>NC_136960.1:36981352-37171352 GCF_032717465.1 Coenobita brevimanus | reverse complement strand
TGTGTGTATGTATGTGTGTGTGTGAAAGTACTAACCTGTGTGTGTGTATGTATGTGTATGCGTGTGTGTGCAAGTAATAGCCTGTGTGTGTGTGTGTGTGTGTGTGTGTGTGTATGTGCAAGTAATAGCCTGTGTGTGTGTGTGTGTGTGTGTGTGTGTGTGTGTGTGTGTGTGTGTGTGTGTGTGTGTGCAAGTACTAACCTGTGTGTGTATGTGTGTGTGTGCAAGTACTAACCTGTGTGTGTATGTATGTGTATGCGTGTGTGTGCAAGTAATAGCCTGTGTGTGTGTGTGTGTGTGTGTGTGTGTGTGTGTGTGTGTGTGTGTGTGTGTGTGTGTGTGTGTGTGTGTGTGTGTGTGTGTGTGTGCAAGTACTAACCTGTGTGTGTATGTGTGTGTGTGCAAGTACTAACCTGTGTGTGTATGTATGTGTATGCGTGTGTGTGCAAGTAATAGCCTGTGTGTGTGTGTGTGTGTGTGTGTGTGTGTGTGTGTGTGTGTGTGTGTGTGTGTGTGTGTGTGTATGCGTGTGTGTGCAAGTAATAGCCTGTGTGTGTGTGTGTGTGTGTGTGTGTGTGTGTGTGTGTGTGTGTGTGTGTGTGTGTGTGCTTGTTTATTCCTTCGTATTTCATTATTTTTTTCTCAATTTCTTTGTGTTTAGTGGCTTGTTGTCGTCTCTTATGCCATTTTAGATTTTGATTGGAGTCTCTCTCTCTCTCTCTCTCTCTCTCTCTCTCTCTCTGCCAACTCGTGATGTAAGCCGGAATATCAGCACATAATCCAACACAAGTAAATCGTTTCGTAAGCATTTTTAACATGCCTTGAAAAATTGTAGTAGTTGTAGTGGTGGTGGTGGTGGTGGTGGTGGTGGTGGTGGTGGATAGTTGTTGTTTTGGTGGTAGTAGAGTATGTACAGTAGTAGTAGTAATAGTAGTAGTAGTAGTAGTAGTGGTGGTATGCAAGAAGGGAGGCTTTGTTTGCATCCGACACGATGAAGTACGCGACCTCACTGCCAAAATGCTGCAGGAAATATGCCATGATGTCACGACTGAGCCAGCTCTGCTACCCCTGGACGGCGAGCACTTCACCCACAGAACAGCAAACACATCAAATGATGCCAGAGTGGATGTCAGTGCTCGAGGTTTCTGGACACGTGGGCAGAGGGCGTTCTTCGACATCAGGATATTCGATCCCATGGCAGCATGTCATCGTGAACTGTCTCTCGAAGCTGCACACAAAAGGAATGAACAAGAAAAAAATAGAAATTATCAAGAAAGGATCCAACATGTGGACCACGGTCGATTCACTGCCCTTGTGTTCACGACATCAGGCGGGATGGGTCCAGAGGCAGTGAGGTTCTGCTCGAGACTGGCAGAGGTTCTTTCTGAGAAAAATCGTCAACCGCAGAGTTCTGTTATGGCCTGGATGAGATGTCGACTCTCATTCTCCCTCGTGAGGTCTGCTCTGCTTTGTTTCAGGGGCACAAGATCATCAGCCCTCAGGCGGGTGTGGATTACGAAGCTACAGTGGTCGAGAGTAGCGGTGGTGGTGGTGGTAGTAGTAGTAGTGGTGGTAGTAGTAGTAGTGGTGGTGATTGTGGAGGTAGTAGTAGTGGTGGTGGTGGTGGTAGTAGTAGTAGTAGTGGTTGTAGTAGTAGTAGTGGTGGTGGTTGTGATTGTGAAAGCAGTAGTAGCGGTGGTGGTGGTGATGGTGGTGGTAGTAGTATTAGTAGTAGTGATTGAAGTTGTAGTAGTAGTAGTAACAGTAGTAGTAGTTGAAGTACTAGTAGTGGTAGTAGTTTCTGTTATTATCCTAGGTTCATCTAAACGTCAACCAGTGGACTGCAGGCTTACAGTCCACCATCATCCTTTCGGGGGATAGGGAGGGGGTTGAGGGACGTGTGTATAACCAGGCAATGGCGCCGACCAGTTATGTAATGCCACGACGTGAAGGCGAAATAAACACCTAATCCTGGGTGAGCGAATTTTCTAGTTTGGTCTGGTTCTCTCTCTCTCTCTCTCTCTCTCTCTGTTGTGTGTGTGTGTGTGTGTGTGTGTAAGGATATATATATATATATGTGTGTGTATGTGTGTGTGTGTGTGTGAGTGATAATCTGAGTGTGCTTTCATGCCAGTATATATTTATAACACCTCTACTCGTTGACCCTGTTTGCTCTCTCTCTCTCTCTCTCTCTCATCTCGGAATACCTTTAAATAATGATACAGACAGACAGACAGACAGAGATGAGGAGGGAGAAGAAGTAAGGAGGAAAGTGATGAGGAAAAGTTTTAATTGATAGGAGAGAGAGAGAGAGAGAGTGAGAGAGAGAGAGAGAGAGAGAGAGAGAGCAAGAATAATATCGACATGATCATATTGGGGAGTGTGCAACCGCTTCCTACACTCTGTTTACTCTGACTTGGCCTAAAATCACCATCCCTCCATCTTCATTGCGACATGTAGCGGTAGATTAACGCTGGAATTTTATGGTGATCAGGAGGATGTGTTTAGCAAAGAATTTAGAACCACAACATGCGTCTTTCCGCCACTGGTTCAGGTGGAATTAGCGGCAAACACGAAATCTGGGACAAGTTAAGATGAAGGACCTGCAGTGTCTTCCGTGATGTTATTTTCTGTTTTTGTTACTCTGAGTCGCGTTGACGATGTGCCAACACGTGGTGGCGTTGTGCACACTGGGTGGAGCAGCTGCGGCGTCCACGCAGGAGCCAAACATCCTTATATTTCCCTGCACCTCGCCGTGGGAAGGACCCTGGTCTGACCCTGGTGAAGCTCTGTCTACCACAAGGGGGCACCGGATCCCTACACGGTGTATGTACTGTATTGTACCTGAAGGACGACCCCACAGAAGTAGTTGCTTACCTGTGGTTGACTGGTCTGCTTGGTCAGACGTTGGGGTTAAGCAGCAAATACAACTGCAACTATTTTTTTTTTTTTTTTACCCGTTTGGCACTGACCAGACTATTATATGAAGTCCTCGACTGTTATAATCACCACCACCACCACCACCACCATCATCATCATCGTATTTCTCGGGTTATGCTAATCTTCTCAGGTCTTGTAATCAGAATAAAATCATCAGTAGAGCAAACAGCGTCATTAAAATGGAGAAGGTTTAAAATAAAAGTCGTGTGCGACCCCCAAAGCATTGTGTTAGTCTGGTGTTTCCCAGTGCATCGGCAGCCAAACCTCTTGTCGGCAAAGCGGCACCTCGTGACTGTAAACAAACCCCTTGAAGCGGTTGGCATAGCGAACGTGTTTGTGCGCCACCAAAGTGACCCCGCGCGCCAAATCCCGTGGAGCCACAATGCGTTTCGAGATTGAGTTCTTTTTCATGTGATTTTAATGCGATTTCACTTTAATGTGAGAATTTGATCCCTTCTGTGATGATATTATGTAGATGTCCAGATTAATCTTTCGCGGTGATGTATCCAGAATGCGGTATTGAGAAATTTTCTTATATTCATCACTAGGATTACGGTTTTGTGGGCGACCAAATTGATCTCCCGCGCCGAATCCCTGTGTATCCAGAATACGTTTTTGAGAATGCGTTCAAACTGGATTCGAAAATGTGGTTATGTAAGAAATTGATAGGCGACTGTACGTGTTAAAGTGAACCTGTTCACTGCGATGCCATTCTGTGTTCCACCAGAGCGATCTTGTGTGCCAAATCCAGTTTCATCGAGAATGCGTTTTTGAGAGTGCGTTCAAAATCGCTTGTAAAATGTGATTGTATGAAAAATTAGTCCTGAGCGTTTATTTGATGAGGTGGATTGCAATGGCCGACGGATTTATTTATTTATTTTTATTTATTTATTTTTTGTGGTAAGTGGGGGAGCTCATCATCCACTCACTCGATGTAGTGCAGCCTGTGACTCTACACCGAATGGCAAGCCGAATAATTTCTTGTAACCCAGGAAACCATTTACTACGCTGAGTGGTAATCATATAACCCAATGACGCCTGGTGATCTAGTGGTTTAAGGTGGTCCCTCCTAACTCGCTGAAAGGAGATGGTGAACGAGAATGCGTCAGTCTGCAGTCCACCGGGTTCACTTTCAGATGAGCCTGGGGTTGCACCTACTACTACTGCTACTACTATTAATGATAATACCACCACCACCACCACCACCACCACTACTACTACTACTACTACTACTACTACTACTACTACTACTACCATTACTACTACTACTACTCTTATTATTACTACTACTACTACTACTACTACTACCACTACCACTACCACCACCCTCTGCTGTCTTACTGGAGTCAGCCATGTCGATATTGAAGGAGTTAATAATTACACGAGATGACAAAGGTGCAGTATATAAAATGAATCGCACAGGGAAATGCGTTGAGAAGCTTGGGATGTGTAAATGAGATTTGCATTCAATGTACCTCATGTTCTCTCTCTCTCTCTCTCTCTCTCTCTCTCTCTCTCTCTCTCTCTCTCTCTCTCTCTCTCTCTCTCTCTCGTTATTAAACCCGTGTTGGGTAGTTGATTTTGGCACTATGCTCCCTACCTCCCTACCCTCCCTCCCTCCCTCCTTCCCTACCCTCCCTACCTACCTTCCTCCCTCCCTCCCTTCCTTTCCCTCCTTCCCTCCCTCCTTACCTCTGTCCCTCCCTCTCTTCCTCCCCACCTTACCTTCCCCTCTACCATTCTTCCTAACTACGTCCCTCCCTTCCTGTCCCCTCCCTTCTTCCCCTCCTCCCTCCCAGCCTTTCTTCCCATCTATCTGCTTATCTCTCTCTCTCTCTCTCTCTCTGCCTCCTTTCCTCCCTCCCTACGTATCTCCATCTCTTTCTCCTTCCCTCCCTGTCTCTCTCCCTACCTCCTTCCTTCCTTCCTTCCTTCCTTCCTTCCTTCCTTCCTTTCCCTCTTCTCTCTTTCCCTCCCTCCCTTCCTCCCTTTCCCTCCCTCCCTTCCTCCCTTTCCCTCCCCCTCCCTCTCCCTCTCTCTTTCTCTCTCACTTATAAGTATTGCGTCTTGGCATATTTCTCCGGTACACCCTTTACAGCCGGAGGTCCCTGTCTTCCTCTCTGTCTTTCCCTCTGCCTATGACCTCCACTCTCCTAAATACCAGTGGGTGGGTGGGTGGGAGGGTGGGTGGTGTGTAGGTGGGTGGATGGGTGTGTGTGTGTGGGTGGGTGGATGGGTGTGTGTGTAGGTGTTTAGGTAGGTGTGTGTTTGTGGGGGGGGGTGGATGAGTGTGTGTGTGTGGGTGTTGGGTGGATGTCTGTAGATTGTTCCTGTACTTGGTTTTATTTCGTTCAGGTATCAGTGAAGGAAAAAATGTAATTCAACTTGATAATTGTGTGTTGACGTGGACAGGATGGGAAGGTGTAGTGTAGCGGCCGCCATGACACCTTCTATTACACCTACACTGATAGATAGATAGATAGATAGATAGATGGATAGATAGATAGCTAGGTAGGTAGGTAGATGGCTTTGATAATTTCTCGATCATCATCATCATCATCATCATCATCATCATCATCATCATCATTATCTTTATCATCATCACTGACTTCTTTCCCGGTGTGCTTAAGGGGACGTGTGTGTGTGTGTGTGTGTGTGTGTGTGTGTTTGGCAGGGTGAGGATGCAGGTGGGTGATGGGAGGGCGTGAAAAATGTGTGTGTGTGGGGGGGAAGGTGTATTGTTGGAGTGGGTGGGTGGGTGCATGAATGTATAAATGGATGGATATATAGATAGAATATTTAGGTGGGTGGGTGTGTAGGTGGGTGGGTGTGTAGATGAGTAGCTGTGTAGGTAGGGAGGTGAGTAGGTGGGTGGGTGGATGTGTAGGTAGGTGGATGGGTGTGTAGGTAGGTGGGTGTGTAGGTAGGTGGGTGTGTAGGTAGGTGGGTGGGTTTGTAGGTAGGTGGGTGTGTAGGTGGGTGGGTGGGTTTGTAGGTAGGTGGGTGTGTAGGTGGGTGGGTAGGTAGGTGGGTGTGGGTAGGTGGTAGATGAGTTAACGGCAGAAAAATGCATATTAGTAAAGTGCCAAGGCGAGACACACACCTGATAATGGACGGAAGCGAGAGAGGATGTGAATGTAAACAATAGGTGATACGGACATTGATTACAGGTGGTAATTGGAGCGAACAGGTGGCCGGGAAGGTGAGATTGGTTTGGTTAGATTGTAGTTGATTTGGGCAGTTTAGATGAAGGGATAGGTTAGGTTAGGTAGGTAGGTAGGTAGGTAGGTAGGTAGGTTAGGTTAGGTAGGTAGGTAGGTTAGGTAAGTTAGGTAAGTAGGTTAGGTAGGTAGGTTAGGGTAGGTAAGTAGGTAGGTTAGGTTAGGTCTAGTTTGATGATGGTTTAGCGTTGTAAGTGTGTAAGTGTAGTGTGGGTGTGGGGTGTGAGGTGGTGTAGGGGTGGGGAGGTGGGGATGGGGGAGGGATAGCCATGGGGGTGAGTGGGGAAGGTGTGGTGGTGAGGGTGTGGGTAGGGGGAGGGGCAGGGGTGTTTGGGGAGATATATAGGGGTTGTGTGTCGTGTTGTGGGTGTGGGGAAGGGAGTAAGGTGGATGGGGGAGGGGAGATAGGGGGTTATGGGTGAGGGAGGGTGGATGGGATGGATGGATGATGGTTGTGGATGAGAGAGAGAGAGAGGGGGGGGGATAGTGGTAGGGGGTTGAATAGAAGAAAGTGATGGTGACAAAATGAGAGAGAGGTGAACAGTGAGAGGGAAGGGGGTGAGGTAGGGGGGGAAAGGAGGGGGGGAGGGGGAAACCAGTGGCATCGGGCCCATTCTCTCTCCCCTCCCTCCTCCCTTCCCCTCCCCCTGGATCCAATAGAGTGCCAACCCGTCTCCCTGGTCACTACCCCCTCCCCCGCACCCTGATATATCCCTACTCAGTAACGCACGTGTGGTTGAGTCAGCTGCACCAAACAGGCAAGCAGAGAAATAAAGCCAAACAAGATTGCCAGATTATAAGCAAGAAAGATGATGATGATGATGATGATGATGATGATAGTAGTAGTAGTAGTAGTAGCAGTAGTCGTAGTAGTAGTAGCAGTAGTCATAGTAGTAGTAGCAGTAGTCGTCGTAGTAGTAGTGGTAGTAGTAGTAGTAGTATCTATAAAGTAGAATTATTTTGGTGGAAGCAAGAAAAAAACAATAACAAAAAATCGAGAAGTATCCTTATGAATTTTGGTGTGTGTGTGTGTGTGTGTGAGAGAGAGAGAGAGAGAGAGAGAGAGAGAGAGAGAGAGAGAGAGAGACCCTTTAAAAATAGTAGATATATGTGTGTTTACGTAAATATTAAAGAGACAAGAGAAGTGCCATTTAAATCTATTAATATTCCTGCCTCAACATTTAAGTCGCTGAGGCATATTTACGTCTCTCTCTCTCTCTCTCTCTCTCTCTCTCTCTCTCTCTCTCTCTCTCTCTCTCTCTCTCTCATAAATTTACAAGTGATAAAAGTAGCATTTTATTGATGTTTACATGGAAGATTAGAACATCCTCCTCCTCCTCCCCCTCATCATCATCATCATCATCATCATCCAAGATTTTCACACCTTGTCAGATAACGATTAGGTTTATCTCTCTTGCTAAATCATTATCAGCAAACTCTCTCTCTCTCTCTCTCTCTCTCTCTCTCTCTCTCTCTCTCTCTCTCTCTCACACACACACACACACACACACACACACACACACACACACACACACACACACACGAGCGTGCAGTAAATGAAGACATGTGTGGGAGCAGATAAAGTAAAAGGTAAATGTGTGTGTGTGTGTGTGTGTGTGTGTGTGTGTGTGTGTGTGTGAAGCAGTGTGCGTGAGGTGGATGTAAGGTAGTTCTGCGCAGTGTCTGTGTGTATGTATGTGTGTATGTACGGTATATATGTATGTATGTATGTCTGAATGTATGTATGTATATATGTATCAGTATGTATGTATATATGTATGTATGTATGTGTACGTATGTATATATGTATGTATGTATGTAGGTATGTGTGTATGTATGTATGTATGTTTAGCGTTAGAAATAGTTGAAAAAAATCAATAAAATAGTCAATAATCTTTGTCTTACCTGCTGATAATATAGGCTATGCTCTCTCTCTCTCTCTCTCTCTCTCTCTCTCTCTCTCTCTCTCTCTCTCTCTCTCTCTCTCTCGTTAAATTATGGTTATTGAAAGTTTAATATTGGGTGTAGGTGTAGTGAGGGTAGTGTAGGTGTAGTGAGGGTAGTGTAGGTGTAGTGAGGGTAGTGTTGGTGTAGTGAGGGTAGTGTAGGTGTAGTGAGGGTAGTGTTGGTGTAGTGAGGGTAGTGTTGGTGTAGTGAGGGTAGTGTTGGTGTAGTGAGGGTAGTGTAGGTGTAGTGAGGGTAGTGTAGGTGTAGTGAGGGTAGTGTAGGTGTAGTGAGGGTAGTGTAGGTGTAGTGAGGGTAGTGTAGGTGTAGTGAGGGTAGTGTAGGTGTAGTGAGGGTAGTGTTGGTGTAGTGAGGGTAGTGTTGGTGTAGTGAGGGTAGTGTTGGTGTAGTGAGGGTAGTGTAGGTGTAGTGAGGGTAGTGTAGGTGTAGTGAGGGTAGTGTAGGTGTAGTGAGGGTAGTGTAGGTGTAGTGAGGGTAGTGTAGGTGTAGTGAGGGTAGTGTAGGTGTAGTGAGGGTAGTGTTGGTGTAGTGAGGGTAGTGTAGGTGTAGTGAGGGTAGTGTAGGTGTAGTGAGGGTAGTGTAGGTGTAGTGAGGGTAGTGTTGGTGTAGTGAGGGTAGTGTAGGTGTAGTGAGGGTAGTGTAGGTGTAGTGAGGGTAGTGTAGGTGTAGTGAGGGTAGTGTAGGTGTAGTGAGGGTAGTGTAGGTGTAGTGAGGGTAGTGTTGGTGTAGTGAGGGTAGTGTAGGTGTAGTGAGGGTAGTGTAGGTGTAGTGAGGGTAGTGTAGGTGTAGTGAGGGTAGTGTAGGTGTAGTGAGGGTAGTGTAGGTGTAGTGAGGGTAGTGTTGGTGTAGTGAGGGTAGTGTAGGTGTAGTGAGGGTAGTGTAGGTGTAGTGAGGGTAGTGTTGGTGTAGTGAGGGTAGTGTTGGTGTAGTGAGGGTAGTGTAGGTGTAGTGAGGGTAGTGTTGGTGTAGTGAGGGTAGTGTTGGTGTAGTGAGGGTAGTGTAGGTGTAGTGAGGGTAGTGTAGGTGTAGTGAGGGTAGTGTTGGTGTAGTGAGGGTAGTGTAGGTGTAGTGAGGGTAGTGTAGGTGTAGTGAGGGTAGTGTTGGTGTAGTGAGGGTAGTGTTGGTGTAGTGAGGGTAGTGTTGGTGTAGTGAGGGTAGTGTAGGTGTAGTGAGGGTAGTGTTGGTGTAGTGAGGGTAGTGTTGGTGTAGTGAGGGTAGTGTAGGTGTAGTGAGGGTAGTGTAGGTGTAGTGAGGGTAGTGTAGGTGTAGTGAGGGTAGTGTAGGTGTAGTGAGGGTAGTGTAGGTGTAGTGAGGGTAGTGTAGGTGTAGTGAGGGTAGTGTTGGTGTAGTGAGGGTAGTGTAGGTGTAGTGAGGGTAGTGTAGGTGTAGTGAGGGTAGTGTTGGTGTAGTGAGGGTAGTGTTGGTGTAGTGAGGGTAGTGTAGGTGTAGTGAGGGTAGTGTAGGTGTAGTGAGGGTAGTGTAGGTGTAGTGAGGGTAGTGTAGGTGTAGTGAGGGTAGTGTAGGTGTAGTGAGGGTAGTGTAGGTGTAGTGGGGGTAGTGTAGGTGTAGTGAGGGTAGTGTAGGTGTAGTGAGGGTAGTGTAGGTGTAGTGAGGGTAGTATGGTTCACGACCCCTACAGGATGTTGTCATTACACATCAAGTGAATGACGGATGAGACACCACTGTTTTCTTAACCCTGGCCTACCGTCACGGTGTGGTGGTTGTGGCAGTAGTGTGGTAGTAGTAGTGGTGGTAGTAGTTGTAATAGTAGTGGTAGTAGTAGTAGTAGTAGTAATAGTAGCGGTAGTAGTAGTGGTGGTAGTTGTAATAGTAGTAGTAGTGGTAGTAGTTGTAATAGTAGTAGCAGCAGCAGCAGCAGTAGTAGTAGTAGTAGTAGCAGTAGTAGCAATAGTAGCTGTGGTGGCATTATTATTATTGTTATTTTTTTTCTTGTTATTACTATGAGTTACTTGAGAGGAGCATGTGGAGTGACATGGAGGGACAGGTTGACGAATGAAGAAGTGAAGGAACGTTGTGGGATGGATGTGGATGTGGTTGAGAAGATTAGGAGAAATACACTGAGGTGGTTTGGACATGTGAAGAGGTGGAGGGAAGGAGAGGGAGGAGTAGACCGAGGATGAGTTGGAGGGATGGAGTTGAGAGGTGTACAGTATTAGGGAGGGGGGAGTGAGTCGGGGGGACGGCAGTCAAATGGTGGGTGAGAGAGCGACTTGGAGGCGTTTTGTCTGTGCCTACCCTTTGCGGGATTAGGGCGTCGGGCTATAGATAGACAGATAGGTAATTAATGTTATTGTTGTTGTTATTATTATTATTATTATTATTATTATTATTATTATTATGAAAGCAGACATACAAAATCAGCGTCAAAGATGGCTGTCCTAAATAATAATAAATAATAATAAATAAATAGCAAATAAATAAATAATAATAATAATAAATTGTAAATAATAATAAAAATACAAAAAATAAAAATAATCTCTCGTCCGTAAGATGACAAGGATTCGAATGACGTCATGACAGTTTATTTTGAGATGAGAGAGAGAGAGAGAGAGAGAGAGAGAGAGAGAGAGAGAGAGAGAGAGAGAGAGAGAGAGAGAGAGAACCAAAGCACGCCATCAACAGATTTGTGTGAGAATTGAGAGAGAGAGAGAGAGAGAGAGAAAATAAAAGTACTACTACTGCTACTACTACTACCAATAATAATAATAATAATAATAATAATAATAATAATAATAATAAACCAGTTGAAGCCAAACAAATTTCGCATAATAATTAATCTGAGAGAGAGAGAGAGAGGGGGGGGGGTTGCGTGAGGATGTGTAACCCGTAGTGGGAATTGATCTGAGCCAAGGTAACTATGACGTGTGTGTGTGTGTGTGTTATGTATGTATGTGTGTGTGTGTGTGTGTGTGTGTTATGTATGTATGTGTGTGTGTGTGTGTGTGTGTGTGTGTGTGTGTGTTATGTATGTATGTGTGTGTGTGTGTTATGTATGTATGTGTGTGTGTGTGTGTGTGTGTTATGTATGTATGTATGTGTGTGTGTGTTATGTATGTATGTATGTATGTATCTGCATGTGTGTGTGTGTGTGTGTGTGTGTGTGTGTGTGTGTGTGTGTGTGTATGTATGTATGTGTGTGTGCATATATGTGTGTGTATGTATGTATGTATGTATGTATGTATGTGTGTGCATAATGTGTGTGTGTATGTGTGTATGTGTGTGTGTGTGTGTGTACATATACTTAGCGTTCATAAATAGTACAGTTAAAAATATAGATTATGACTGAGTTAATAATATTTCTTTCGTGACTGTTAAATTTAGGGTGACCACAGCTGCTCTCTCTCTCTCTCTCTCTCTCTCTCTCTCTCTCTCCCCACACTCACCTTCCTACCTACCTACCCACCTACCTACCTACCTATTTACCTATCTATCTATCTATCTATCTATCTATCTTTCCATCTGTCTATCTATCTACCATTGTCAATCCATCTATATCTGTCTATTAGTCTGTCTGTTCATCTGTCAATTTGTCTATCTATCTGTCTATCTATCTATCTATCTATCTAATCTCCTTCACATGGCCCAGATTTTCGTCCGTATGTCATTATTTCACGTAGCTCAGTGGAAGAAGACGTGCTATGGCTTTATTCCTTTCCGTAGCACTTCTTCGTGACTAGCATCGTGTTCTAGTGTTAATTTCGTGTTACGAGTCAGCATTCATGATGGAGAGATGGCAATTTTAGGCCAAGTTAGAGTTAAATGAGTTCATGTTATTATTATTATAATTATTATTATTATTATTATTGTTATTGTTATTATTATTATTATTATTATTATTATTATTATTATTATTATTACTGCTACTACTACTACTACTACTACTACTACTACTACTACTACTACTACTGTGACTTATTGCTTTCATTATTATTATGACTTATTATTATTGCTATTATTATTATTATTATTATTATTATTATTATTATTACATTACTACTACTACTACTACTGTGACTTATTGCTTTCATTATTATTATTATTATTATTGTTATTATTATTATTATTATTACTACTACTACTACTACTACTACTACTACTACTACTACTACTACTACTACTACTACGATACTACTAATACTACTGCTGTTATTATTATTATTATTATTATTATTATTATTATTATTATTATTATTATTATTATTATTATTATTATTATTATTCTTTCTTTCTAACTACTATATTCACTTCAACTTGGCCTAAAACTACCATCTCCATCTTGAATGCAGAGTTGTAACCACAGATTAACACTGGAATATGATGCTAGTCACGAAGAAGTGCTGTGGAAATGGGTTAGAGCCGTAATATTGTCCCTGCCACTAAATCCGTATGAAATAATATGCAAAAGGACGAAAATGAGATGGAGGGATGGAGTGGAGAGGTATATGAGAGAGAGGGCAGTGAAATGGCGGGGGACAGGGCGACGTGGGGGCGATTTGTTTGTGGGCAACCAGTACGGGATTGAGGCGATAGTCGAAAATCTGGGCCAAGTTAAAGTGAAAGGAGTACATAAATACGCGATATTTTCGTGGCTGGTGGAGTGGTGTGGAGATAGGGTGAAATTCTTAAGATAGTTGGTAAGAAGGTGAGCCAAGACTGCCCCGTGAGAGAGAGAGAGAGAGAGAGAGAGAGAGAGAGAGAGAGAGAGAGAGAGAGAGAGAATTACTGCCAACTCTAATCACCTCATCGCAGCAGACACCGTTGCTATCAGATATACACACAAATATTTACCTTCGAAAAATCAGTGTTCCCACCTTTCAAAATGTCTACATTGATCATTTTCGCAGTATCAGCGTAAATAGCGTTTTGAATAATTAAATATCGTGTGAAAATTACTTTGGCATAATATCCAGTAGTTTGCTGAATAATATTATTCTTCGATATAGCTGTAAATACGGAAAATAATAAGCCATCTTTCAAACTCTGTAAGTACGAAAAGTAAGATGCTATTTTTCAAACTCTGTAAAAAGATGGACGGTCTTCGCTGTCGTACTGTCCTTATTTACGGCGAAATTGAAGCTTAATATTGTTCATCAGAGGAAAAGATCGTAAGAGAGGAAAAGAGAGTGAAGAGGAAAAGATCGTAAGAGAAAAAAAGAGAGTGAAGAGGAAAAGATTGTAAGAGAGGAAGAGGAAAAGATCGTAAGAGAGGAAAAGAGAGTGAGGAGAGGGAAAGAATGGAGAGGAAAAGATCGTAAGAGAGGAAGAGAGTGAAGAGAGGAAAAGATCGTGAGAAGAAAAGATCGTAAGAGAGAAATAGATCGTAAAAGAAGAAAAGATCGTAAGAGGGAAAGCCAGTGGAGCAGCATCCTCTCCTGTATTTTGCGTAAGTTACAAGAGGAAAATTGTTAAGTTATCGCAGCGAGAGGACGTGACGGAGATAAGTGTGTGTGTGTGTGTGTGTGTGTGTGTGTGTGCCAACTAACCTACTTCACATCAATATTTGCCTTTTTTCCTTACTCGTCTGTTTTTTTATTATTACTATTGCCTCCGCCATCGAAGTTGGGGGAGGTTACGTATTCACCTATGTTTGTCTGTCTGTCTGTTTGTTCACACGATATCTCCAAATATTTTCAATGAATTTCAATTAAATTTTGTGGAAGGGTGGGCCACGGGACAAGGAAGAAGTGACAATTTTGGGGCGGGTCCGAATCCTGAGCCTTTTTAATGGCAACGGGATTTATTTATTTATTTGTTATTTATTATTATTATTATTATTATTATTATTATTATTATTATTATACACTCCCAGAATAGTCTGTTTGTTATTATCTGACGGTACAGGGCCCATCCCGAAACTTGCATGAATTTGTATGAGCTTTAGTTACGAGGCAGGAAAGCGTCTCCTTGGTTACTAGACACATACACCTTCCAGTCTGACTATACTTGGTCAACAACTTCTCTAAAAGGGACCAGGGAGTTATTTGTCAGGGTACAATAAACGTGCGTGTGTGTGTGTGTGTGTGTGTGTGTGTGTGTGTGTGTGTGTGTGTGTGTGTCAGTGTTCCACTTTGCATATGTATCCTGTAGTAGTAGTAGTAGCAGCAGCAGCAGCAGCAGCAGCAGCAGCAGCAGCAGCAGCAGCAGCAGCAGTAGTAGTAGTAGTAGTAATAGTTTTTCCCGGCCTGGTGCAGTTCACACCTTACCACGTACCATCACACCCACATTGCCTCCTGTTCACACCGCCGGAGTGTCCATAATTAGGTCAAGGCCATTCAGCGGACCAATCAGCCCTTCGTGACCAGTGCAAGTATCGGTGTAGGTGTCGCCGGCCATCATGGCGGCCACCCTCACTCCCTCACTTGGCGGTTTCGTGTTGTGTGTGAGTTTCGTCCCCTGACTAATTGCAGTGCTTTTATATCCCATTAAAGATTGCTGCACCACCAGCCAAAGCCATGAATATTGGCAGTAGGTGTATGTATATATATATATATATATATATATATATATATATATATATATATATATATATATATATATATATCACAAAATGTTTGCAAATATCATTATCTTAGTTTCCATACCGTTATTGAGCCCATAAAGACCAGTTCTGGCCAAAAAGCCGAATAAAAGAATTTCGCACACTTTCGCGTGTGGCGATTTCCGCCATTCCACGCCGTCGTGTTGCGTAGCGGATCGCTTTTTTTTTTTTTTTTTTTTTTTAAAATAAACCCTGGACTTATCCCGACCTAATGCCAAAAGAATTACGTCGATATCTATTACCGTTCCCTTGAAAAGAACGAACAAACACACAGACACAGGCACACAGCTTGACTTTGTGTATTATAATGTTGACATTATATGGGTTACGAAGGAATGCCGTATTTAACACTTTTTCTTTGAAATAAGTACCGTCCCTCTTCCAAAATCAAAGCAGCTATTTTTCTACACCAAAAATATTGTCATGTGGCGTCGTGGGGGCATAATTGTAGGGATGAGCCAAAAGCAAAGCAAGTGAGGCAAATAAGAGTGAGGACAGGCGAGGAAAGACACATTTTGGCAACATGCTCACAATGAGATCATGAAAGTGTGTGCAGCATTCCTCTCCCCCCCCCCCTCAGCCGCCATCCCAGCCAGTGGAGTGACCGCCAAACATTTCAACCGAACCCAGCAGTTACCGACAACCAGCCGAAGGTGATGGTCGTTGGTGTGTTTGGATGCATACGAGCCTAGTGCAATTCCTGTGTGAAAATAAATGCATAAATAAACAGTGAATAAATGCTTACACTTCAGTTTCATGTGGACAAAAATATAGTGGATTTGGATTTAAATGTGTATTTGAATCTCGTCTAAGGACGCGGTTTGAATAACGGCCAAAACGAGCGCCAATGTCTAAGGTTAGTGACTCTAAGAATATTTGAAGTTTCCAGTTTTGAACCTCTTCAGCCCGAGTACATTTTCTTTGTTCGTGCCACCAGCTTGCAGTCTTATTCATCTGCTGGCAGACAAAATGAAGTCTTTCCGAAATTTAAGAAATCATTTGGAAGTGGCAAGAATATACGAAGAAGGACGTAGTTTCTGGTAATACGGGTATTGTGTTACCTCCAGACTCATTCCTTCAGCTTCGGACGATGGGGTCTGTGAAGATCATATCTGATTTATTCAGTTTAAAAGCCTCAGCCACGATGCGTAAAACTGGTAACAATGTAAATAAAATTATGTATGTCATCAAAGTGAAAAGACAAGAAGCGGTGCCAAGGCGCAGCAAACCCGTCCCCGGCAGTCATAGTGTTGACGTATAAACACAACAGGATATCTAGCCAGTCAGATTTGGAGTAAATCGGGTGAAAAATGACGATTCTATGCCCATTTGAAATTTAGGCCCGACTCACCTGACATTGACCCTCCCCCACAGCTAACTGGGGGGTGACCCCTCCTGATGTAATTAGGCATGTCATAGGATGCAGATTTGAAAGATGCACCTTTAGGCTTTATTCATGTCGACATGACGATTTTGAAAAGGCAGAGGTGAGAAAAGATTTTTTTTTTTTTTTTGCCGTCGGCCTTGGCCTTGGCCCAGTTTGGCACAAAATTTAATCAGGTGTTTAGGTTGTAGCCCATCATCCCTGTAATTTTAGTCAAAATCGCACCAGAAGTTTTCGCGTAAAGTTGTTAACAGAGACAAACAAACAGACAAACCGAGTGAAAACAATAGCCTACCCGTCTCCGAGCCCCTCCGGGGCAGGGACGGGTAATAAATTACCACCACCACCACCGCCAATTCCCACCATTACCACCACCGCCACGAATCTACCGTTACCACCACCACCACCACCAATCACCACCATTATCACCACCACCACCACAACCAATCACCACCACCACCAATCACCACCACCACCAATCACCACCACCACCACCATCACCACCACCAATCACCACCACCACCAATCACCAATACCACCACCAATCACCAATACCACCACCATCACCACCACCATCACCACCACCACCACGACCACTACCACCACCACCGCCAATCACCAATACCACCACCATCACCACCACCACCACCACCAATTTCCACCATTACCATCACACCATCACCACCACCACCACCAATCACCACCACCACCACCACCACAACCACCATTACCACCAATCACCATCACCACCACCACCACCACCACCTCTACCACTAATCCCCACCATTACCACCACCACCTCTACCACTAATCCCCACCTTTACCACCACCACCACTACCACTAATCCCCACCATTACCACCACCACCACCACCAGTCACCACCATTACCACCACCACACCACCCCAGTAAAATCGTCTGCTCTGCTCTGAACTGGCACAGTACGCTAGAGCAGGCTGCAGCATGCAAGGGCTTGAAGTAGCTGTGCTCCAGTGTTCATAAACTTATACGAGTCACTTCTCTCTAAACAGTCGATTTTCTCCTCCTCGTCCTCCTTCACGTCCACCTCTTCCTTTTTACAGTTTCAGCTGCATGTTAAAACCCATTCACCAAGCGAACCCCTTTTCCTATACTATTCTTATATATATATATATATATATATATATATATATATATATATATATATATATATATATATATACCGGTATATATAAATTAGTATTTCTTCCAGACGATTTTAATCAGTTTTTTTGGGCACGTCTTGTTGTGATGGGTTAATGAAGGCTGCTGTCCTCTGTGATATTTTTGCCGCCACTATATTCACTGTAACTACACTCTGTTCACATTCACTTGGCCCAGTTTTTCGTCATTTTGCAGCTTATTTCACGTAACCTAGTGGTAGAAAAAGACAATAACACTGCACTACATCCTTTCCATAGCAGCTTTTCGTGACTAGCATCATATCCTGGTGTTAATCTCTTGCTATATCTCAGCATTCAAGATTGAGAGATGGCAATTTTAGGTCATGTCTAAGGAAAGAGGATGGGCGTAAACTTGCCAGCCCTCCCTATGTCTAATCATGAGATGTAAGAAGCGACTAGCACTAGAATATGTTGCTTGTCACGAGGAAGTGCTACAGAAATGATATTGAACAGTAGTATTGTCTTATTCTTCCACTGAGCTATGGGAAATAAGCTGCAAAAGGTCGAAAATCTCCGCCAAGCAAAAGTGAATAAACTCTAGACGATGTGTAGCTTCGCGGAAACATTCCTCCCCCCACACACACTTCGCGGTAAACATTCTCTCTCTCTCTCTCTCTCTCTCTTTTTCCTATAGATGGTGCAAGTGATATGACGTGCCGGTGTATATTATCTGTGTGCTGGTGTGTGAATGACTGATAATACCTACGTCACTAACCTACTTCATCCCCGTCACTTTTGTTTTCAGTAGGCTTCTTTGATCACACATATCAACACTAACGCTGCTCAAAGTGTAAGAATGGCCAGTCTGGACATTCTGAATGGCAATATTTGAATTTTGTTGATGTATCTCAAAGTACAATAGAAAGATAATTGTTTAACTTTCGAAAAATAACTCGTTCCAAAACATTTTTAAACATTTCTCGCAGTGTAAGATTGGTGCATCTCGAAGTTTAGAAAGGTAGTATTTAACTTTCGATTATATTTTCGAAATAAATTGGAACACTGGTGTTCGACATAAGATTAACACTATATAACGCTTCTGCCTGTGTAAGAGTAGTGTACCTGGAAGTAATATGAGAGGTGGTAACTTACAATAGTGTAGCGTGAATTACATACAATCCGGTGTAAAATGGTGTTAACCACTGACAGACAACAGAGGCGAGCCGATATTCACAGACATTATTTACCATCACTTCACGGTAAGGACAAGAAAAAGATAATTCAGAATCTTGGTTTTGTTCCTCGTGGATAATTATATATATATATATATGTATGTATGTATGTATGTATGTACGCATGTATGTATGTATATACACATGGAAGTCGAAATTATTGTGCGTAATATTAGGCTATCTTTCCTGCGGAAAGAAAAAAAATGCAGAACCTTACGGTGTTTGTGATACTAGAAAAAATCTCAAGTTACGAGAGGGGATCAGTCGTGAATATTGTTCTCCATCAACCGTAAATATATTTGTGAATCCCCTCGTTAAATAACGACAGGGAGTCAGTCGTAAATAAGTCTGTAAATCCCATCCATCAATCGTAAATGTGTAAATCCCTCTCCTTAAGTAACGATAGGGAATCCGTCGTAAATACGTTCGTGAATCCCTCTACAATCGTAAATATGTTTGTAAATCCCTCCTCATACGATTGCAAGTTGCAAGGTGTAGGTAGATCGTGGTTGCACCGAGGTTGTAGTGAGGCTGTCGGGGCGATATTCTCGTAAGGTGAGGCCTGCTAGCACCTTCCCCTTAGCGATTTATGCACTTAAATACACAATAACTTACAATTATGTCATATTTATGCCATACTAGCATCGATACAGCTCGCATAGGCAAGATGCAAGTGAATACTAACGTGCCAACACTGCAAATAAGTTGCTAAGAAAGAAGTGTTAAGAAACTTCCCTAAGAAAATCCGGGCGTTGGGTGCACTGGTTTGCTTCTCAGAAATTCTCGAGAGTTGGAGGGGGTGAGGGTAGCCTAAATGTAGCCATGATGATGTTAGAGTGGGTTGTAGCAAATAAATCATGATGTATTTAACTCAGTAGTTTGAGCATGCCGTTTGTAATTTGTTCTTAATGCTACCATACTCCGTTTGTTCCTGCTTTGTCTAAAATTGCCTTCTCTCCATCTCGAATGGAAAATGTGCAGCCATGAAGTTGTCGGACTGGATAAATTAATACATATTAAGCCCATCAGCTTCTGCCGTTGCTTTCATCAGATGGAACTAAGCCACTTCCGCAGATTGAGTTACGGTTGCATAAAATTTAACGTCATCTGTGAACTAGAAACGAGTCTCCTTGATTACCTGTCAGATCCACCCACCAGTCTCCCTATACTAGTTCATAAACTGAGCTGCAAAAGAGCAGTGAACTTCTGTTATGAAAACAAACCAAGTTTAGACAATATTCAATTTAGGAGCACACTATAGTGAAGGGGTTAATGAAGGCTGCAGCTGACCCATCAGACCAAAGCTTATCGCCAAAGATCAACAAAATAAACTAACTCTTGCACACGTCATGCAACATTTGACATACGTCTGTGGGCTAGAAGTTTGGTGCAAGAGATGTCTAGAAGTTACTAGTCATTCGTTTTTTTTTTTTTTTTCCAAGTTTATTCTTGTTATATCCAGTTTTAGGACAGACTTTTCTTACTGATATTAGGTACACGCTTAATTAATCCCTGTAATGCGAGAAGACTGAAGTAGAATAAAATCGTCTGAAAGTGGCAAGATCAACAGCAAGAATACCTAAACGTCACCGTAATGAAGAGATTAATGTGAAGTGCTAGATGTGATGCGATGTTAGTTACGTCTTGCGCAATCTCGAGGCAAGTATTACTCATATCTGCCAGCACAATTCCATGGAAGGATCAAATTTCTCACGCGTTAGTCTTAAACCACATTTCGTCATGACTTCTGTGCGCATGCGCCTCTTCGTAGAAAGTATTAATAATTATGTAATAATGATTATGGACATGTAGAATTTGTTTACAATCAATTGTAGGTGTTTAAGGTATTTTTTTTTACATTTTTAATATGGCGAATGTTGATGAATAGTCAAAATTGCAAAATCATACGCGAAAATAATAGACAGTGAAGGTGTGGGTTGTGAGAAGAGATGCCAAACCAAAGGTCGCTAAACTTACTCGACAAAGGTGTTAAAAAGCTGCTAAACACAAAAATCTGAAGAAAATCACCAGTAAATCTGATGATATTACCAAAATGCCCCCAAGCTGTAGTAAAGTTATGTAAAGAACGTATACCAAATAGGAAGATGTAATTCTCCAATCTTGCTAATAATTGCTAAATTAGCCGTACTAGACCATAGTTGCCAATTTAGCTCTGCTTAGTGATTAACATGTCTAGCACCGGATTTTGAGGGCCAGTGTATGATTTTAACTGTATTCTAGGGTGTTAGTCAATATCAAACTGTATTTAAGAAATTTTAGCGTTTTTTTATTTATTTCTGGAGCTTGTAATTGTGGGTATAAGGCTTTGCTGTGTATCCTTTTCAGTTTGATTACCAGTGAATTTTAAATCGTCTTATACAGTAAAAGTTCTGTCAGCTGTTTTCTTCTCCGGTGGTTGTTTGACAGTAATTTTTCCTTTTCCCGTTTCTTCTGTGACATGCATTTCGTACACGTAGCTACTTTCTAGCGACTTCTGATATGGCAACGCTACTACGAGATTGGCGCATGCGCATTGGTACATCAGTTGCCATCAGCGCCTCCCTCTCGAGTGAACAGCATCGGGAAGCTAATATATATTGTGGGCGACTGATGCAAAGCCAATGCATCACTTTTGATACCTGTTTTCGACGCACCCTTCTTCTGTGTCCAGGAAGTTAATTGAAACATGAAATTTAAATATTGCGGCAACAACAACGCACAGGTAAGCGAAATTGAGAGGGCCGTCATAGGGCTGGGCAATGGCTACTGTGGAAGGGGTCCGACCAGTGTAGCAGGCCTTATTTTTTACACCCTGTCACTGTCTCGCAGCCTGGCATTGAATCCCACTGAGGATGAGAAGCGAAGGGTAGATTTGTTATTTTGAAATTGTGAAGGGGTAATTTAAGGCCATAGGTGAGGAATAATAGCCATTAATATCTGGTTGTCGAGGGCTCTATCCAACCTAAATTTCGACCTCGGGCGGGGAAGAATTACCCTCTGAAGTAGCTCCCAGGGGTCCCAGGACTTCACATTGTGAACTGTTGACTATATCAGAGTTTGTGAGTGCATAGCCGGTGGAATTTTTTGGATAAGGGTGATTTAATGCTTGGAAGTTAAAATGGCCTTGATACGTCCTCACCCAATGATCCCTTGCCCTTTGTTTGATCCTTTATTCCATTCTCCCAGTTTTTGAGTCACCGGTGCTCTTTCCTCGTTATTTTTTATTCATAAGGCGTCCCGTAATTCATGTATAAGGTATTTATGGCTGAAAAGTGACATACTTGAAATGAGTTGGGTGGGGAACAGGTCACATATGCCATCTTGCAACAAGTAACCTTATTCTCCCAGTTCTTAAAGCCTGGATGCTTCTGTCTGTATATTTTATTCACATTAATTTCCTTTTTTAGTGTATACACCAAGGTTATTTATGGGTGGAAGAGAAAGTATGGTTTTGAATTGGAATTGTGGAATAAGGTCTTAATACCATCTCAGTTCATTAATTCCATTCTCCCAGTTTTTGAGTTCAGAGTGGTCCTGCATGCCTCTTATTACCTGTGTGGTTGTTATAGGTCACATCAAGATTATATATAATTTAAAAATTGACATTATATAGGAACAGTCTGGAATAAGGTTGTGTAACATTCCATCCATCCTAAATTCAATGCAACCAGTTTTGGAATCATGGGTGCTCATTTTTTTATTTATCTATATTGTACAGTTCACATTAAGGTTATATATGGTTGAAAATTCCATGGCTATGTATATAAGTATGGAATAAGGTCAAATATGCCACCCCACAATATATATATATATTTTTTTAAGTGCTTGTAGCCTTTGTTTTTTGTTTTGCTTTTTATTTATGGAGCTTGCTGTAGTTCTTATTAAGTGTATTATGGTGTTTTATTGTCAATATATAGCAAGATAAGGAACTGAGGTCACATATGTCATCACACAAAGCCTCTCATTATTTCACAGTTTATGCTGAATAACTTGATGGTTTCAGTGAATGTTTGTAGGTACCTTTCTGTTTTGCATCTCTAGAGTGTTTATTAATATCAGAATAATAGTTGAAAGTAAAGAACTCATAATTTCTTTGTTTTCTGGCAGTGAAATTGTAACTACTCTTACCATAAATGTATATATTTCTTTTTCATATTGCTTGCCATTGTTCACATTGACGTCTTATTGTCTATATAGGTGAAGACTGGGAAATCAAAGATCACTTATGCCACTCCACAATGTCTGTCCATAGTGTGTCTTGTTTCAGTTGTAGAGTGACTGGGTGGTTTTTGTTAATCCGTAAACTGCAGCTTACTTGAACAGGTGACCTAACTGATTCACACATATATTTAATAGAGACCAACTGTGATGGATTTTCGTATGCTTTTGTTTTCATCATGGCTAAAGCAACGGGTGTAGTAGATACTGACCTGGAAATTTGCCTTCTGATATTTCAGTATGTCTTCTTCCATCTTATGCCCGTAAAATGTATACTTAATGAAACTGGAAATACCAGTGTGTGTGTGTGTGTGTCACTTTAGTGTTTTTACAACTGAGCTGGACCTATTAACATTTTCTTCACTTGCAGCTGACCCCTCCATACAGTTCCTTGTCACGTTGAATTCATTGTTATACTGTATTACTGTACAGTTTAATTGTAGGAGTGTAGTCCTTCAAAATTTATTTTATCTATTTCTTTTCTGAAAACTGATCGTCTGTAGCTTGTTATTTTCCCATTACAGCTATCTACTGCCAGACATTAATCCCGTATGGGATGGCCACAAACAAATTGCCTCTATGTCACCCTGTCCCCTGCCATTTCACTGTCCTACTCCCAGCTCACACCCCCCTCTCTCATGCAGCCTATGGTATCTCTCCATTCCATCCCTCCATCTCATCCTCAGCCTCCCCATCCCTGTTCCTTCCTCCACCTCACTCACATAGGCCTACACTCTCCTCGTTAGTCTTGCTCTCCATCCTTCCTACAAGGCCAGACCACCTCAGTGTATTTCCCCTTACGCTTTCTATCACATCCACTTGATTCTGAATCAGTCTTGTTTGTTTATTTCTTAACATTGTCCCTACCACGTCATTTTATTTGCTTTACGAATCAGTTGACTCATGAAGAAGTGAAAGAATATGTGGGGTGGATGTGGATGTGATTGAGAAATTTAGGAGAAATTCACTGAGGTGGTTTGGACATGTGGAGAGAATGGAAAATGATAGACAGACTTAGAGAGTGTAGGTAGGTGAAGTGGAGGGATGGAGTTGAGAGGTATATGAGGGAGGGGGGAGTGAGTTGAGGGGAGGGCAGTCAAATGGTGGGTGAGAGAGTGACTTGGAGGCATTTTGTCTGCGGTGACCCTCTGCGGGATTAGGGCATGGGGCAATAAATAGATAGATAGATAGACGAATCAGTTTTCAGTGGTGCGTTTACATCTGTCCTTCCCATCCCGTTTTATTCACTTGTCTGTGTTTTGGTCATCTATAGCTTGTTTTTTTATCCTTTCAGCTGTCCAGTGGGCGAGGCTACACACTTATGGAGCTACTTAAGGGGTCTGGCGAGTTCTGCAAGGCACAATATCACATCAAATAAACAAAAGCGCCACCTTCCTATGTCAGTTTATGCACGTATTTTTCCGAGTGTCCGAGTGTGACTAGTGGGAGAACTTGGAACTTGGTGATGGGGTAAAGTAAGGGCTGCGTTTGGGTCCTCAGTGGCTGTGTTTGGGTCCTCAGTGGCTGCGTTTGGGTCCTCGGTGGCCGCGTTTAATTGCCTAGTGCTGCTGCTGCCGCTACCGTTGCTACCACCATTCAGCTTCTTGTTTTTTTTGTAAGAGGGGTCCCTTCACTGTCATCTTTTGGCACCCACCCACCCACATCCCTTAGCAGAATCAAAATTGAAAGGTCAGCCTGGTGCAGAGGGTTTGCAGTCTGGCTTCCCCACCGCCACAGTCCTCCTCTTTGTTTGCGCCATCTCAGTGGAAGCAGGCATTTTTAGCATTCTGTTAATATAGCCCATGAAGAGCCAAAGTGCGCATGTTCCAGTCTGTGTATATATAGTGTGTTTGTGGAACAGTGTATAATATCTGATTATCACAACCTTTTATAAATAAATATATATATACATACATAATCCCCATTAAGATATAATATATATATTTATATATATTATATTTGTAACATCTGAAGAGATCTCTGGTGACCTCAACCCCACTCCCAAGAGGTTGTGTGTGGCAGGTATCAACCCATTATACTCAGCCAACCTCCGCCTTCTTCCTTTGCAAGCTTTGCTGTAACTGTACTTCCAGTCCCACAAGAATAAACCCCAAGCGAGGTGAACACAAGCCTCACAACCTCCCAAGCAAGTTACAGGAGCCTCTCAACCTCAAGCCTTCAGGAAAGAGCATTTTACTCTCCTCTTTTTTTTAATTTTTGAGCGTTATGAGTGCAAACAGCGGCAACATGAGATCGAAGAGCATCCGCCCCGCCCCCTCAGAGATTGAATTCAAGAACATGCGCTTCCTTATCACAGACCGGCCCACGGATGCCACCATGCAGTCATACATAGAGGTGGGTGACCTGCACATTTGGAGTAATTCCTCACTTAACATGCAGGTACTTATTTTTATTTTATTTTTTTAACACTAGCCTATACCCAGTAGTTGGTTTGGTTTTACCTGGCGAGGATCCGTAGCCTCTTTTTAGCCCAGTTCATAGCCAAGTGTCAGGTTGGAGGATGAATTTGACTTTTAACCAAGGTGACTAATTCCTACCTCATAGCTAAAGCTAATTGAATTCCATGCTGTCACAGCTTACTAGTATTTACACTTGAGAGTATCAGAGTTCTGTTGAATGAAAACAAGCTGACTGTAGAAAGGTGTTTATTAGCTTATAACATGTAGTGATGGGTCAGGGTTGGTGTAACTTTAAATGTGTTACATCTTCTGTGGATTGCGTATAAACCAACATTTAGTGCATACTGGTACAGTATCTACACATTCAGTCATAATGTTGATGTTTAGGTACCGGTATTGGTAGCTTTTTGCAGCATTGACAATTTTTTAGTACGGTACCATATGCTATACAGTATTTAAAGTTATTTACTGTATTTGTGTACCAGTGTTTATTTTTCGTTAAACAACCCATGTCACTTCCCAAGAGTGTATTGTTGTTTTTAGGAAGTCATCTATGGGTGTTAAGTGAGGAATTACTGTAGGCTATGTCTACTTTAAGAATTTCATTTATATTCTAATTGTTCATCTGCCTTTACTTGGCAAAGTTATTAATTTTTGCAGCTTTATCATGTAGTTGTGACAGATAGATCATACTACATCTGTTCATCCTTTCATTATTGCATCATGATTACATCTTACTTTAATTTTAGAGCTTGTGTTAAACTCTGTATGCAGTTAGGAAATATGGCAGTTTTCGTCAAGAGTTAAAGTTAACGCACAAAACTGTTCAGTCATTCTCATGGCTGGCCTTGACCAGAATAACTCTTGTGTGGCATTTGTTAACCATGTTTTTGTGTGTTTATATACTGTAGCTTTTGTGCCTCAGGTAAGTAGCCCTGTTTACAACTAGACTTAGAAGTGAAAGCCATGTTACCTTGTAGGAAGTTGTTAATTATTGTAATATTGTTTTTTAATAGCTGAAGCTGTGATAGGTGTGGGTGCCTGTTATCCACTCACTTGCAGTAGTGCTGCTTTCTGGTGACTACAGTACACTGAGTGACAAGCCATACTGTTTCTATAAACCCAGGAACCATTTACAGTACTATGTTGTGTGGTAACCATATAACTAAATGATGTCTGGTAGCCTAGTGGGTTAAGGCACTTCAACTGTATTGAGCCACTAAGGATTTATATTAGAGGGGTGGTGTGAGTTTATTGCTCACATAATTCCCTTCAGGGGATAGTTGGGCTGAAAACCCTTTCCATAAATGTCAGGACAGAGTGGGCTAGCCCCGGGCTTCTGTGCTCATGGTGGGGCAGAAAAGGATCAGATGGAAGCTGATGTCACCCTAGTATGGTATTGTGTATTTTGACTCAGGCACAGTTTTTACCAACATAACAGATGTTAATAAATGTTGGGCTCTTTTGTTAGGCATGCTCCTGATAGTTCTCCCAATGTGCTTTCTGTATCCTAATTTTTTGGATCATACCTCACTCCATCCTTGGGCAGGAAAAAGAAGTCAGGATGATGTGGGCCAAAAATGGAGGCGATTCCTTTAGAGGATGTGGCTTCTCATTGTTGATAAGTTTTGCTTGGGTGATAGTGTGGGGGTCAAGGTGTTGAAAGAAACTTAGAGAGCTATTGCCTTTAATAACAGTGAAAGGACTGGTTTGCAAGGAAAATTTTGTGGTTCATGAGAAGTGTAATGTAGGCAGCTAAGGATTATGTTTGTAGTGTTGAGCACACTGAAACAAACCGGAAGAAGTTACAGTACCGTCTGTTATTACACCATATGGCGGGACAGAATGGTGTGTGCAGGATTAGGAGGAGGATCCGGTATTGTTTTAGTGAGGTGATGCTTACAAGTTGTATGTGATTGTCTTTCCAGGATTTGGAGGGCATGAATGGTGAGTGAATGTGTGTGTGGATCATTCACTTGTGTAGACTCAAGTTAGTTTCTCCTGTCAGTTTTTTCTTGTTCCTTGGGCTCTATATCACCCCATCCTTGGGTGGGAAAGGAGGTTTGGATGAAGGTGGTGGTGGTAGTGGTCTGTCTTAAGCTCAGTATGACAGTTTGGAGGGAGCAGAAATGTACCAGAAAAAAAAAAACATGATAGAAGAGTGGGTGGGATGGGAGGTGCAGATGGTGGTGATTTAGTGGTGAGCTTAAGCTGAATCTAATGCTGTGGAGGCAGTAGGAATAAAAGAAAAAAAGTTACAATACTGAAGATTTTAATGCCTTGAATCCTGGTAACATTTTATTTAGTTTATTCTTATTGCTACCGGGTGATTTTATGCAACTTAAGAAAGGCCTCTCGTACTGGAAAGGATTGCTATACCCATTTTACTCTAATGTGGCATAAAATTACTCGCCCTCACACTTGAATACTGTACTATGCTGAGTTATGAGAGATTAGCACTAGAATAGCATGATAGTAACAAAGAAGGGCAGTGAAAAAGATATACCTGTAGCTAAAGTGTTCCTTATGCCACATAGCTATGTGAAATAAGCAACTAAAGGACAAAAATCTGGCCAAGACCAGGTAACAGGATTGTTCCTACAGTTCAGAGTCTATCTTAGCCTGTATGAAATAGTCTGGAGATGGCAAGAGTAAAATGAAAGACATTCTGTGTCAGTGGGTTGATGGGAAAAAATCATCAGTGAGACAACATCTGCTATTTTGGCTAATATGCCTGACAAGAAGGGCTTTTATTTTCTTTAATGTAACACTTCACCCATGTCTGAAGTATCGGTAGTCCTGAAATGGATGAAATGTCTGGCATTTGATGATAAAAGCCCTTACCTTCTAAGGGTGCTTTTAATTAACCAAGGCAACTTCTTATGTAGACATATGGTAACTTCCTTTCTCATGACGACAGCATCTTGCGTGTTTGTTCTTTCATAACTGGTTTGTGTCATTAGAACTCATGTAGTGTGAGGGAGTGTGTGTGGGTGAATAGTGATGAGGTGCCAGTAATGGGGGCGGTCTCCACCTTAACTCAGCCGAAGCTTTTGTCCTTTTGCAGTTTACCGTATTTCTCATGACTCAAAGGCAGAATAAGACATTATATACTACTGTTCAGCACCCTTTCCAGAGCACCTGTTCGTGGCCTGCACCATGTTTTGTCCTTTTTGCAGTTTATTTCTCATAGCTCAATGGCAGAATGAGATATTACTACAGCTCAGCATCCTTTCCCTATCACTTTTTCATGACTGGCACCATAGTTTAGTACCTGTATTGATATTGTGTTACAGGTCATTGACATTGTTAGACAGTACTACAGCTCCATTTCCATTCCTTTGATCTCTTTGTACCTGCATCTTTGTTACATCTCTTAATTTTGTCAAAAAGTCAGTACTGTGGCCCTATATTCTGGGATGGCCTGTAAGCCCGGAGGTTGTCATTAAGGGTTTAACCAGTATATTGTATTATTACGGTATCATTCTCCCTAGAATGCAGTAGGGGTGGATGCTACTATCCAAGGTGTCCATTGTCTTGTTTTCTACTTTTCATTGCCCAATTCTCGCATAGTGTATCTGGTCTCATGGTTACAATATGTATAAACCGTCCAGTGTCCATGAGATAATACCGTACATTTGCATGCACCCCAGACTGGCCCTGGGACTTTTTCAGATTTCAGCAAACTATTTCTTTTTCATACAGATTTGAAGAGAATCATCTGGTACACCTGACAATGTGTTTTTTAGTGCCCCAAACCCATCATGTGATTTACTATGATTCCTGGAAAAATTCATAAAATTACTGTGCGTGCACCATGTAAACATATGGACAAAAACATTCGAGATGAAGTGGCCGCCTGAGTGCATGTGATGGTAGAGTAGGGTTGTGTAAACATACCAGTGACTTTCATTTTCTTCTCATAGTTGTTTGCAGTTTTTTATGGATTGTGCTAATTCGACCACCAGCACAGGAGGTTGTCGCTTGATGCCAACGGTTTGTAAAGGGTTAAGCTGCCATAGAAACATCACGTACTGTACCAGTATCCCTTTTTCACTGAACTACAGTACAAGCACTTAGTAAACCACTGATAGGTGTGTGTTTAGGTACCGATGTAAAACTTAGTAATAACCCTATATTCAGATAGCTACCATCATAAAACATTAAACAGCATAACTTATGAAATTATAAACAAAGCATTTGGCTGGAGTTATTAATGAAAGCATACTGGTAACTACATTTTCCTCATTTATTTTGGCTATTGTTACATTACTTGTAGCTTGTTCTGGCCCCAGGCTCACTTGATTGTGAAATCAGTGGACTGCAGTAAACCGGTCACTTCAGCCTAGTGCTCCCAGAGAGCATTTGTAGCGGCATTTTGTAAGCATTGTGTGTGTCACGAGAAGGTGGTGAATTATACTCGTTTTACTCTGTTTTGTTCCAAAATTGCCCTTTGGCCATCTTGAATGCTGAGTTGTAATAATATATTAACATCAGCATGTGATGTTGGTCATGAAGGTAAGAATGTAGAGTTATAGCATAGTTTTTTTCTGCCTTTGAGCTGTTTGGTATAAGCTGTAAATGGATGAAAACCTGGGCCAGGTTAAGATTGAATAAGTGTAGTGTGTCGTGTTGTGGAGGGCAGCATTATATGTGTTGTATTTTTTTGTCGATACTGAAATAGAGAAGAGGTGGCCACATCATAATCTGGATAAATGATCTGATGTCTAATTGTGACACAACGAAACATGTCACCTTTTACATTCTAGCATAGATGATCTGTATATTACCGAGACTGTAGTTGAATATTAAATTGGTTTGTTGTGGCAAAAGAAGTTGCTAAAATTCATTAGATTGAGGTAGTTAACAGCATCAATTGTTTACCGTGCACATCATGTATACAGTAGATATATATAGAGAGAGAACGAGACATTATTTTTTTTTTTTACCCAAGGATAAATTGAGGTCACATCCAAAGGGCCAGAGAGAAAAAAGGAAAAAAAAAACAACAACTAACCAGAGTCAGCCCAGTTGAATGGACCACACACTCATTCACTCACCATTTTAGTCCCTGGAATCCTGACTCCACCTGACGGGCCTGAACATCACATGCTTCGTACCAGTGATGAATTAGTGCCATAAATCAGGCAGCTATTGGTTCAGGAAAGGAGGGATGTTGAATGCCTGAACACTTCCTTGCCAAATTCTTCCAACATAGCTGTCTATCTAACTATTATTTTGTATGTGTCTACTGGTATCTATTGTCAGATGCTTCAATCCTGTAAGGTGTGGCCACAAACAGACCTCTGTGTTGCCCTGTCCTCTGCCATTTGGTTGCATCCCTGTAAGTCACACCTCCCTCCTTCATCTCCACTCCATCCCACCATCTCATCCTTGGTCTCTCCTAGTCAGACTCTCATTCTGTATCCTCTGCACACAGCTGTAAAGCGATAATTTTGCAGGAGTTGGTGAAGCATGGGGTGCATGATGTGGTGCGGGTGTGTGAGCCAACCTACAAAACGGATGAACTGAAGAAGGCTGGCATAAATGTCATGGATCTGGTGTTTGATGATGGCACATTCCCTCCCATAGAGGTGAGTAAACAGCACTTTTTTGTCCTTTTGTCCATACGTTCATTTATAAATCCTCCCAACATGCATGTGTCGGCATTGATCTTTTGACGGTTCTCCTTGCTGCTCATCTCCAGCAGCCTCTCTCTTCAGTTTCTGTTGCTCAGACCTCATCCCATTTTGAGGTATGCAGAAGTCAGAAGTACTTCATAGAATATGAAGCCAATTTGTCAGATAATTCTGAGATTCCTTCTGCATAATATCCCCAGTGAACTTTTGCCACCCCAAATTATCTGTGTACCTGCATTCAGTTCATTTGTACATTCCACCTTATTGCATTTTCCTATGCCTGTCTGTTCATGAGATTTCTGCTAAGCTGTGTAGAACAGCCTTGTGCTGTCCAAAATAAAGTGTTCTGTAACCAGCGCTCAAATAGAAACACCTTGTGGTATTGTGTTATGGGAATGGCTTAAACTGCTGGTGTGGGTGTGGGAGTCAGAAATGAATAAGTGATGTGGGATAGCCACTGACGACATTAACCAAGTTGCCTGTACAACACACAAAAAATTGGCCAGTAGAGTGGAAAAGGGGTGTTATCTATTGACCACCCTGTATAATGAAAGCCATCTAAATCCTTAAGAGTCTGAGGTTACAAAAAATACAACTGCTGGTGGAGGTGTAGCCTGTGTAGTTTTAACTATAAATAAGCTTAACTAGGCATACATATTTAATTCTTTTGCAGCTTATACTGTATACTATGACTCTAAATCTTGTCCATATTTTTTCTTGAACTGGCATCATTTCATTGTTAATCTCTTGTCACATCTCAATAATCAAGATGGAGAGATGGTGATTTTTCATCTTTACTCTTTGTTTTAACTAGGTGTATATTCACCATGTCGCAGTCTTGGATATTGAGTTGTTACAGTACATTAACACTAGAATATTTTGCTAGTCACAAAGAAGTTCTGTGGAAAGGATGTTGAGCTAAGAGAAGTAAGTTTGAAAAGAAAAAAATTCTCTCCCGGTTAAGTTGAAGAATGTATATGTGTGTCATGTGCAGGTGGTGGATGAGTGGCTGCAGCTGCTGCGACGAAGGCACAGTGAGGACCCTGGGTGTACGATCGCAGTGCACTGTGTGGCTGGTTTGGGGCGTGCACCTGTATTGGTGGCCATTGCACTCATAGAGCTTGGACAGCGTTATGAGGATGCTGTTGAACTCATTAGACAGTAAGTGCCAGTCCAGGTATTAAGACATGTTGTAGTATTGTGTGATTCCATCGTGTAAGTTACCAGTGGCATTGTGGGAGGTAATCAGAATGGTGATTATTGCGAGCAAGCATAGTGAAACATTGTTTATTCTACATTAGCCAAGAAATGAGCGGCCCAACACGACACTGCCCAACCATGATAGTTTTCAGAGGCTAATAACTTTTCTGCCATGTGAGGTAATGAAGAGATTTTTTTTAGCAGGTAGTAGATACATTCAGTGAATTTTGTTTTTAGCTACCCGGTATATATTTACTTATGAGACCAAAGAAACCCCCTGGAATCCCAGCTTTCCAAGGAATGTACCGAGGGCTTCAATGGGGTGCTCCTGAAAAGCATGGTATTCCGGTAGATAGCACCACCATTTGGACAAACACATTCCCCACGGTGTTTAAAAAGCATATTTTTTTTGTTAAATATCTACACTGTTGTGTGAAACTGTGAATTGTGGGAATGTCATATACCGTAATACAAATAGAACACGTGTATATAACGTAGTGTGAATTGTTTATATTTATCATAAACGAAAATTAAAATATCATTGATGGCATGTGATGGCAGCCCACCATTTCAGTGGTCCTATATTATTTAGTGCAAGTTAGGTTCTTAATACATAGTTTGTTCAGACTAAATTACACCTAGTTGGTATCTTGGCTAATTCAGTCTCTATATGAGCAGAAACTTATGTTGAGTAAATACTGGGACTCAACACCTTCCTCATTCCCTACACGCACGTGCACCACAAGACAATCTCGTGCTGCCCCTCAGACCCTCCAAATCAATTACAGAACCTTACTTCATCTAACCTAACCAGACCACAAGTAGTCTAAATTGCATTATTTTAAGCATTAGTCCTCATGCGTTTGTTTTGAAAACAACTCTCCCGTGAAAAACTTAAACACGGGACTGTCTTGTGATGTGCATGCGTGAAAGGAATGAGCAAGATGTTGAGTCCCAGTATTTACTCAACATAAGTTTCTGCTCATATAGAGACTGAATGGGTCAAGATACCCATTAGGCGTACTTTACAGTCCGAACAAACTATGTATTAAGAACCTAACTTGCACTAAATATAGCAGAAATTAACCCACCCAGTCCCGACATTTTTGGACCTTTTTTTTTTTAGGCTCAAACATTCGCTTTTGGTGAGAAACATCGAAAATTCATAGAGAAATCGCTCACCTGAGGTTTAAAATACTCGATCCAGGTACAAGTACCTCCTTACTTGACTGGGTTTTCTAACAAGGTGGCACCAAAGAAAACGAGTTCTGTGGGAGGGTAACTATTTTATCCACTCATAAACAGTATTTATTTATTTATTTACTTGGTACAAATTTATATATAGTACAAGAGTATATTGGTTTTCAAACAGTAATATAGGCATTATAAGCATTGTTTCACTCACTACTTCATCACCATTCATGACCTTTTTTTCCCACATTACCTGATCATCATTTCTGACTGTTTCTTCCTCTAATGCTATGTAAACTTTGTCCTCCACATTGTCATGGATTGGGGAATCACTCTGGCCCTGAATGTCTTTATTGGCCAGGTCACTGGTAACAGGTGAATTGCCGAGACAATGACGTGCGGGGGGGGGGGGAAGAGGTTATGCGGTGTAAGGCATTGTCCCTGCTTGGCATCTTGTAGAGGAATAGAGGAAGGTGTCCCGTGTATATGTGCCAAAAATCAGTCGCGAAATCACTCGCGAAAATTGAAAATTGTGCAAATTAGGGACCTTGCAATGTTGCCGTGTTAATTTACGTCTCCGGGATATGAGTGCACATCATGTGAGGATGTGAATTCACGTCTCTGGGATGGGGCGGGTTAAATAATATAGGACCACTGAAGTGGGGGGTTGCCATCACATGCCATCATTGATATTTTAATTTCCGTTTATGATAAGTATGGCTGTGGCTGAGAAGAGACGTGCATATGAAGTGTGGCTGCAGAGGAAGGATGAGATGTCATATGAAAGGTATAAGGAAAAGAGGAATAGAGCGAGAAGGGCTGTGCGTGATGCTAAAGTGGCAGCAGATGAGAGGTGGGGTAGGCGGCTGACAGAGAATTTTCAACAGAATAAGAAAATGTTTTGGAAGGAGGTGAAAAGGGTGCGAAAGGGAGAGTCTGGGAAGAAAGAACGAGTAAAAGCAGAGGATGGAAGGATGTTAATTGAGATGGATGCAGTAAGGAAGAGATGGGCAGAGTATTTTGAAAGATTGTTAAATGTAGAGGAGGAAAGGGTGGCTGAGATTGTGGCAGATAGAAGGGTGCAAGGAATAAATGTGTTGGGAGAGTTGAATGATTCTTTGATCACGAAGGAGGAAGTGGAGAAGGCAGTAAAGGAGATGAAAACAGATGCAGGTATGGATGGGTGTGCTGTGGAATGCCTGAAGGGTGGTGGAGTGACTATTGTTGACTGGTTAGTAAGATTATTGAATGTGTGCTTTGAGAAAGGTATGGTGCCAGTTGACTGGGCAAGTGCTTGTGTGGTCCCGATGTATAAAGGCAAGGGTGATAAGTATGAATGTACTAGCTTTAGGGGTATAAGTCTGTTGAGTGTTGTAGGTAAAGTGTATGGTAGAGTGTTAATTATGAGAGTTAGAGAGGGTACAGAGGGAGTGATTAGTGATGAGCAGTGTGGCTTTAGGAGAGGGAGGGGATGCGTTGATCAGGTGTTTGCTGTGAGACAAGTGTGTGAAAAGTATTTAGCGAAAGGCAAGGATGTGTTTTGGGCATTTATGGATTTAGAGAAAGCGTATGATAGAATTGATAGGGAGGCTTTGTGGACTGTTTTAAGATTGTATGGACTTGATGGTAGGTTACTAAAAGGGGGTGAAAAGTTTTATGTAAATAGTAGAGCGTGTGTAAGAGTGGGAAATGCTGTGAGTGATTGGTTTCCCGTGAGAGTGGGGCTGCGACAGGGATGTGTGATGTCGCCTTGGTTGTTTAATATTTACATGGATGGTGTTGTAAGGGAGGTGAATGCAAAAGAGTTTTAGGTGGTCTGAGTCTGGTAAATGTTGATGGAGGAGAGTGGAATCTGAAGCAGCTGCTGTTTGCAGATGATACTGCACTGGTGACTGATTCAGAGGAGAGATTGAGACAGTTGGTAGAGGAGTTTGGAAGGGTGTGTGAAAGGAGGAAATTGAAAGTAAATGAGAATAAGAGTAAAGTGATGAAGTGTACGAGGTTGATAGATGGTAGGGGGATGAATATAGTTTTGAATGGTGAGTTGCTTGAGGAGGTAGATTGTTTTAAATATCTAGGGTCACATGTTGCTGTGGATGGAAGAATAGATGCAGAAGTGAAGTTTAGAATAAATGAAGTAGGAAAGGTGCTGGGAGGAATGAAAAAAGTGTTTAAATGTCGTTCGCTTAGAATGGATGTAAAGAGAAGGCTGTATGAGGGTGTTGTGGTACCGACTGCATTATATGGGGCTGAAACATGAATATGGGTGTAGCAGAGAGGAAAAGTTTGAATGTAATGGAGATGAGATGTCTGAGGAGTATGTGTGGAGTGACGCGTATGGATCGAGTGCGAAATGATGAAGTGCGAAGGAGAACTGGAGTTGTTCGGGAGATGGCTGGTAGAGTTGAGCAGAGGGTGTTGCAATGGTTTGGGCATATGGAGAGAATGGATAATGAGCGATTGGTGAAAAAGATAACTAGATCTGATGTGAGAGGTGTAAGACTGAGAGGAAGACCACGAATAGGATGGATGGACAGTGTGAAGAGAGCGCTGGATGCGAGAGGGATGTCTGTTGAGCAAGGAAGAGTGGCTGTGCGTGACAGAAATAAATGGAGAGAAATTGTGAATGAATAAGTGATGACGCAGCCCTGAGGGGATATTCTCCCGCTTTTGGTCTGATCAGCTAGTCAGGTCAGGTGCGGGTAAGGGGATGGGTCTGTTATGATGTGGCAGGGGTAAACCAGTTCTGCTGTCGGGCCCTGCTGTGGATGTCACTGATTGCATTGCGCAGTTGACCCTTGTGCGGTGTGATGCAGTGAGGATCTGTCCGTTCTCCCCTTTGAGGCTAAGATGCGAATAAATGTGTTTGAATGGATGAGTAAATGGAGAGTGAGTCGTCCTGTCTCGGCTACCTCCCTTTCCTTGGGGGAAGCAGCCTAGGTATATAGATAGATAGATAGATAGTTTATGATAAACGTAAATAATCAACGCTACGTTATATATACGTTTTCTATTTGTATTTTTTATGTTGTGGTGTATGATATTACTATGATTCAGTTTCACACAACAGTGGGGAATGTATTTGTCCCAGTGGTGGTGCCATCTACCGGAATACTAGCTTTGAAAGCTCCCCATTGATGTGTTCCACAATGAAACAATTTACAAAAGATTTCCTGTTAAACAGTGGGGAATGTATTTGTCCCAGTGGTGGTGCCATCTACCGGAATACTACCGGTAGCTTTGAAAGCACCCCATTGATGTGTTCCACAATGAAACAATTTACAAAAGATTTCCTGTTGATTGCATTGTTAGTGTGTGTGTGTGAGAGAGAGAGATTATGGAAATAAATGTTTTTGCTCAGTTAATCCTCTGTTATTGTTCGACTACCTCACAGGAAATTTTGAAAGTTTACACAAAGTTGAAATTATTATGGTAAGCGTATGTACAAATGCCTGCGTGCTTACAAAGCACGCTTTACTGGTTATTATTCATCAGTTTGTTATTGTTGTTTATAAAGGCTTCAGTGTGATTGCATACATTGTTCGTGGTTGATTAATAATTTTTTATTGTTATTATTATTATTAGTTATTGTATTTGTATTAACAAATATACTGTAATAGCGGTGGCTGAATCGGTAGAGAGACGGCCTGCAGTCCTAATGGACCCAGGTTCAAATCCCAGCTGGGGCAGGGAATGGTTTAAGGATTTGAATTTCATAAAAAGCAGACTTTCCAGATCTACCAGAAGACCAGCTGACATGTAAAAGAACCCCTGCTAATACCAGTACACCAGTCCTGTATGAGACGGCCCTAGCATGTACTCAGTATGGATGGTGGGTGTTAGCATCGAAGTGGTGACATGTGGAGGTGTAGGAGGACTACTAGGCCTTGGGATAGGCTACTGCCCCCGAGATATAGGCCCTGAAGCCTTTGCCCAGAGTCGGACACATAAAAAAAAATATATATATATTACAGGTATTATTAAAAATTAGGTCATTTTGTGATTACTAATATATAACATACATGGTGTTGATCCTTTGAACACATTTTTCTTTATATGCCTCTCTCTCTCTCTCTCTCTCTCTCTCACACACACACACACACACACACACACACACACACACACACACACACACACATGGTGTTGATCCTTTGAACACATTGTCCTTTATATGCCTCTCTCTCTCTCTCTCTCTCTCTCTCTCTCTCTCTCTCTCTCTCTCTCTCTCTCTCTCTCTCTCTCTCTCTCTCTCTCTCTCTCATGCACGCGCGCACACACACACCTCTTGTACTGTCAACATTTTATGCTTGGCTTATGATGTACAGTACAGTATCTATCTATCTATCTATTGCCAGACACCTTAATCCCGTACGGGGTGGCCACAAACAAATCGCCTTCACGTCACCCTGTCCCCTGCCATTTCACTGCCCTGCTCCCAACTCACACTCCCCTCTCTCATATACCTCTTCACCCCATCCCTCCATCTCATCCTTGGCCGCCTTCTCCCTCTCCCCCCCTCCACCTCACTCACATACACTCTCCTCGTCAGTCTCTCACCCTCCATCCTCTCCACATGGCCAAACCACCTCAGTGTGTTCCTTCTAACACTTCCTATCACATCCATACCACAATGCTCCTTTATATCCTCATTTGTCAGCCTCACTCTCCATGTGACTCCACAGGCTCCTCTTAAATAACTCATTTCCACTGCTCTCACTCTTGACTTGTGTCGTTCCAACAACGCCCAAGCCTCACTTCCATATGTTAGAGTTGGTATCACAATATTGTCATTTCGTAACTTTTCACTTCCATGCGCACTTCCCTGTTTGTCACTGCTTTCAAGGAACCACGCTCCAAGCACTTCACGCTTCAAACTTCCATCCTTACTCATCACACTCCCCAAGTACTTAAACATACTCACATTTTCCAATTCCTCACCATCCAACTTCACTGTACATTCACTGACTTCACCTTTCTCAGAGACCATCACTTTACTCTTCCCTACATTTCACCTTTAGATTCCATTTCTTACACACTCTCCCAAACTCATCCACCAAGCCTTGCAGCTCCCCTTCGTCTTCACTCAACAGTACAGTAGAACCCTGGAATTCGTATACAATTCGCTCCTGGAGGCTGTACGAGTTGCGAATTGTTTGAAAACCAGATAATTTTTTTTCCGTAAGAAACAGTGTATTTTGCATTAATCCATTCTTTTGTATGGATGAAACGGTAGATTTCGCCATACCATAATGAATGGCAAGATCGGAGACACGGGTTCCACTTTCAAACTTTGCAAGGAGTTCTTTTTTCAGCTCAATTGTTGTTCTCACAGCTTTTCTTTTAGCTCCAGCTGACTCACTAATCTTCTTAGGGCCCATCATTATGTACAATTTTCTAACAAAAATGCGTAATTTATCACAAAGTTTAATGGAGCCTGTATGACTGATGCGCAGCTGGCGGAAGACAAAACGGGAATGGCAGACACGTGGCACTTACGACGCTGCGTCTCTTTGTGTGAATAGCGGTTCGCTGTACAAAAACTGGAGCGATTTTTTGACCAAAAAAAACTGTACGAAAACCAGGTTGTACGAGTAGAGAGGCGTACGAATTCCGGGGTTCCACTGTAGTTGCAAGTGGGGGCAACCATCATCCACTCAATGTAATGTTGCCTTTAGGTGATTCGTCACTGAATGACAAGCCACATGGTGTCCTGTAACCCAGGAAGCCATTTACTGTGCTGGGTAGTAAGCATATAACCAGATAACAAGGTGATTTGGGGCTTACTGTGGTGACTGTTAACCAGGGTTGTGGAGTCAGAGTCATGGAGTCATCTATTTTTGGATGGAGTTGGAGTCGGTAACATTCCCATGACTCCGAGCGTTTTGGTTCTGCAATGGTGTCGGTCATATATTTTCAATATTTTATTTAGTTTATTTTACAACCACATATATCGGTTTGTTTATCATGGAAGCACTGTAAGCAGAGACTTTAAAATAAGATTTAAGAATTGCACATGTCAGAATTCATGAATATTGTTCATTAACCTGCATCATGTCCATGTTACGTATTATTAGTACAATATGTATCTATGTGCTAGTTGTACTTGTATTATTTCTGAAGTCGGAGTCAGAGTGGGGAAATATTATCACTGACTCCACAACCCTGTTGTTAAGTGGGTGGAGAGGTGCAAATGTGGTGTCCATCTGGGAGCCAAACCTCCTCACACTTCCCTGCACTAGGGAACATCATTTCACAGGGGTGATTCCTTGCCTGCAGTTGATGGGTCTACCTTGGCCTGACAGATTGGGGTTACCCTACTACTACTACTACAACTACTATTGCTACGACTACTACTGTACTACTACTATTGCTACGACTACTACTGTACTACTACTATTGCTTCAACTACTACTACTACTACTACTACTATTGCTTCAACTACTACTACTACTACTACTTGAACTACTGCTACTACAGCTTAATAGTAGTGGCAGCAGTACTGGCTGTGGATAATCAGGCAACATTTCTCAGTACCAACACATTCCTCTCAATGTCTGTGGATGTCAGGTAACGTTTGTGTTTCAGGAAGAGACGTGGAGCCATCAACGCTAAGCAGCTGGCTTTCCTGGAGAAGTACCGTCCCAAATCCCGGCTCAGGCTAAAGAATGGCCACAAGACAGGCTCATGCTGTGTGCAGTAAAAAGAAGGAAAAAAAAGTGCTGGAGGTAGAGGATTCACACTTACGATCATCTCCCTGTCGTAACTATGATGTGTCTTTTGCAGGAAGGACTAGAGAAGTTTTAGAGTTGGACCATAATGCAAAAAAATGTACTGCAGGTTGAGAATTCACACGTACGATTATCTTTCTGGACTAACTTATTTTTTCCAGGAATGATGAGATATTTTGTGGGCCAGGACATTGATCCACCAACTAAATTACTCTCATTCCTCATTAGTAACTTGCTTTCCCAGGAAGGACAAGGGAAGATTTGAAAGCCATTTGATTCCCCAGCAAAATTACTGTCAGTTCCCTCTTGTGACTTTTGTGTGTTTTGCCAGGAAGGTCAAGGGCAGGTTGAGAGCCAGATCATACTACCTAACAACATTGATTCACCAACAGAATTACCATCAGTTCCTCATTTGTACATCAGATGGTAAACTTATAATCAAAGGGACGCCTGGTGGTCTGGTGGGTTTCAGTGCTACACCCAGATATGGCACATAAGGGTTTAAATCCAAGGTGTGAGTGGGATTTAATGCTCCTATAATGCCACTAAGATGAGTGACTGAATATTTCTCTTTACCTCCTTTACTTGGATGACGTGTTTTGGATTTTGGTTTTGCTGCCTACAGATAATGTTATTCAGCTTTGGGGAGATGACATGTAATGAAGGGGTTGATGGGGAGATGACTTGTAATGAAGGGGTTGATGGGGAGATGACTTATAATGAAGGGGTTGATGGGGAGATGACTTGTAATGAAGGGGTTGATGGGGAGATGACTTGTAATGAAGGGGTTGATGGGGAGATTACTTGTAAAGAAGAGGATGATGAAAACTCTAACTCACCTCCCTAGTTAGAAAAGTCTCTCTAAAGTTGCATAAAATTGTCTGAAGGAATCCGGAGGTGACTTGTAGTGATGGGGGGAGAAGAGAAGACAATGGAAAGAACAGGGAAGCTGGGAGGGAGGAAGAAAAATGAGAGGTGAAGCTGGGAAGAGAGGGAAATGGGAAATGATGGTTGAAGGGGAGAGAGAAAAATGGTAGAGTAGGAGGAAGAGCTACACCTAACTTCCCCATTTTTTACAAGTCTCCAAGTCTGCTTTAAATTGTGTAAAGGAAGCAAGAATAAAATAATTGCATCATGTGATTGAAGAGGTAAAATGTCAGGGATAAACAGCATTACCCTGGGTCCCCAAACTAATCATACTTTGGCCCCATGTCTCTAGTTCTTCCTGCAAAAAACAAGGTTGAACTACGAAGGGAAAATAGTCGTATGTTTGTCAGTGAATCGTTTGTCCCTGAATAGAAGGCTTAATCGTAACAACGCTCCCATTGCCACACTTATGCTGTGAGTCCTGGACTCGTATTCTCGTGGGTTAAGAAGGCTCTGTAGCACTTCTTCCTTACTAGCGCATTTCTGTAGCTGATGCATCAATATATTCTCGTATGTTATTCATGTATTCTGTGTGGGTAGAGGAACGATATACCGCTAATAACATGCAGGAAAATTGATCTGTTCCTGTCTGTTATTCCTGTTTTCTGTGTGGATAGAAGAAAGACATACCATAAGTAACATACATGAGAATTTATATTATGCAGAATAGGCAGATAAGGAAGAGATGCTTAAATGACCGCTAAGTTGGTAAGTATATGGGTTCTGTAGTGATGATGATGACGATGAATTCTTGTTGCCAGGGTGAAAAGTGTTTTTTGGTTTATTTTTATATTTTTTAAGTTGGTATGTGTGCAGTAAGTCCTTGGAATAAGTCACCTTTTTAAATATTTTTGTGTGTGTGATGGTGCCTCGTGGTGTAGTGGGTAGGATGCTCCTGCTGGGGTGACGGCCTTCAGTAGGTTGGATCCCTAGGAGGTGGCCGGAGAGGTTTGAGTCATGTACTGCCATCAAGGGAAGTAAACTGGTCATCTGCCCTTACTATAATGGACTACAGTAGCCTAACTTTGACTCCCTACACCTCTAAAGGGTAAAAGGGGATTGACAGCAGTTTTTTAATTTCACTGAAAGTCCACAGTGGATTACAGAAGACAAGGCCTGTGAAGTGGGTTAAGTACTCCAGCCAGGTGTGACATATGAAGGGTTTAAATCCAAGGAGTGGTTGGGGTTTACTCTTGACACACCGTACTGCCTCTTGGGTGAGTGACTAGCCATTCTTGCCTTAAATCTCTGGACTAGTCATGGGCCCTGACACTCCTGGTGGGCCAGTAAAAGAGTATCACTGAAAAGATGCTTCCCCCACCCCTTCCCTGCCCCAGTTTACAGTATCGGTTTTATGCACAAGGTATATATTTTTTTAACACTCAGGATCCCAAGAAAAGAGGATAACTGCAGTAGGCTGTTTGGTCCATACTAGGCAGCTCCTTAAGAGTTTGACTGGACTGCTAGAATAAGACAAGGGTAGTAGCAGAGGCACATCTTTGATTTATAACAAGGACTTAATGCACTGTGTACCTTTTTTAGCTCCTTCACTCTGACATTTTTATTTTTGCCATATACAGATGATTTATTCAGCTGAGGAGGGATTGTTTGACCTTAAGGGTGTGGATGTGGTCTTCATTAATTCCTTTAATTCAAAAGTTCTTTTCTGAGCTGAATAAAAGTCTTTAAATAGCAAGAATAAGATGGAAAAAAAACATTGGACTGAAAGAGTTAAATAGGACAATTTCTGGTTAATCTTATGCTCTCGTGTCTAGAAAGAGTTAGCAGGATATTTGTATATGACGTGTAATATGTATTTTGAATTACCTTTTGACTTGAAGGCTCAACTTGTCAGTGCTGTATACCCCTTCAGTCCGAGCGATATTGTTTTTAGTTTATTATTGCTGCTGCCAGACGACCTTGTTGAACTTGGGAAAGGTGTCTTATATTGAAGGGTTTATTAATGCTGTGTCTGACCCCTCAAGTTCATAAAGGCTTTCCTAAGCTTAATAAAATCATCTGGAGATAACAAGAATAATAAAAGAGCTAAGTCCTCGGGCTGAAGGAGTTAATTGGGGAAGAAGTTTCAAAATGTATGTTATGCAGATGACCTCTGTATAATTCAGGTGAGGAGTGAGAAATAAAAGATTCCATACCATGCTCCTGCTGGATCATTTCTTGATTTTTACCCCTTCAGTCCAATAATGTACTTCTGGCATTATTCTTGCTGTCTCCAGACGGTGTTGGTCAATTTTGGGGGAATGAATTGAAGGGGTAAATTGGGTACATGTCATCTCTTGCCTCTCCAGTTCTAAAAATCTCTCCAAAGTTAAGAAAATTGGAGGCAGCAAATATAAAAATAATTTGTCCTCTTGCTGAAGGGATCGAGTTGAAAGCTTTTTAATCGTGGTTGAGTTTTTAATCATAAGTACAGTAAGATATATAAACAGGTACTATCATATTGCGATCAAAAGTTCACCAACACTACTTTGCCGACTGTGGCGATGGAAGGTGTTAAATGAAGTACAGTATTCTGTAAAGACCCTCGCATAAAAGCACGTATAATCACCTCACTCACAAGTCTTAGTAGTCAGGCTTTCCCTTCTCTATTTTGGTCATCCCCCTCTTCTGGCAGATATTTTAAGTGAATCCCAGACTTTTTTTATTTTTTTTTATACTCAGCATATGTTTATAGTGTCTTTGTTTTCATTATATCTTGTCATTCTCTCTCTCCTTTGCCATTTCTGTTCCATTGTTTGTCATGGATCTTTGCTTTGAATTAGTGCCATATATTCTTTGATAGTGCTAGGAATCTATTATTCATTTCAGTTCCCAACACAGTCTTTCCTTCAGCATAGCTTCTGCAAAGATCCTCACAGGTGAAGTGGTTGGTTTCCTGCAGTCCACAGGGTTCACAGCTGGATGAGACTGGGACCACACCAACAACATAATGTTTTTGTGATGACAGTATGATGCACACAACAAGAGTATGAGAAGGTAGGAAGTTCGCTGTTGTGATAGCAGTATGATGCACACAGTGGAAGAGTGTGAGAAGGTAGGATAGCCTTATGTCTGGGGAAGGAATGAGATGTATGATAGGGTGTAGCATAATACAGTAGTATTCAGTGAACCTCCTCAGTGTGATGATGTACTTAATAATTCTTGCTACCTCCACATGATGTTACTCAGTGTAGGAAAGAATTTGAGTGATGAAGGGGTCAGTGAAGACTACCCTCTAGTTCAAAGTTGACCTTGATATTACAGTACTGTGTAAAGACAGCACTAGGGTGACTATCATTGACCCTTGGATGTATTGTACTATCATGAGAGTGAAATGTGGTAACAAGCTTAGCAATTAAACAATCATCACTCTTAGGCAAGAAATGTTAAGCCACAAGTACTGTACAGTCACATGGCGATTCTGTTACATGACTTAGATTCTGGAGACTTGAATGATGAGTAAATGGAAGTGTGACCCATTGGATTGGGCAAACTTGGGCTGTCTGGGTGTGCTACTCACCCTGCCCTAGGGTGGGAAAGGAGGTCTGGATAATGATGATGAATGACTCAATGTAGGGTTAGAGTCCAAACCAAGACTCATGCATTGTTTAAAACCTTTTTACAACCCCCCCCCCCCTTTTTTTTTTTTTTTTTTTTTTTTTTTTTTTTTTTACCAGCTTCCAACAAGCAATGAGAAGTGATAGCTAGTTTTAGCATTTGGTTTAGTTTCCAGTCCATAGAAAGCATCAGCTGGCCAACCCCAGTAAGGGGTCTATTATGGGGAAGCATAGAATATTTTTTGTTTGTATGTGATGACAAAACTAAAGCAGAGAGTACATCACTGGATTTAAGGGGTCAGTAGTTTTTGGGTATGTGGAATAAATGGAAATTACTAACTATGGGCTCAGAGTCACACAAGCAGAACTTTTGTAAACATTTTTTTAAATATATATAATTCCTGGTGTCTAGTTTCATTCAGCAGTTGGGGAGAAATTAGGTAATTGTGAAAGGACAGTGCAAACCATATAAAGCCTGGTTACTGTAGGTGGACTCAGGTTTAACAAATATGTGCAGAGGCGCTGAAGATAAAGCAGAAAAATCTCCACCAAACAATAGGTTATGATCAGTTCCCTTGTAGTTTAGGTTTTGATTTGCAAGACATGCAAAACTTCTGCACTTTTATATATACAGTATATATATATATATTTTTTTTATCATCATCATCATCCGGGTCTCCTCTCCCACTTATGGGCAGGGTGAGGAGTAGCAATGTCCAGACAGCACAAACTTGCCCAATCCAAATAGGCCACACTTCCATTCACTCATCATTCAAGCCCCCGGCATCCTGGCTCTACCGGATACACAAAAAAAACCTTCTCCACATTGTGCAGCTTCACACAAATGTATCCAGTTGAGTCAATCCGGACGCTGCCATGCTCAGAAGTGGTGCAAAAATCCGTGATCATGCATTTCTCCTCACAACATTCATCCAGCCAGCTTGATCTCGTCAGTTCCCTAGCCTCACCGACTTCCAAACCTCTCTTCCTCAAACACTCATCCACTATATCTCTCCACCTTCTCCTTGGCCTACCTTGCCTCCTCGGTCCTTCAAATTTGCTCAGGTAAACCTTTTTCACCACTCTGTTGTTATCCATTCTTTCAGGTAAACCTTTTTCACCACTCTGTTGTTATCCGTTCTTTCCACATGACCATACCATCTCAGGACACTCTCTTCGACTCTGGTGTCCACCGACTTGCTCACTCCACACCTATCACAAATCACACTGTTTCATATCCTATCCTCCCTCTGTACTCCACATACATTCCTCAACAGTCCCACCTCCACTGCTCGTACTCTTGACTTTTCATTTTCATGCCACACCATAGTCTTGCACCCATATGTTAGAGTTGGCACTAACACTCCCTTGTGTAAGCCTCATGCAGCTGCAACACTCAAGCCTTTGTTTCTTATCAAGGCCTTCATTGCACCAGCTACTTTTCTTCCTTGTGTCACGCTACTTTCAACTTCTTTTGAACATCATCTTCTCTTTTCTATCGCTTTACCCAAGTATTTGAACTCTCTCACCAATTCCAGTCTCTCTCCATTCACTGTGACATCACGCTGGGAGTCACCTTCTCTCTCGATAACCATCACTTTACTCTTCTCTACACATACTCTCAAGGCATGATGCTCACTGACATCAACAAAACTCTGCACTAGCCTACCAAGTTCCTGTCCAGTACTTGCAAGCAGTACTGCATCATCAGCATACAACAAATTTGAGATGTTCCACTTATCACCATTCATTACGAACGCCATACCTCTCTCCATTACTCGTGTTTTCACTTCTCTCATCACCCCATCCATATATATATTGAACAACCATCGGGACATCACACAACCTTGTCGCACTCCCACACCGATTGTGAACCATTCACTTAGATGGCCATTAACCTTTACACATGCTTTGCTCCCCTCATAAAAACTCCTGACAGCACCTAGCAGTTTACCATCTACACCATACATGCACAAAACTTTCCACAATCCCATTCTGTCTACTTTGTCGTATCCTTTTTCCAGATCCATGAATGTCATAAACACCTTATGGTCCATCTCACAAGCCTTCTCTGCTATCTGTCTCACTGCAAATACTTGATCCACACATCCTTTGCCACTCCTAAAGCCACCCTGTTCATCACTCACTAGGACTTATGATATATCTCTTACTTTCTCTATAATAATTCTTCCATATACCTTCCCTACCACACTCGATAAGCTTATGCCACGATAATTCTTGCACTCACTTCGCTCACCTTTATTTTTGTACTGGGGTACAATCACAGCCTTTTTCCACTCTGCAGGCAGTTTCACTCATCCATGCCTTCTTACATATCTCCAACAAGCACTTCATTCCACTCTGTCCACTACACTTAAGCATCTCTGCATACACCTCATCAACCTCAGCTGCTTTCCCATTTTTCAGCTGTTTCACAGCTCTTTTCACCTGTGTGAGTGTCACGTCTCCTGGCACTGCATTCCTTCTCTGCACACCCCCAAAACCAATCATGTTTACAGCCGCCCTGCTCTCTCTATTCCCATTCATCAGGCTTTCAAAATATTCTTTCCATCTGGTCCTTACTTCATCATTTTTACTATCTATCTATCTATCTATATACCTAGGCTGCTTCCCCCAAGGAAAGGGAGGTAGCCGAGACAGGACGACTCATTCTCCATTTACTCATCCATTCAAACACATTCATTTGCATCTTAGCCCCAAAGGGGAGAACGGACAGATCCTCACCGCACCACACCGCACAAGGGTCAACTGGGCAATGCAATCAGTGACATCCGCAGCAGGGCCCGACAGCAGAACTGGTTTACCCCTGCCACATCATAACAGACCCATCCCCTTACCCGCACCTGACCTGACTAGCTGATCAGACCAAATGCAGGAGAATATCCCCTCAGGGCTGCGTCATCACTTATTCATTCACAATTTCTCTCCATTTATTTCTGTCACGCACAGCCACTCTTCCTTGCTCAACAGACATCCCTCTCGCATCCAGCGCTCTCTTCACACTGTCCATCCATCCTATTCGTGGTCTTCCTCTCAGCCTTACACCTCTCACATCAGATCTAGTTATCTTTTTCACCAATCGCTCATTTACAAAACCAAAATATAACTCATGAGAATGAGACTTGGGAAACTGCACACTCCCTTGCCTTTGGTGGGGGGGGGGGAAGCCTGAGAATGTTCTCATCATAACCAAGATTTGTGTTTGTTGAAAGAACAAGAGGCAAGTCTCACCACATTTTTCCTTTTCTGACCTCTTAAGAAAAAAAAAAATGGTTATCACAGAAAGTTCTTGTGACAGAGACTTGATTTTGCCCAAGGAATGAGATTTTGGCCAAGACTACAATCTGCTTTCCTTCCATGTGAACAAACTGTAGTGACAACAGAATTGGTAGTAAATTTTCTTTGCCTGACTAAGCTGTTTGTGAAGAGAAAACAAGAGACATGGGTAGATTCCACACTCCTTGTCGTTCCTACAAGACCAAATTGTAGTAATGACAACGTGGCTTTTGCATGAAGAACGGCGGTATAGATTCCATACACCTTGCCTTCCTTGGAAAAACAGTTCATAGGGCAGGAAGGTGATCATAAAAGTGTAAACCTGTCTGTGTTGATACTTCGTTTTCTCCTTTGGCAGGCTTGAATATTTGGAGTCTGTGGAGATGTGTATTTAGTGTAGAACCTTCAGCCTTCCACAGACTTCAAATACCAGAGTCCCTTCCACAGACTTTAAATACCAGAGTCCATTACATTTAATGCAGAGGGTAAAACCTTGATAAGTTGGAATCTATGGGGCACTAGCATTTTTTATTTATCTGGGCATTTTTCCCTCAAGGCTCATATAAATTCCCAGAAAACATACTTATTTTGAGGATTAGCTTTTCTGAATGATCAAAGTACTTCCCTTCAACTGATTTAGTATGACTCTGTATTAGCTAGAGTCTGACACTTTTCCCTCGGTTGCTTCCTACAACAAATCAAATGGCAGTGCAACCCGTTTGGCCTAACTATATGCTTTGGATTTCATTCTTGTTGCTTCCAGGCTTCTATAATCCACTTAGGAGAGGCATTGTAAGTTTTAAGGGTTAGGTATGGCAATGACTGCCCCCGTCACTACAAAGAAACCTCAAAAGTAAATTAATTGGGCTGGAGGTAATAAGAATAAAATAAGAAATAGGTCGCCTGATTAAAGGTTTGAAAATATTATTGGAGTGTATGTGTATCTACAGGTAACTACTTATATAATGTAACCAACACTGTAGGTGGGAATTGGCTCTTGTATTGACATTGTATACTCCATACCAGCCATCTTGTCTGTAGATCCACACCTAACGGTTGCTTTTATTAGCTAAGGGATGTTTTGGTGGTAGGTGATTGCAACCATCATCTACTTACTTAATGTAGTACTGCCTACTTCTTTCTTCATCTTTCTTTTTCTTTTTCTGTGTCTTCTCTCTTCCTATTTTTCCCAACTTTCCTCACATTTTATTACTCTTCTTTCTTTTTCAGGTGGCTTGACATTGAGTGACAAGTGTAATGGTTTCCTGTTCGCTAGGAAACCATTAATAGTGCTGGGTGGTAGCCATATAACCGATCCATATATGTTCCCTATATGTCAGCAAGTTGGTTGGGAAAGGGTTAGTGCCTCTCCTTGTAAAACAACTAACTCAAAGACAAACGGCCACCCCTTACGGGACTGTGTCATCTGGCCATAGATAGGTAAATACAGTACATAGATTTTTCTGTACTTTCTAATGGTCACCTGCAATTGTCCAAGGTATTTTTCTTCCAGTTGACAAAATGGTGCTTTGTTTCCCATAGTATATTCATATTTAACTGTAAATTACACACAAACCTTCTGTGAGTCTCTGATGTGGTATTTGGACAAGTTGGTTGGCAAAGAACGTGGGAGGTGACAACTCAGCAATTACTGTACTATTCCATATCATTTTTATAAACTCCAAGAACATAACCTCTCCCACATTTAATATGACTTACCAAGGTTTTACTGTATTTTAGTAGGAGTTGCATAATATATTGAAAATCATAATATTTCTCAATTTTATACAGATAATTAGTTGAGATGGCAATTTTTAAGAAGTTGAAGTATTTGTATATGTATGTATATATATTTATGTATGTATTTAAACATCATGATGCGTTATTAACCCCTTCATCCTGAGTGACATCCTTTGTAATCTGTTTTTGCTGCTACCACAGGCATGGATTATTGCCCACCTATTTTGGGAAAGCTAGTGATATTTATGTAGTTAAAAAAAAGAAAAAAAAAAAAAAAAAGCATTTGGTACTATGTCAGCATGAATCCAAACTTGTGGTAACTCTGCAAAGACTCCCCCCACCCACCCCTACCCTGCATAGTGCTGGCCCTGGCCCTATTACTGGCAGCTTTCGTTCAGCTCAGGAAAAGACTTGTGTACTGAAAGGGGTTTTTAGAGGCTGTATCTAACACCTAAAATTTTTAAAAATCTGTCGATAAACTGAATAAAATCCTGAGAATATAGCAAGAACAAAACAAAATCTGTGGCCCTGGGCTGAAGGGGTTGTTTTTATTTTTGTTTTCCAGTATGTAGGTTTAATGTTTGTATTTAGTACCGGTATATACATCCGTTGAGCTTCATGTTTTATGGTTGGAGAAAGAGGTAAAATGGTGATGATGATGACTGTACCAGCAGTTGGACCTCAGGTGTTGGGTGGGGAAAAAAATAGTTCAGAATTGTGATGAGGGTGATGATAATGAGAGTGCCAGTATACATCAGTTGAGTCTTTCATTTTATGGATGGGAACAAGAGGACAAGATGATGATGATGGTGATGGTTATGGTGATTACTCAATACAGTACCTCCAGATTGTTTTATTCAGTACTCAAAGTACTTCTGTTCAAGGAATTGATGATGGATGTGTCAAATTTCACTTCATAAAATCCCTCAGACAGGATAAAATTGTGTGATGATAGCAAGAATACACAACAACAACAAAAAAGATGCAATTCAAGGGATTATGATGATAATCATTTTGTTCCAACCTTGTCAGAAAAGGTTTCTGATGAACCTTTCATTACGATGATGCATTTTTTCCCATACTCTTGCTACCTTCAGTTTTATTCACATTAGTAAAGGCTTTTCAAGGAGGAGAGGTTATTCCACTCACTACAGGAGAGGCACTGACAAGGGGCCTACATGTGGTGGTGCTGTGTACCCTGGGTGGAGCGACTGCAGCATTCACCCTGGAGCCAAACCTTCATATACTGTACTTCCCTGCACCTCAGTTTAGAAAGGACCCTGGTCTGACCCTCATAAGGCACTGTCAACCACAAGGTGGCGCTGGATCCTTACATGGTGTGCAGTCAAGTCGCCTATGGCGCGGACTTCTATGCCACGGCAAGGTGCCAGATAAAAAAAAAAAAAACGAACCACGCGCATAAACTACCTAAGGTGGTGACGTGGCAAGGTTTGAAATGTGCAGGCAAATTCCCCTGGTGGCGCGCTCCCCTGTTTGTAAACAAAGAAGATGGCGACCACTTCAGCTCCATACTACAAGTGCTCCAACTGTGGACTTTTTTCTGTCTTATGAGGAGGTTAACCTTCACCAAATTAATTGTGTTAAGTAATGAAACATTAAAGATTCTTTGGGTTTGTGACTAGTTTATAGGTTTGTTCGTAAAACCGCTACGAATGAGTTAGTGACGAAGCACTTATATCTGAGCTAAGACAAAGTATAATGCCTCCCATCATCATCATCATCACGTATATAAGAATGATTATTAGTGTGTTAAATGTGAGTTTTGTTGGCACCTGAGCCTACAAACTTTATCAAATAAACTTTTTCAATCAGTGCTTGACCAGGCAGCCTCCGCCATCTTTAATGTTTTGGTCGGTCAGCTGATCTGTGTCTACTTGGCTGAGCATTTTTTTCGTTCGATCTGCAGCGCGTGGTATTGTCCAAGTAGACACAAGGCTGATCACCCTCCTGTTTTTTGTGCCTCTTGTTACGTGTAATACATCACTGACTGATTGCTTGATTGTGTGCGTGTGTAAATTGGGAAAAATGGGGAAAAGTGGAGTGAAAAGGGGGGAACTTTGGGCGAACATCCAGAACCAGATTCCATTTTTCCCATAGGTTTAGTTATTTGAATGGAACAGTTTTCTATGGCACGGGCGCAGTCCAGAACCAATTAACCGTGCCTTAGGCAACTTGACTGTATGTACTGTGCTCTGTCTGTATGACAGTCCTACAGAAGCAATTGCTTACCTGTGGTTGACAGGTTTGCTTGGCCAGACAGACTTGGGTTAAGCAACAATGATATTGTCTACCTTGCAGTTCTTGGTATCTTCAGACAGTTTTAATCGTGTCAGGAAAGGTTTCCTGAACTGATGAGGTTATATCATTATCTACAAGAGATCTGGTGTAAAGCTGAATAAGGTTGTCTAGTAATGGCTTAAGTAAAAGGAAACAAGATGGGGTGTGACTAAAGGGGTTAAGGTCTTGAAAAGTAAGCTAAGGGATTTTTATATAGCCAAAAAATAAAAATGATAAAGTGTTAGGGCAGTGTTATTAAAACTGAATGTGTGAAGATTTACACATGTTCCCTGTTTTTGTCGATAATTTCTGGAGCATGCGATGATGTCTGGGCCTTGCATATCACTGCTGACAACGCTGCAATGTTGGATGCAAGCTGTGGAGTGTCTGACCATTTTTTATCAGTGCAGACTACCGCACAATGTAAGATTTGGAGTCAGGCTGATAACACTGAATAATTACAGGTGTTCCATGGATGTCTGTCAAAAATTATGGACATAACACCATGATTCATTCAGTTTTCATAATATTTGTTAGTGTTAGTTCTTCATAATGTAAGTGTCATCTGGTGTTGCGAACTGCTATGGTTTCTCACGTTTTACTCAAGGGGGTTTGGGGAAATTTGTACATGTGGTACTGTATTTGTGGATTTGCTATCTTGTTTAGGCAGTCACCTGTGTGGGTCATATTTTGAGTGGAGTTATCATAATAGTAGTAGAAGTTGCATTGCCAGGCTTATCTGGACATGAACCCAATGGACTGCAGGCTGATGTTTCCCTTTTCCTGAACTCTGCCCTCCTCCTTTTGGGGTGTAGGCAGTCAACTGAGGGATGTTTGTCAAACCAAACATTTGAGCCACCTGGTTATATCGGTACCATGACATAAGGCATCGCTCTCCATCACCTGTTTCATAATACCTCTTCATTAGTAATTTATTCTGTACAGTACACCTCATTACCTTCAGTGCAAAGTACTGAGATATTACTTTGACTCAGTTGACAAGGTGTAATGGAATGCAAAGTATATCACAAAGAAATGGATGTTATGAAGTCCCTTATCCCACCAAGAATAACAGGTTAATATGTCAGGTATGTGCCCTAAAATATCAAAAGTTTTTACATATAATTGCTTGTGTAAATTTGAGGAAACTAGCAGATCACCTGAATAGATTACAGTGGAGTTTAATACGAAGTCTTTTGTTATGAACATACTCGTAATTAGAAAAAAGAAATAAAGGTTAACATCTAAAACGGACCATCTCTTCAGAAAGTCTTTATTGTCTGTCATCTTTTTTTGGCATCCTTTTTCTTGTAAGTTCATTGCAAATTAAGGGAAATTGCCTATGTGAGGTAGATTCATGATTCTAGGGGCTTGAATGGTGAGTGGATGTGTATGGCCCATTTCATCAGGGCTCGCTGTTGATCAGTTCTTCCACCATTATGTTTTTGTTTTTCTTTACTTTCTGGACCGTACCTAACCCCATGTGTGGGTGAGAAAAGAGGCAGGATGATGATGATGATGATGATAAAGTTCTACTGTTATCTGTGAAGTTGATGTGCAAGTTTCTCTTGTTTTAAAGCAACACTGATATTGTTTTAAAGCAACACTAATATTCCCATCTCCAAAAGTATTGAAATTCTTGGCGTCTCACTTCACAATGCCCTCAGCTGGACCTCTCATGTTAGATCACTTGCTAAAACCGCCTCAAAGAAACTTGGATTATTGTACAGAGTCTGTAACTTCTTCGCTGATGAGCAGTTAGCTATAATTTATAAGAGCCATGTGCGCTCTCAGCTTGAATATTGCTCACCCTTGTGGAATGAATTTGGAGAGGTTGCATTAAAACAAGTAGATAAAATTCAGAACAAAGATGTTAGAATTATTAACAACCCTGCCATTACAAATAAACTACCTCCCCTGCAAGTAAGAAGGAATGTTGCCTCCCTTGCATTATTTTACAGATATTTTTTTGGCAAATGCTCAGATGAAGTTGCATCCATGGTGCCACCTCTCCTTGCCTTCCCTCGTGCTACTCGGGCATCTGGTAGCGCTCATGACTGGAATGTCACTCAGTCATATTGCAAAACTTCTGCCTATCAGAATTCTTTCATTCCTCGAACTGCATCTGTCTGGAACTAGCTTCCCCAGAGTTGTTTCCCTCCAAATTTCAACCCACAGCTGTTCAAGTCTAACTGTTACAAATATTTTATGAACAGAGGACACTAGTAATCTGGTGTATGGATTTTTTTTTCTTTTGTTTTTCCTTCCTCCGTTCTGTTATTTAAAAGATAAAAGAAAAATGTATGATATTTCATGAGAACTTATCCCTGACCTGTTGTGATGGTTGCCTGCACTGAAAACATGAGGAATGTGTTTTATTTATTTGTTTATTTATTTTTGTCATATGTGTGTATTGAGTATTTGCACATTTTGTTGTCCTGTGTTGATGGTAACCAGAAATGAGATTTAAAAAAAAAAATTATTTTACATATTGTATTTCATGAAAGACTGACTAAGAGGGTGTATGTAGGTGAGTTGGAGGGGGGGACAGGGAGGGGTAGACCGAGGATGAGGTGGAGGGATGGAGTTGAGAGGTATATGAGGGAGGGGGGGGTGAGTTGGGGGGAGGGGAGTCAAATGGTGGGTGACAGAGTGACTTGGAGGCGTTTTGTCTGCGGCCATCCTTTGCGGGATTAGGGCGTCGGGCTATAGATAGATAGATAGATAGATAGTATTTCATACTATAACTCTTTCAGTCTGATAATGTGTCTGCTGTATTCTACTTTTCTCTGTAGGATCTTATTTGCCTTTGTATGGACCTTTTTAATTGGATGGGTTATATATAACCATGATTAACCTTTTCATTTGAACTGGGTTATGATATCTTGTTTGTTCATTTGTGAAGGTTCCAACATGCCTGCACATATTGACGTTAATTACCTGATGGCAGCTGTCCACACTGCGTGATCTCTCTCAGCCACTCTATTCTGTCAGTCCCCATCCCTGAGACCATGTTTTGTGACCTCATCCCAGGTCTTTTTTAAAAAGTCTGCCTTTCTCAGCTCTACCCTCAACATTCACATCTCTTACCAGTTGTCATTCTCCATCCTATCCACATGCCCAACCCACAGCACAGCAAGTGATCCTGCCTGAGTTGAGTAAAATCATGTGAAAGTAGCAAGAATGGAATTAAAAGATGTTCCTGGATTCAGGGGGGATGAGTTTTCATGCCAAGGTCATGTATAAGGGACCACAGTACTAAATGTGAAGATAAATATAAGTATTCCCTTATTATCTTCATTAAATATAGCACAAACCTCATTAGCTTTCCTTTTCATTAATCTCTTTGTCTGTTTATCTTTCTATCTATTGCCATATGACTCATTCCCATAAAGGGTGGCCACAAACAAATCATCTCCATGTCGCTTTGTCCAATGCCATCCCACTGTCCTGCTCCCAACTCACACACCCCTCTCTCATACACCTCTCCACTCCATCTCTTAGCACTGTTAATGTATTTTGTAACCTTGCTTATAATTTTGTTACCATCTTAGTAATTACACAAATGGCTTCCATTAATACATTCTATCTGTTTATCTATTGCCAAATGCCCAAGTCTCGTAAAGGATGGCCACAAGTGATTCGCCTCCAGGTTACCCTGTTTTCCTCCATCAGGCAGCCCTCACTAGCCCACACTGCTATCATGCATTTTCATATACTGTACCTCTCACACTGCCTTCACTCTTATACTTGTCTTACACAACCCTCACTCATATGCTTCTCCAGCCCATTCTTCCATCTCATCTCTGGTCTCTCCGTCACTCATTCCCTCCTTATGTGCACTTTCCCAGTCAGTCTCTCATTCTTCATTCTCTCCACATGACCAGACCATCTCAGGGTACTTTTTACACTGTCGAGCACATTCAAGAACTTTGCAGTACTGTTCTTGAATGCTTTAAGGGAGATTTTGTTGTGTAGGCTTTGATGGTAACAAAATCCATCACAAAATCAGGGAATATGGTAACACTGTGGATTAATAAAAAGGAAAGCAAATCAAGAAAAGTTTTCATGTGAATGGCTGCTTTTCCCAGGTCACCTTGTGTTGCTTTTCATCAGCTGTGTTGATGGACTCCCATGGCTGTGATGAGATTCCATACTCTGCTTGCCACAAAGGGATGGATTCCAGGACTTGGCTTTCGAGATTTCCTAACATCTTTGCCTTGGTGATTTGTTCTGCCCATTACACCTCACTATTTATGTTTTAGGCTGCCTTCCCTCCAGCTCAGACCAACCTTCATTCTTATACTGTACCTCCCCACCTCATCCCTCCACATCATTCTCAGTCTCCACCCCTCCATTTTTCATATATGATATTGATGCAGTCTGTCAGTATTTACACCATGAAAATAATGTACAAGGGAACATCAGGGTGTAATATTCTGCACATTTCACTTTGATATCCCCTTGTATGTAACTGATGCAAGTAGTGTTGACATTAAAACAATATCAACATGTGAGGAATGTTAAGATGCAATATACAAAATAACTAACAGAGGGGGAGATGTTACAAAGCCTTCCATGCCTCTTAGAATATTGGCCAGACTCTCTCCATGCAACCAGCCAACCCCCTCCTCCTTATTACAAGTGTATGGAAGATGGAATGTACTCAAGTTTAGGTTTATTTTTTTTTTTTTTCTTCCTCCAGAATGTACAGTCATACCTTGTTTCTTCTAGCCTCAGGGATTATTGTTGTTATTATTACTGTACTGTTATTATTACTATATTTTTTATGCCCATTCTCCTGGGTTGAATTAACAAGGTCTGAGTGTTATAGCCTGCCAGAACCAGTTAGTGATTCCTTACTGAACTGCTGCACAAAGCTGAACTCATATCAAAGTCTTGCCAGATGCAGTACTGTATATAATATTCAGGTGACAGTCCCTGATTTGGTATGTTTATACCCTTTATATCCAGTGTTGTATATTTTGGGGTTTTTCTTTTGCACAGTCAAATGCAAAAGTCTCTCCACCTCTCCTGTTTCTCTCACTGATCTTTGGATTCATAGACGCCTGAATATGAGGTACTAGACTGGACTGATGTGCATGTTACCATCTATCTGTGAGTGATTCTGCATCTTTGTTCCACTGATGAGGAGCCTACATGTGGGGCACAGTGTTCCCTAGGTGGAGAAAAGCAACAGCAGTGTCCACCCAGGAACTAAACCTTCCCATTTATCCCTGCACCTCATCATGGTAAGGACCCTGGCCCAACCCTAGTGGAGCACTGTCTGCCATGAAGGGGGAGCAGATTCCTCCATTGTGCCTGTATGGTACTGTACACATAGGACAGCCCTGCAGAAGCATTTGCCTACCTGTGATTGATGGGTTTGCTTGACCTGACAGACCTGGGCTAAGCAACGTTATCATCATTCGCACCTTTGTCCACTACATCTCATTCAAGCATCTATGAATCCAGCAGTGAGGGACATTTGTATTTAACTGTACCTCCAGAATATTTTGCTAACTTTGGGGAAACAATGTGTAGTGAAAGGTTTGGAAACAGTGATCAGCTCCTCCTCAGCTTGAATTCTCTTCCCAAGCTGTACAGAATCACTTGAAAGTAATGAGAACAAACTTGTTTTATTTTGTCACTGGATTAAAGGGGTTATGAGGCAGAGGTGAGTTTGAATGATGTTTCAGATGGGCGGTGGTAGATATTTGTATTTCGAGCCCCTCTCCATTCCCCCACCCCTAGACTTTTATTTATTTTTTTTAGAGGTGAATTTGAAAAGGTGTTTCAGATGGGCAATTGTAGATGTATTTTGAAAGCCCCCCCCCCCTTTTTTTTTTTCTTTTTTTTTTTCTTTTTTTTTTTTTAAGTTGACATTTTGAAAACCCACAATTATTTCATGATAAACATTTTGAAACTTTTTTTTTTTTTACGAGGAGGGGGAATCAACCGATGAATTTTTTTTTTATTTGTAAAGCCAGCCACTGGGTATGAGAGCTGGCCCACAATATTTTCTTTAGAGAACGATAGGAATTTTATATAAAAAATGTCAGTTTCGTGCTTTTTTTTTTTTTTTTAATGATTAGATGATGATGATGATGATGATAGACCAGTAAGTATTTGTGTGGATATGTATATGTCCAGGTGAGTGTGTGTGTATGTTTTTGTATATGGAATAGCATTTTCATGTGATGTTTTTATGGACTTGCATGTAAGTGCGCATGTGTGTGTGTGTTCTGTGTTTCTATATAAGCTCACTTATGTGTGTGTGTGTGTGTGTGTGTGTGTGTGTGTGTGTACATATCCTGGTAAATACTTTCATTTATGTATATTAGTTTGTGATTCTTTGGTCATTATACTGTACTGTATAATTTTATTGAGTAGTCAATTTTCTCCTTAAGGAGACTTGGGTTGTTAATGCAGTGGCAAGACATGTAAACTGTTCCTCATATTATGTGTAAATTCTACGCCGTTATACTCTTTTCCGTTCCACTTGGCCTAAAAGTGCTGTCTCTCTATTTAATATGCTGTAACAATAGATCACACTTGAATATGATGCAGGTCACAGAGGGGTTCTGTGGAAAGGGTGTTGAGCCGTAACATTGTCTTTTTCTGCCTTTGAGGTATAGTACATGAAATAAGCAGCAAAAGGACAAAATCTGGGCCAAATTAAAATGAGAAGAGTATTTATGGACCAGGTCCATGCTCAGCCTGTAGTAGTATTGAACGAAATAAATATGTTCAGTTTATTCTGTATATGTTTCATGGTTATACATACCCAGTTATTTCTTAACTCTTTCTATCCAGTAACTTATTTTCATTTTAATTGCACTGTCTCCAATTTATTAGACTTAAGGTAGACCTCTTATTGAGAGAGTGAAAGAAAGCTGTATCTAACCCCTTCAGTTTGAAAAGTCTGTCTGTCTGTCTGTCTGTCTATCCATATATCTATCTATCTGCCCATATCTGTTGCCAGATACCTTAATAGCATAAGGGGTGGCCACAAACAAATCACCTTCATGTTGCCTTGTCTTCTGCCATTTGTCTGCCCTCCCTCCAGCTCATATCCAGCCCCCTCTGTTGTATATCTCCACTATATCCCTCCATCTCATCCTTGGCCTCACCCCCCTCCCTCTCCCTTTCCACCTCACTCACATACACTCTTAAATTCCGTCTCATTCTCCACCCTCCCCATGTGGCCTAAGTTGACTAAAATCACCTGACAGTAGCAAAAATAAAAGTAAAAAACAAGGGATTGAAGGAGTTAACTGTAGTATATATATTCAGTTAATGTACTTTTCACCCAGATTTCCAATGCGTGTATAGAAGTGAACAGTGGTGTTGTAAGACCTTTTGACTTTCTTCTTAATATGTACTTTTCTGATACAAGCTTGTTTTCCTGGTGGTGTAGGAGGCTTCTTAACACCTCATCCTTTGTGATTTATTTTGCACATTACACCTTAACATTCTGTCAATCTGTTTCTGCCTGTCTGTCTATCTATTGCCAGACATTAATCCTGCTTCCACACTGCTCTATCCTCTGCCATTTGGCTCTCCTCCCTCCAACTCATACACCCCTTTATCAAATATCTTTACTCCATCCCTCCAGTTATCATAGATCTCCCCCTCCCCCTCCTCCTTACATACACTCCCCTAGTCAGTCTCTCATTCTCCTTCCTCTCCAGATGGCTAAACTATCTCAGAACATTTCTCTAAACCTTTCAGTCATCCACAACACCACAATACTCCTTCACTTCCTCATTTGTCTGCCTGTCTCTCCATGTAACTCCACATTCCCCTCTCACGTAAATTTCCACTACTGTCACTCTTGTATGCCATTTATATAATTTTCTTATTGATATGGGTTCCCTGTTTAAGTACAATAAGGTAGATTGTGCAGAATGAATCAGTAAAGGTGTTACAGATCCCTAAATCAACATATAATACAACCTCTAGTGTGTTTTGTACCGTGAACATGCTGTGCTGTAACTTTGAAAATCAGGATGCTGTAATCTGTACTTTATTTTCCATTGAAGGAAGTTGAGCAGAATCTAGCACATTATGGGATGTATTCATAGGCTGTGCAGGAGACTTCACAACATCTCGTTTACAAATATATATTTTCCATGATACCATACAGTTGTATTCCTGAGTATGGTGCTGGAGAGGGGGGCCTTCCTTGCTGGCATTTCTATAACCAGATGGGGATTCACTGCCTGATTATACAAATGTCCCTTATCTCACTCGCTATCTCCCAGGAGGAGGATGGTGGACTGCAGTCCACTGAGTTCATGTTACAGATGAGCCTGGGGCTACAACCACTACTACAGTATGTGCTACTGTCCCCTTGTATGATAGACAGGCAAACTGTGTTGGTGCCAGAAGCTAAGTGACATGAATGAGAATATGAGGGTATAATATGAACATTAAAGCACCAAGAAAAGTATTTATTTTGCATATTACTCTTTTTTTTTTATTTTCATGTATGTTACTGAGGGCAAAATAGAGGAATAACAGAGAAAATCAGTGTATAAGTATGTTACTGAGGGAGAATTATAGGAATAACAGAGAATGTCAGTGTATAAATATGTATATTGGGTCAGTATGAAGGTGCTGTGAATTCGACTGTGTCAGCTAGAATATCACCCAGTGCATGAAAGGAAGTCTTGGCTGTTTCTTTCCATCTCTTAGTGGTTGCTGTAAATGAGGTAGGTAAGGAAAATATCAAAGTTTAAAAGTCCAGTGTGTTTTAGCCCTTGGAGACTTGTTGATGTCCTTCTTTATTCTTGCTGCTACCTGGTGATTTTATTCAGTTTAACAAGGACTTCACGTGTTGAAGGAGTTGATTAGGTTCTCGTTTAACATCTCCACTTTGAAGAAACTGATTTAATTCAGCTTATCAAAGGTTTCTCTCATTGAAGGAGTTGATTATGCCCTCATTTACTATCTCCAATTCAAAGAGTCTAATTCTGTTCACCTTTGGAAAGCCTTTCGGATTGAAGGGATTTAAGTTTGCATCTAACACCTCCAGGTCCAAGAGTGTATCCTAACATGAATATTTTTTATTCACCTTAGGAAAACCCTCTAGGACCAGAGGCATTTATAAAGTCTGTATCTAACCTCTCTAGTTCCAAGAGGTTTGTAAAGTTTTAATCTAACCCCTCCAGTTGAAGAAGAGGTTATAAAGTCAGAATTTAACCTCTCCAGTTCAAAAAGGAATTTATAATGACTTAATCTAACCCTTCCACTTCAAAAAAAGGCTATAAAGTCTAGAGCTAACTCCTCCAGTTCTGAATGGAGTTTCTAAAGTCAGAATCTAACCTCTCCAGTTTAATAAAAAAAAGAGGTGTATAGTCTTAATCTAACCCCTCCAATTCAAAAAGAGGTTTACAAAGTTTGAATCTGACCCAGTTCTGTATGGGGTATCTAATGCCTGAATTTAACCCCGTCAGTCCTGAAAGAGGTTTATAATGTCTTAATCTAACCCCTGCAGTTCTGAAAGGGGCTTCTAAATTCTTAATCTAACCCCTTCAGCTCAAAGAGTGTTATCAAATCTGAAACTAATCCCTCTAGATCAGAAAGGGATTTATAAAGTCTCTCTAATCCTTTGAGTCCTGGAAGCCTATTGTAAGCTAAATAAAACCATCAGTATATAGCAAGAAGACACCAATAAAAGGACATCCCCGGCCTGAGTGGATTAAATGATGATGCTGTATGTAGTTTAATAGCTATGGTGCCTATTTTATAATTGAAGATGTGTCCTGTACTTTTCATGTACTAATTAATTGTACACATGAATTATATGTTCTCTTAACTACTGTCTCATTGTTCATCATATAATTTTGTGACAAGATCAGAATGCAGTTATTGCGGCACTGGAACTTGATGGAGAATTTTCTGTATCTTTCTAGGTGATTTTGAAGATTCTCAAACATCTCTTCTGTAGTGATTTATCTGCACATTAACACCTCAGTATCCTTGAGTAAGTTATAGATGCAAAGTATGTCGATATTGAGATTAATTCGAGAATTTTGAAGGTTAACATTGTACACGTTACATCTCAGTATCCCATGTATTGATACAGATTGACATGAAAATAATATGAATAGAGTGTAAGAGGCTGCTAAGATTTAATATGCAAAATAATTCACTAGGAAGAGGTGCTAAGAATCTCTTTTGCCACCTAAAATATGTCCCTATCTTAACTCCTTCAATATGGTGATTTTTATATAGTTCTTCTTGCCTCCAAATTTATTTAACTTTGGAGAGGCCTCTCAGGTTGAAGGGATTAATGAAGGTTTTATTAAATGTTTCCAGCCCCAAGTCTCTCCTAAACTTAATCACAAGAAGTAGCAGGAATTAAATAATGCATCATGGAGGGCCTTATGTGACAAAATATGAGGCCCTGCACGCCACAAGGGGCAAAGCGCCATACCATCTGAAACCTCATCTTTTCCACCAACTACTTCCTCAAATACTACCCTATAACTGCACAAAGTCGCTTTGCTCACTTCAGACCTTCACCCTTACTGCACTAATTAGAATTGAGCAAAGCAAGTTTGTGAACTCATTGGGTAATGTTTTAGGGAGCAGCTGGTGGAAGAAACAGGTTTCAGCCGGTATGGCGCTTTACCCCTTGTGGCGTGCAGGGCCTTATATCTCCTGTCTGCCCAAGTGCAGCTGATCTGGTTGCATGTTTACGTTGTCACTCATCCATTTATTTTTTATCTTTTCACCAAGTTCATTCTACTTTTTCATCTCCTGTCTTTTTATATATTTCCTATTCTCACGCCAAGTTAATTCTGTCTTTTTCATTTCCTTTGTTCTTACATCCAGTTATCTTCTTCTGTTCTTCCACTGTGTTTATTCTGTCATTTCATCTCCTCTCTTCATACATCCACTCGTCCTCTTTTATCCTATCACCCTGTTTATTCAACCTTTTTATCGCTGTTCTAACTTTTTTCCTTTTTCTTTCTCAGTCAGTTATCTGGCTTTATTGAACTAATTTATCACTCTTCCCACACTTCTACAAGCTTTTCCTCTATTATCCTGTCAGTGTTAATTCTTCCCCTTTTCATTTCCTTTTTTCTTTAAATTTTCATTTTTTATCCTTTCACCCTGTTTATTGTACCTTTTCATCTTCTCTTTTCTTACCCTTCCTATTACTGTTTCTTTCCTCAATCAGTTATCTTGTCTTTCTGTACCATTTCATCTTTCTTCTTATAATTTCCATATAACCATTTCCACATTTCATCTTCTGTTATCTTCCTATCCTTGGCCTGTTTTATACATTTTCCTCCTTTGTTATCATGTCTTATTCTCTTCCCTCTTTTCCCACCACCACTGTCCGCTCACCCTGGCTCATATCTGCTATTCTTTCTCTCATCCCAGTCATGTCCTCATGGCCCATATTCTTGCTGGTTAAATGGGAGCTTCTTAACACTTCTTCCTTAGCAGTTTATTCTTGACATGGCACATTATTCCTCTTCCTTAGTGGTTTATTTTGCAGTACAGTATTGCACATGAATATTCCCTTGAGTATGTTTCCTAGTACGGTCTTGCATATAAATATTTGCAAGGTTCCTAACGGTTTACGTTTTGATACTGCGCATGAGTACAGTTTTATCTTTCTTAGCAGTTTATTCATTGATACTGCACATTAATACAGTAATCTCATGTTATTTATGCAGTGTACAGTCATGAGCTAAAGTTACCTGACACTTCCTTACAGGCTGTGGTTGTGGAGGGTTTTGTTTGATATATTTTGATATGATTGCAGTATGAAAAGGAAGGATATTCTCCAATGTTCTGGGAGGAATGAAAAATATAGAATGCAGAATGCAGTGCTGTCAGGGGATTGTTGGCAAACTTTTACTCATGGCTGTACATTGGTTTTAGGCACATAGACTATTAGTAGCATGTGGGAGAGTATTAAATTATGAAATGAAAAATAGGCAAACCTGGGGTCTGGGTGGTTAGATTGTCAAGTTGGAGTGATGGCAGTGCATAGGTTGAGATGCAGAGGTGACAGGGTACTCAGTGGTGTGCACAGACAGTTTTGGTGGCAGGGGCTCTAGCTCACACCCCTTGAGAGAGAGAGAGCGAAAGAGAGAAAATCATTTTAAGAGTGCACTTGGTAACCAGCAGGGCAAAGGGCAAAGGCTGTGACTTCTTTGATCCTTACCTGTGCATGTCCTGTGTTTTTGATTCTATAATACCACCAACAGAAGTAAGCTGGTTATCTGCTGTTAAAATGTACAGGACTTGGGTAATCTACATTAACCTCAAACCCCTACATCCTGAAGGCAATAAAATGGAATTGGCTCTTATTTTTTAAACTACACCTTACTATTCATGCTTGTAATTCATGCCTTTAATGTTGCAGTTGATCACATAACACACAAGAAAATCTCTGTCACTCTGTCAAGCTGCAGTATCTGTTAGTCTGTACTGTATATTAATTGCCAAACACCTTAAACTCTCAAAGAGTGGCCACAAATAAATTACCTCCACATCACCCTGTCCCATGCTATTTGGCTGCCCTCCCTCTAACTCTCACCCCTTTGTCATATCTCTCTCCACTCCATCCCTTTATCTAATCCATGGTCTCCCCCTCCATTCACTCACATGCACTCTCCTAGTCATTTTCTGTCCTCTAATTGTGCCATATGTGAAAGTAAACTATTAAGGAAGAGGTGGTGGTTTGCCTCCTGAACCAAAGAGGATATCATCCCAAGTATTTCCTGCTCTCGGCCTGAGTGTGGTGGCTGTGTTAATCCTTTTGGTCTTGTGATGTGAATCTTATATACAGTATTCATGCTAACTCCAGATGACTAAGTTTAGGGATAAATCCATGTCAAATAGTAGTAGTAGTAGTAGTAGCAGTAGCAGTAGTAGTAGCAGCAGTAGTAGTAGCAGCAGTAGCAGTACAGGTATTTGTAGATGTAGTCCCAGGTTCATCTGAAACATGAACCCGGTGGACTGCAGACCGAAGTTCCCTTTCTCCTGCAGTCGACCATCCTTCTTGTGGGGGAAAGGGAGGGAGTTGAAGGACATTTGTATAACCATCAGTGGAGTTGCTTAGTTATTTTATTACCACCACTTGAAAGCATCCCTCTCTAGCACCCCTCTTGTAGTGAAGGAGTTAATGAAGGTCATATCTAACCCCTCCATTCCAAAAGCTCTCTCCTTTGGTTAATAAAATCATCTGGAAGTAATAAGAATAATTATAAAAGTCCATCACTGAATTGAAAGGGTTAAGGGCATATCAGTACCGCAGTTTCTTGTGTAAGCCCTTGTGGAGCGGGCCAAGGCCACACAGCCTTTGTAAGTGTCTGTATTTTTGGCTATGACAGCAGTGTGAACTTGTTCATAATAAAAGTAATGGTTTTTTGGTACCACTTCACTTTGTATCCCAGAGCTTGTACTGCATGTTGTCTTTGAGGAAAGTATTACGGTTTCTTCTGTGGATGAAACTGGGCCTGTCACACAACTTGAAGTTGTGGTTGCTTGAAATTCATTTATCTTATTTTACTGAGGTAGGAATGAGTCTCTTTGTTCTGTAGTCAAATTGATCCTCTAGTCTGACTTGACATGGGTGTCAAATGAGCTGAAAGGGATTTGGGAATTTCATCAGATTAGAACAAACACACTGTACTTTGTACTCAAACACTTATAGGAGTATTGAGAGATTGAGAGAGAGAGAGAGAGAAGAAAGACATCATCACTACCATTGTAATGCATTCCAAATGTATCAATCTGTTGACATCAGGAGGCTTCTCAATGACTCATAAAACAATCTTGATATTAGTCAGAATATACAGTGGAGTCTCTTTGATCCGAAAATCATGGGACTTTCAAAGTTTTGTTTAATCGATTTTTTCGGATAAAAGATACTGTAATAATATGTAGGATACAAGGGGACAGTATTGTACTCTCCCATCACCTATTTCTGGCAACGTCTAGCCCACCACCACCACCCCAAAAGCCACTCAACCATCACCAAAACACTTAAAACGCTGTAGTAACAACGTATGTAACAGCAGTTTTGAAACTGTAATAGAAACTGTCAACTTAAATAAATCTTCACTCAAATAAACTTAAATAAACCTTCACCAAAACAATTGATTCACTGATGCAACCAACGCTCGCTCTAGTGACTTGCAGAGCAACCGTAAACTAACGCTAGTGGCAAAAAACAAGCCCGCCGTGTTTGAATTTTCGGATAGATTTCTGATTTTTGCGGTTAATTGAAATGAAAACGTTTTAGTAAAACTTACAGTTAATGGCATATTACGGTTAAAAGAATTTAGGATAAAAGAGACTCCACTGTAGTACTGTAGTTGTAGTTTTAGTAACTGCAACCCCAGGCTCATCTGGACATGAACTAAGTGGACTGCAGGCTTAAGCTGGCCTTCTTTAGTCCATTATATTTTCAGGGGATAGGGAAGAAGTTAAAGGATGTTTGTATAACCAGGCGGGGGACCCAGCTGGTTACATTATTGCCATCATGTGAAGATGTCCCTCTCCAGTACTGTTTGAGTAAAATAAGTTGCATCCAGTAGGTGAAGGATTAAATCAAGATAGTTTCTTAACTTTCTGATCTCTGAAAGTTTCGCTCTGGCAAGTAAAATTGTTGGTGTTAAACTGTACTGTAGTTCATTCATCTTAGCGTGGCAGATGTTAGTCCATTTGCAGCCAAGTTATAAGACCTTGCCACTGCCCTGCATTCTTTGTATAACACTTCATTTTGACTGCAACCATGTTCAAGTATGGATCTCTTGCTATGCATTCAAGATCTCCAGATGTGAATTTTATGCCTATTTAAAGTGAATAGTGTACAATATAGCCCTAGTTAATAGAGAAGTTGTCCCGTGGGATTTAAGGGCTAACTGTGCGGGATTGGAGGTGAATGCTGAAACCTTTCCCCACTACTGTACTGGTTTAGGCCTGTGGCCATTTGCATTCTTGTGCCTTCCACAGCAGGTGAGGTAACTGAAATTTGTGGTAGGTGGTGGCAACCATCATCCACTCACTTGATGTAGTGCTGCTTACTTTGCCCTTCCCTTTTATCATTCTTTTTCTTTGTCTGCTCTCCTCTTCCTATTTCTCTTATCTTTCCTGTCACTTTTTATTACTCTTCTTTCTTTCCAGGTGACTTTACATTGATTGATAAGCCTAATGGTTTCCTGTGAACCAGGAAACCATTTACAATGCTGAGTGGTAACCATATAACCAACCCCTACTTGTTCCTTTTGTGTCATCAAGTAGGTTTGCAGAGGGTTATTGCCTCTCCTGGTAAAACAACTAACACAAAGACAAATGGCCACCCCTTAGAGGATAATGGCATCTGGCTGAAGATAGGTAGATAGGTAGAAAGACTACCAATTCAGGTGCTGATGAGGACCCTACACATGGTGGTGCTGTGCACTCTGGGTGCAACAGCTGTGGCATCCACTTAGGAGCCAAACTTAATATTTCCCAGCACCTCACCATGGGGAAGGAACCGTCTGACCCTGGTGAGGTGCTGTCTACCACAAGGGGGCACCAGATTCCCTCACAATGTATCCCTTTGTACTTGTAGGATGGCCGCACAGAAGCAGTTGTTTACCTGTGGTTAACGAACCTACTTGGCCAGACAGACTGGAGTTAAACAACAGCAGCAACAACTATTGGTTCAGCTTTTGGTCAGTTTTAAAACTCACACCAGTACTGTACATGATATTCTAGAAAGTAATTTGGGCTCCAAAGATTGCCTTTCTGGATTTGAATGACTCCTTATTGCATAATTATTTATTATAATGGAATAGATCATGGCTCTCTGAAACGACTGCCATGATTAAGTGGCCTATTGGATTGGGCAGATTTAGGCTGTCTGGACATTGCTACTCCTCACCCTGCCCTTGGGTGGGAAAGGAGGTCCAGATGATGGTGATAGAATAGATCGTTTATGTCCACAACTGCCAGGGGCTGCCTTTCATGTCTACTGTGTGTTTTTGGTGCTGTAGATATCATGCACTGCAGGCTCACAGGGGTTACTAGGTCAGGCTGGTGATCATGAGCAAATGTATATCTGGGTGGATTTTGATTGTGGTTCATCTGTATTTGAATGTGGTGAAGTGCAGGGTGTTACCATCCTCCTGCAGTCCACCATCCTCCGTTTAGGGATATAGAGGGATTTGAGAGGCATTTGGAAGCTGCTAGAGTATAATTTGTTGAGAGAATAGAGAAAAGGAATAAAAATCGTTTTACCCTTGCCTTATCACCATGTTGAGGATGTAAATAAATGAGCATCTTAATCTGGCCCCTAGTGGCATTGTGTGTGTATATATATATATATATATATATATATATATATATATATTATATATATATATATGATATACATAAAGAAAGAAAGAAAAAACTATTGCAGTGTATGTACATTTGTAGCTCAGATTTTCATGAAGCCAGCTGTAGGCAATGTTGATTATACCAAAAGATAAGAAATACATAAATGTTGCAGTGATGGATCACAATTTTGACTGCACCACAGAACGTGCAGGATAACTGCAGCGGGACAGTTAACCCACAGTATCAATTATCCCTTGTCGCAATATCCAGCCCAGTGCAATTTCCAGAGCATTTCGCTCGGCTCTGTTCAAACTATCCAGCAAAATTATGTGATATCCAGCTCAGAAACAGGAAACAATCAGGTCTTCAGCTCAGACACAGGACCCAGTCGGCATGTGGGCAGATCCTGCAATGCGCCAGCCACAGTGTGTTGAGGGAGCTACCCAAGTGGCACACCTAGCCTACCGTCACTCTCTCAATCTCTTCCATGGATGCCGTATAGTGAGGACGTATATGTGTGCTCTGCTCTTGTGGTCTATGTGGTGGTAGAGCCCTAGTACTGCGATATAGTTTGTGGCCTTCCATGCCTCGCCTGTCGCTGTAGTGGTGTGACTAACCTTGTGCCCCCTCAGTGTTCTGTTCCCTTGTGCTTTGACTACTGTATAGTGAGGATGTACCTGTGCATGTCAACCCTTCATCAGTGCCAAAACTAGGTAAGTACACTACAGTTATGATTATATTATGTACTGTGTCACTCCATTATATGCACTGTATCAGTACTGTATTGTATTTTATGCTTAATTTTAATCTTTTGCTTATGGGTAATACTGTAGGAAAGTTTTTAGGATAGAGAGTTGAGACGGATAACAACACATTATGTGGCTTGACGTCGAATGGATAGCCAATTGGGGGTATTATGGAGTATCCGGCATTCTACAATATCCGGCGTGGGTGTTGGCTGAATTATGCTGGATAATTCAAAGTTTTACTGTACTATTACCATTTCAAGGAGATGTAATTAGATCATACTGTAGAAATATGAACTGCAGACAAGGTTTCAGCTTTCCTGCACCCAGCATACCTTCCATGCCAAACTGGCAGAATAACATAAAAGATCTCCATGTAATACAGTATATAAAATCTGACATGGGAATATTGGGAACAGACTGAAGGAAAACCTATAGGTTACTTCTGTAACTTACTATCGTTCTGGACCCTGGAATGAGAAAATATTTATAAAGATTGAGGAGAAGCACCCTGAAATGGTTTGACAAGGTGGAGAGAATAAAGAATGTAATATTGATTATACAGCCATTATTCTAACTTTACCTAAAATTACCACCACATTATCCCGAATGCTGTTTTGTAACAATAGGTTAACAGTAGAATAGGTTGTTAATAATGAAGAAGTGCTATGGAAAACATGCAGAGCTGTGTAGTCCCTTATTCTGCCACTGAGCTATTTGAACAAATTACGAAAGGACAAAAATCTAGATGAAAGAACTAAAGGAAAGTGTATTTATGTGAGGAAGAATGGGTGGGGGAGGGCAGGTATGGGTGGAGTTGGAGGGGTACAGTATATGAATGAGGGTGGTTGTGAATTGGAGAAAGGGCAGCCTGATGGCAGTGAGCAGAGTGACATGGAGGCGATTTGTATGTGATCATACTTTACTAGCTTAAGGTGCTCATACGTAGACAGAAAGATAGTGATAAATATTTCAGTGACTCCTCCAACTAAACTCGATTTTGAACCTTCATACTCCCAAGAAGAAAAAGATTATAGATAGAATAGTAAGCAAATTGGCGCTAAAATACATTGCTTATACAGTAGGTTTGTGTTTTATATATATATTTTTATTTATCGGCAAACGAGGATTTGAAGAAAAAATGACATTCATATGACAAATTCTATGACTCTACTGCTTGGTAGTTGACGCGGCGGCCACATTACAGCAACAAACCTTCAGTGTTGGTCGCAGCCGCCTTGGTACATGCTGTCGGTTGTCACTCACAGCAGCAACGGCAGCATCTGTGTACTATGGAAGATACAGCTAAGAAGCTGGAGAGCCTGGTAAGATAACAGTGACTGAAATGTATAGGTAATAAGCATACATAAACATGAGTCCCGTTTAGTGGTGTCAGTTTGGGGATTTTCCTACTGAATTTTGATTCTTCATGGAATCATGGATTGCCTGACCCCTAGGGAACTCCCTTAAGCTGATACGAAATCATTATACTTCAGTCTTAAGAAAATACTGTACTCATTTCACTCAAACTTGGCGCAGATTTTCGTCCCTTTGCAGCTTATTTCACATGGCTCAGTGACATAAAAGATGACCACAGCCTTTACATAGCATTTATGAGTAGTGTTAATCTCTTGTTATAATTCCTCATTCAGAATGGAGAGATGGCAGTTTTAGGCAAGTTTGAGTAAAAAAGGCCAAGTGAATCCTTAGACTGAAAGAGCTTAATGGAAAAAGTTTACAGTTTCATAAAGTCTTGTTACTGCAGGAGGCTTTCTGCTGAGCCTGTGACTCCAGCTCAGTGCTACCTGCTGAGATTATATGGTGCTGTTTTGGCCCGTTATTATTTGGATACCCAGCCTAACCTAATAATTTAACATGCCTTGGAAACCTAACCTAAAATTAGGTGACATTTCTACCATATTACTACATTAATATGTTTCCCTGTGCCCTAGCAAAGTGTTTAGTAGAACAGCAGCTCATGTCAGGCATTGTGTCCTGTGAGTTTGGATCTGTAACCTATACCAGTATGTAGGTAGTAATTAAGTAGAAATGTCACAGAATATTTGGTTAGGCAAGGTTAGGTAACCAAATAATAAGGGACTGAAACAGCACCACGTAATCTCAGCATGACTGTAATCTTAAAAAGTGACACAGGCATGTTTCTTGGTGGTGGCTGCTTGAGGTGAATGTTAGTGTATATGTGCTCTATGATTGAACTTTTGTTCTGATTTGCCCCAAATTCATCAAGGCTGTCAGGTTTCCCAACTGTTTTAGACACTTACTTCCAGTACTTTTAAAGTTCAGGTAAATCATCCCACATGTCCACAACTCCATGGAAATTAATATTTTCTTACATTCAATCTTGATATTGTCTTGGAGATTTTCTTTGAATTGCCTCTTACTGAAATTTCTCCCTGAAATGGAACATCCTATCACAAAAGTGTGTGTAATATTTCCTACAGTATAAGTTCAGCCAACTGATTATAAGACTCTAGGTTCTCTTCTTTACCCCCTGGGGGTAGGGGGGTTTTTCAAGAATACTCCCCCAGTATCCCTGCTTGTCGTAAAAGGCGACTAAAAGGGTTGGCGGAGGGTTAGTGCCCCTCCCCGGAAAACAACTAACTAAAAAAAACAAACAACAAGCCTCGGACAAGGACTGACCAAATGATGACGACCAAGGACCAGACAAAGGACATGGTAATTGGAACTTGGAATGTAAGGGGAGTGAATGATGAGATGAAATGGAGGGATGGGGTGGAGAGGTATATGAGAGAGGGGGGTGTGAGTTGGGAGCAGGGCAGTGAAATGGCGGGGGACAGGGCGACTTGGAGGCGATTTGTTTGTGGCCACCCCAAACGGGACTGAGGCGTCTGGCAATAGATAGATAGACAGATATTGTGGTAGGTGGTGGTGACCATCATCCACTAACTTGTAGTGCTGCCTGCATCTTCCTTCACCTTTATCGTTGTTTTTCATTGTCTGTCCTCCTTTCTTCATGTATCTCCCATCTTTCCAGTCACTTTTTATTACTCGTCTTTCCTTTCCAGGTGGCTTTACATTAAGTGACAAGCCAAATAGTTTCATGTAAGCCAGGAAACCATTTACAGTGCTGGGTGATAACCATATAACCAACCCACATGAGTTCCCTACGTATCAGCAAGTGGGTTGGCTAAGGGTTAGTGCACCTCCCCATAAAACCACTAACTCAGAGACAAATGGCCACCCTTTGTGGGATTATGGCATGTGGCTACAGTTAAATAGATCTCAATTTTGTATGTTTCAGTCATATTCCCATGTAATCTTTGATAGATCAATATATATATATATTTTTTTCATATATGCTAGGAAGAAGGAACCAAAGGCCACAAGCCCACAATAATCGATCCCTCCAAGAGAAAAACAAAATACAATAGAGAGCCAAATTCAAGATCCGATCATTTTGAGATGCCTGGACACACTGCGTTTGAAAGACTGGAAATCATAGCTAGCAGGAAATACAGACAGAGGGAGACAGTTCCTGATTTAACCTGTTGCATTAATGAAGGACTGGGAGTAACAGTTAACTCTTGCATTAGAGAGTTGGACAGAAAAGGGATGAGAGTTTGCTGCTAGACGGGTGCTACACACCCGTCGTAGAGGTGGAGGTATGCAAGCAGACAGTTCAGAGGAGCAGTGACCATTAAAGTAGCGATAGAAAAGAGATAAAGATGCAACAGTGCGGCGAAGAGACAGAGGTTGAAGGGAGGCAGTAAGAGGAGAAGAGTTAATGAGACGAAAAGCCTTTGACTCCACGCTGTCGAGAAGAGCTGTATGTGGGGGAGCCTTCTCACACATGAGAGTTGTACTCCACACAGGAGTGGATAAAACCCGTGTATAGAGTCAACATTATTGTGCAGGGGTAAAGAAAGAACAGAAATGGCTTAGCACACCTAATCTCTTAGAAGCAGATTTTGCAAGAGATGTAATATGTTCTTTCCAAGATAAGTCCCAAGCGAATGAAACCCCAAGCATATTCAAGGATGATGCAGGATTAAGCTGAATATTATTAAACATTAGTGGGTATACCTGTGGAAGATTTTGACAGGTTGGTAGGTGTAAGAACTGAGTCTTTGATGCATTAAAAACAACAAGGTTAGTTTTACCCCAGTCAGAGATATGAGCCAAGTCAGACATTAGCTGTGCCATAGCCTCATCCATTGTTATTTCATTTTTTTTTTTTTTTACGTGTCCGAATTTGGGCAAAGGCTCAGGGCCTATTTCGTGGGGGCAGTGACCTATCCCAAGGCCCAGTCGTCCTCCTACACCTCCACATGTCACCACTTTGGCGCTAACACCCACCATCCATATTGAATACATGCTAGGTCTGTCTCATACAGGACTGGTGTCCTGGTACTAGCGGGGGTACTTTTACGACATGTCAGCGGGTCATCAGGTAGATCAGGAAAGTCTGCTTTCTAGGAAATTCAAATCCTTAAACTGTTCCCTGCCCCGGCTGGGATTCGATCCTGGGTCCATTAGGACTGCAAGCCGCCTCTCTACCAATTCAGCCTCCAAGTCACTCTGTCACTCACCATTTGACTACCCTCCCCCCTCCCTCATAGACCTCTCAGTGGTGGATTCATCGGCGTACGAGTGGATAGGGTTAGATGTACAGCTTAGAAATTCTTTGATGAATAAAAGGAAGAGAGTGGGTGATAGGACAGAGCCCTGAGGAACACCACTGTTAATAGATCTAGGAGAAGAACAATGGCCACCTACAACAGCGGCTATAGAACGACCAGAAAGGAAGCTATAGATGAAGGCACAGATAGAAGGATAGAAACTGTAAGAGGGCAGTTTGGAAATTAAAGATTTATACCAGACTCGATCGAAAGCCTTTGAGATGTCAAGTGCAATGGCAAAACTTTCGCCGAAGTCCCGAAAGGAGGATGACCACGATTCTGAAAGGTAGGTGAGGAGATTGCCAGTGGATCGTCCCTGATGCTCAGCCTTTCTTCGTATGGTATTTCCTTCATCCCAGGTACTGGTAGCAGTTTGGTATCCCTGCATAGCACACTCTACTGCCTCAATATCTTTCACCAGCTGTGGGTTCCATGTCTGATTTGCATACTTAAGATGAGGTCTCACCAAGGCTACACACACTGATTTGAACATTTTGTTGTCCACTCTAAGGAAGGTCCTTCTTATCAAGTAAACAGTCCTTCTTGCCATGTCTATTTTTTCAGCAAGATGGTCCAGCAAAGCCAGTTTATCATTGATGATTACTCATAACTCCTTTTCTGAAGAGCTTTTTTACAGGCATCTGGTCATTTTGTAGAGTCAGCCTTCTGTACTGCCCCTTCTATTTCTCATGAACTTGCACTTCTCTGCATGGCAATTAAACATCTATTTCTGAGTGCATTCAAGTACTTGGGTATTATGATGAGTAAGGATGGAACTTTGGGGGATGAGTGCTTGAAAGGGTACAGCAGGGAAGGAAGGTTGTTGGTTCACTGAAACCAGCGATGCGAAATAGGGAGGTGAGTATGGAAGTTAAGAGGTCACTGCATGATAGTATTGTGATCCCTACCGTGATGTATGGAAGCGAGGCATGGACCTTGCAAGAGGGGAACAAGTCAAGAGTGAAAGCAGTGGAAATAAGTTACTTGAGAGGAGCATGTGGAGTGATATGGAGGGACAGGTTGACGAATGAAGAAGTGAAGGAACGTTGTGGGGTGGATGTGGAGGTGGTTGAGAAGATTAGGAGAAATACACTGAGGTGGTTTGGACATGCGGTGAGAATGGAGAATGAAAGACTGACTAAGAGGGTGCATGTAGGTGAGGTGGAGGGAGGGGTAGACCGAGGATGAGGTGGAGGGATGGAGTTGAGAGGTCTATGAGGGAGGGGGGAGGGTAGTCAAATGGTGGGTGACAGAGTGACTTGGAGGCGTTTTGTCTGCGGCCACCCTTTGTGGGATTAGGGCGTCTGGCTATAGATGGATAGGTAGATTTCTGTGTCCACTGATACAAGCTGTGGCAACTCCCTTTGCCTGCAGTCTCTCCAAGATTGACTCAAATTGTCTTGGTGTTTTCTTAGATTAATGCAAATTCCACTCTTGAGCTATTGTAAAAAATGTAGGCTAAGTATGTAGGCAGTTCTGTAGTAGGCTCTATACGGTTAGCTATTTCACACTTTCTCAGCGTCTGAATTCTCAGCACATTACTGCTTTTAGTATTTACTGTGTGTAGGCTCTTTATGTATAGCCAGACACCCTCATCCTTTAAGGCAGGGGTGGGGAATCTTTCTCCTATTAAGGGCCATTAGGATATTTTTAACATCATTCGCGGGCCATACAAAATTATCAACTTAAAATCAACTGTAGCCCAGTACATAATATACATATATTCATTCATGAGTTTATGACATTGCATTTATGAATTGTCTCGCGGGCCTGATCAAATGGTCTTGCGGGCCTTGTACGGTCTGGAGGCTGGACATTCCCCACCCCTGCTTTAAGGGGTGGCCACAAACCAACCACCTCCATGTTGCCCTGCCCTCCCTCCCAACTCAAACCCTCATTTCTCTATATTTCTTCATATTGTCAGAAATATGGTCAGTATAGGAGTAGGCCTATAGGAGTAAGTGTTTCTTCAGAAGGTGACACATGCTATGATGCCGACTACCTCCACGGTATTGTATGGTACAGTGCTTTGTTAATAGCATGGATTGTTGGGAGTTCATATACAGCTAGTAAATTTAATTATTCTGGGAAGGTTTTCTCTTATATGCTTCTATCACAATTGAATTGTAATGTTGGTGCTTAATATTTTATTCAGCTCGAGAGTCAGCCAGTCATGTTGTGTTGGCCAGGTTTCAGCCAGTTGCAGCACAGCACACTGCCTGTTGGTGAAGTTGAACTCCGGGTCAGGTCTAGCTTAGGTTAAGTGTTAGCACATATATGGTTGAAATTATACTTTTGTGATACATTTTTGTGCAGTTTGTATGATTGTAACACACATTTCCCAGAGGAAAAGCTGGAGTCTTGAAACAGAGTGGGGTGGGGACTGTTGCAAAAATAAGTGAGTATATGTAAAAAATGACTCAGGTCAGGTCATGCATTGACATGCTACAGATACCATGTAATCCAGTACTACCTGTTTCATGGTCGGAACGTCGGTGACTAAACCTGCAACCCCACTGGTTTTGTCCAGTGAGGAGGGTGACTAGACACCCAGCAAAAAGAAAAACAAGACCTATCAAAGATTATATGAGCTGCTTCAGCCAATGACCGTCTGGTGGGGTAGGTGGAGGGCATTAGCTTTGGTTGGCAGTTCACCTGGTGGCTAGGGAACCCACCCTCATGTCCTTAGGGTAGTGGTAAGGCCTTCCATGCCTTTCGGGACTTGGGAGGTTGGCCAAGGGTTTGCATTCTCTCCCCACAGAAACTGCTGCCACCATGAAAAGAGGAAGAGGGATCAGGGTCACTTGGTCTTGGCTGATCCTAACCCATGTTTTTTGCTGGGGGTCCCTCCCCACACACTGGCGAGGAAGGGCTCTTGAGCAGGTCCAAGTGGTGACTCTGATGGGCTGGCATTAGGTATGAAGGTTGTTGGGTCAAACACATGGGACCCCATCAGCCAGATGTAAGGTTGGGGGGGGATACCTAACCCCACCTAGTTTGTGATGGGTATTATGCTGGTGCAAACATGCATTAGCCAGGAGTTTCACCGGGGGGTTTAGCATTTGGAGAACACTTTGAAAGGGGGCTTTGAACATTCCAAACCTTCTGCAGTCGAAGAGAGTCATGTTGCCAGACTGGCTAAGGATCGGGAGCAGCACAGGCTTCTGTCATGTTCTGTAGAAATTTCAGTGAGAAGGGATAGAGAAAAGTATGTCATGGAAATTGCTGAGAGGGTGGAGGATCATTATCATACAAATGACCTTCTGCCTACTTATCAGCCCTGAAGAAACTCTTCTTCAGGCCCAACTCCCGGGATAACTCTGTTCAGACTCCACGCAGAAGGCTTCTGTCAGAGGTGGGTGAGTAGAGGGCTGGTTGAGTTGAGTGTTATGTGCAACTCTATATGGCAGAGCCCCCAGTGAATTGCCTCTGTTGACTTCTCTTGTTGTTGAGTAACCTGGTCTGTCTGGCCAAGCAGTCTTGTCAACTCTTGGCAAGCAACTGTCTCTGCAGGGCTGTCCCATGCAGGGAACAGATGTCTGCTTGTGATAGACAGTGCCTTCCTATGGCGAGGCATGGGTAAGAGTGTGGGGATTTGGTTCCCTGATTGACGTCGGATTTGCATCTCCACCAAGTCAACATGGACACCAAAGGAGGCTCCACGTCACCTCATTGCTTTGTTATGTGGTTACCACCCAGTATTGCAAAGTATTTCCTGGGTTACAGGAAACCATTAGGATTGTCACTCAGTATAAAGTCACCTGAAGTGGGGAGAAGAATAATAAGTGACAGGAAGGATGAGAGAAATAGGAAGAAAGGAGGGCAGACAGAAAAAGAATGATACAGATGTAGGAAGAAGTAGGCAACACTACATTGAGTAGTGGATGTTGGTCACCACCAGTGACCAGTTTGCACTGGCTTATGTGTAACCACTAACTGCTAGGCTGTCCTGTCATATGTTACAATGCTGTGACTTTTCTCGAGGAAGTGAAGAAGGGAGTGGCTAAATTGAAAAAAGACAGAGGTGCTGGTGTTTGTGGCATCCCTGTGATCCCTGTGGAACTTACCATAGCTGGGTGAGAGGCTATGACCTGATGGTTACATGTGGGCAAGGAAACTGTTTGGTATATTGGTATAATTCCTGTGGTAGGTAGTGGCGACCATCATCCACTCACTTGATGTAGTGCTGCCCACTTCTTCCTTAGCCTTTATCATTCCTTTTCTGTGCCTGCCGTCCTCTCTTCCTATTTCTCCCATCTTTCCTGTCACTTCTTATTGCTTTTCTTTCCTTTACAGGTGGCTTTACATTGAGTGACAAGCCAAATGGTTTCCTGTAAGCCAAGAAACTATTTACAATGCTGGGTGGTAACCATATAACCAAACCATACATGCTCCCTATGTGTCAACAAGTGGGTTGGTGGAGGGTTAGTGCCCCTCCCTGTAAAACAAATAACTCAAGGTCAAATGGCCACCCCTTATGGGATTATGTCATCTGGCAATAGATAAATAGATAGACCCTCTGGCCAGACAGGAGGTTTAGTTATCCATGTCTGGAAATGGAAAGGAAATCAACATGACTGCAGTACTTTGTGATGCTCAGCATGACAGGAAGTTTGTAGCTCATGTGCTTTTGATGCAACTCGAAGACCGGATGCTGAAAGTCTTGGGGCAGACCTGATTCATGCTCAGTAACCCTAAAGTTGACCATATTCTAGCACTGTAGGTTCTTGTGATGTGCAGACAAGATTTTTGGGAAGGAGTGCTAGCAGTCTGTGCTGATCTCAAAAAGTTATTTGACTGAGCAACATAAACCAAGAGTAAACCCTGGCGGTTGCATTGTTTCAGTCAATCAGTCAAACCGAGAGGCACCTTTTTCGTTCATACTGTGTGTCCTCTATAAACAACATTTTCATCTGTGAGTGTAGTTCTTCCATTTGCAAAGTTCACAGCACTGTAAAATATGTCTATCTATCTATCTATAGCCCGACGCCCTAATCCCGCAAAGGGTGGCCGCAGACAAAACGCCTCCAAGTCACTCTGTCACCCACCATTTGACTCCTCTCCCCCCAACTCACCCCCCCTCCCTCATATACCTCTCAACTCCATCCCTCCACCTCATCCTCGGTCTACCCCTCCCTCTCCCTCCCTCCACCTCACCTACATACACCCTCTTAGTCAGTCTTTCATTCTCCATTCTCTCCACATGTCCAAACCACCTCAGTGTATTTCTCCTAATCTTTTCAACCACATCCACATCTATCCCACAACGTTCCTTCACTTCTTCATTCGTCAACCTGTCCCTCCACGTCACTCCACATGCTCCTCTCAAGTAACTCATTTCCACTGCTCTCACTCTTGACTTGTTCCCCTCATGCAAGGTCCACGCCTCGCTTCCATACGTCAGGGTAGGGATCACAATACCATCATGCAGTGACTTCTTAACTTCCATACTCACCTCCCTATTTCTCATCACTGCTTTCAGTGTACCAACAACCTTTCTTCCCTGCTGTACCCTTTCACATACTTCATCCCCCAAAGTTCCATCCTTACTCATCACACTACCCAAGTACTTGAATGCACTCACATTCTCCATATCCTCACCATCCAACCTCACTGCACACTCTGTGACTTCATTCCTCTCAAACACCATAACTTTACTTTTGTTTACATTAACTTTCAGCTTCCTCCTCCTACACACTGTCCCAAATTCATTCACCAAACCTTGCAACTCCCATTCATCTTCACTCAACAATACTGTATCATCAGCAAACAGCAACACCGGAAGCTTCCAAATCTCACCCTCATTCATTAGGGCCACCCCCACATCCACTGCCCTACCTTGCACCTCCTTTACAACCCCATCCATATATATATTAAACAGCCATGGAGACATCACACACCCCTGTTTCAGTCCCACATTGAGATCAAAGAACTCACTCAGCTCACCATCCACTCGCACCGTAGCCCTAGCTCCCTCGTACATACTCTTCACAGCACTCAACAATTTCCCCTCCACTCCATATATTCTTAATACCTTCCACATACCTTGCCTATCTATTCTGTCATAAGCTTTCTCCAAGTCCATGAAGGCAGCATACACTTTCCTTCCCTTCTCTAGATACTTCTCCACTAAACATCTTAGAACAAATATCTGATCTACACACCCTTTTCCCTTCCTAAATCCCCCTTGTTCTTCTCCAACTAGCTCCTCTGTCATATGCCTAACCCTATCAATGAGTATTCTACCATATATTTTACCAGTCACACTAAGAAGGCAAATACCCCTATGGTTACCACATACTTCTCTCTCCCCTTTTCCTTTGTACAGAGGAACAATTATACCTGATTTCCAGTCCTCTGGAACCCTTCCCTCTTCCCAAGCCAATCTACACAACTTCCGGTATATATTTATATTTTTTACAGTAATTAATCATGTACTGTATTCCTCTTGCAGATTGGGAAGGCTGAGAGTGAACTGGATACTCTGTCATACAAGGTTAATCAAGAGTACCTGAATCTAGCTAATGCACAGAGAACTGACTCAAAGGTAACTACCCCTTATTTGATTTGTGACTGTTGACAAAGTAAACTGGAATTTACTGTTTTGTTCACATGAACTTGTAGAGGTTTCCATCCTTTTGTAGCATATTTCCCTGTAGCTCAGTGGCATAATAAGACAATGCAGTGGCTCTACATCTGTTTCTGTAGCTCTTCATGACTAAGCACTGGATTTTAGTGTTACTCTCATAACAGGCATGGCATTTTAGATGAAGAGAGACCACTTTTAGGCTAAGTTAAAGTGGACAGAAAATGTAGGGCTGAGGCACAGTAAATTGAATCAGAGGCAAGTAGCTCTTATCTGATTAATGATTTGTGAGAGATGGGACTGGAATTTACTGTTGTATACCACTGTCTTTGGGATTACATTACCAGTGGACACAGGCTGAGTCATCATCCAGTACACTACAGCTACATACTGGTATTAGAAATTACACTAAGCCCTTGTCATTCATAGGAGTTATGCTACGTGGTTCCCAGAAGAATGGAATCTTCAAAAAATAATGAAACCCCTTAAAAGGACTCATGCAGCCATAATTTAACAATGTAAAGTCATAAAAATCCTTTGTAGTATCCCAAAACATCACCAGGCATTAGAATCTGCATGTAGTGTATTTTGAGATGATTTAACAACAGTGTTTAGTATAGTCCCAAATTATACCTTGAACTTTTTTATTTTGTGATCTTTACACTCCTGCAAAAAACAATTGGTAAAATCAAGAACCATGATAGACAGTGGTGTATTGTATATTGTTACCACCACCAGATGATTATTATTTTTTATTCTTGCCATATCCTGACTCTTTTTTTTCTTCTTTTTTTTTTTTCTTTTTCAGCTCAAAATGGACATCTTGAAATGGAGGCATTAAATATACCACAGTCTTAATAAATTCAGTCAGAGTGAGAGGCATATCCTGATTTGAATAAAATAATTTGGTAGTAGGAAATTACACTACTCCATTTCACCAAGTATGGCACCTTATCAGTGATGTCGTCAACACCTGTTACATTGATAAAGGCCCTCAATACTGGATATACCTTTTTGCATTGCCTTTATATTGGTTCTTAAGGTAATAAGTAAAAAGTCACCTAGTACAGAGGATTTACATGTACATTACAGGTGTTGATGACATTGCTGATAGTGCCAAACTTGGTGAAATGGAGTTAAAAAAAAAAAAAAAAAAAAAAAAAAAATTACATTGGTTCAAGGGGTTAAAAAGTAAACTGTATCTGCATAGTCGTTAGAAAATTCCTGGCTATGCCTCTGAATAAGACATGTGCTTTTGCTGTATGTCAAGTGATTTGGTGGGTTGCTGTGACAACAGATGACAATGATGTATACAAGTCCTGACAGCAGATGTTGCTGATGAGGATGTCAAAATATGTTTTTTCATGTCATCTTGTTAAAAACTGTCTGTAATGAAGTAAACTGGTATTTTTTTTAATGCTGGGCAAAAGCCCTGTAACTTAGGTCCATTATGAATGAAAGAGATAGTAACTTCATGTGAGACATTTCTGTGCTTAAGCATGATCTCTTTCATACCAAGAGTAATACTAGTTTTGATAAGCTTAGAAGCAATTTTAGAGTTAATCCTTTCACTACACTGATGTCCATTTGTTCACTCACTAGCACCAGACTACTGTATTTTTAACATCATCCTGTGATTGGAAAAAAAAAGATCAGGATAATGATGATGATGATGGTGATGACAATGATGATGACAATCATGTTTTTTCCAGACACCAAGTGAGTTAGTGGGCTGTGTTCAGGCCCTGAGGACAGAGCTGAAGCAAGTAGCAGAAGAGGTTGCTGATATTCACAAGCAGCAGCAAGACCTGATGGTCTCATTGCAAGCTCACGTTGCAACCCTGTGTTCCCAGTTTGATGATCTTAGCAGCATAACTGGACCTGCGGCCACACAAGAGGGGGATGACAACAGTAATGGTGTTTAGGTAATTATATCTCTTAAACCTTTCACTTTAATTACATTTTGTTTTAGTTGCCACCGTGATACTTGTTCAGGGTTAGGGAAACATCTAGTCTTGAGGGGGTCCCAGCCATTAATGCATCATCCAGTCCTGTTTTTGCCCCATCAAGAGCATTTGAACCTGGGGCTAGGCTACAAGTCCCAACATTTAAGGTTAGCATAGCCAGCCTCAATCATCCCTGAGTGGCATTTTAGTAGTAATCCCCAGCCACCCCTAAAATGTAAACCCTCCTTGGCCTCATCCAGTGGGAGCACCTTAACCCACTAGGCCATCAAGTGTCATAAGGCTTCATGGTTACCATCCAGCAAATTAAATGGTTTCCTGGATTATGCCTTACATTTTGAAACATGAACAAATCATTGTGATAGCCTATATGGGCTGGTCTGTGGTGGTGTTACAGATGATTTGTAATAAATCATATTATTCTTATTTGTTATGGTAATACACTAAAATAGATATGGCACAATAAAGGATGTTATGTAGTTTGAGGCACCAAAGTATAGAGCCATCTGTGTTTGGGGAATGTGCTCATTTCCAATACCATCAAACCCCAGTGACATGATGCTGGTTTTTAATAGCTACACTGCTATACTAATCCCTCTTTTACCAGCAATATCTGTTTGCTAAAAATTATGGTATGGTCATGTGGAGAGAATGAATAACAATAGAGTGGTGAAAAAGATATATCTGAGCGAATTTGAAGGAGGGAGGAGGCGAGGTGGGACAAGGAGAAGGCAGAGGGATATGGTGAATGAGTGTGTGAGGAAGAGAGGTATGGAAGTCGGTGAGGCTAGGGAACTGACAAGAGATCGAGCTGGCTGGATGAATGTTGTGAGGAGAAGTGCATGATCAGGGATTTTGGCATCCCTTTTTAACGTGCCAGCATCTGGATTGACTCAGTCGGATACGTTTGTGTAAAGCTACAGAGCGTGGTGAATGTTTTTGGCATATCCAATGGGGCCAGGATTCTGGGGGCTTGATGATGAGTGAATGGAAGTGTGGCCCATTGGATTGGGCAAATTTGGGCTGTCTGGACATTGCTACATCTCACCCTGCCCTTGGGTGGGAAAGGAGGTCTGGATGATGATGATGATGAAAATTATGTTATAAATTTGGATTTGCATGAATTTCCTCCCTGTTACCTGGTTAATAAATTAGGCTTTGGGTAACCCCATCAATCAAGCGATGTATATTTTTCATCGTACTGTATTCTCTTTACATCCATATAATTACTCTTTATAGTCAACGTAGGACAGACCTCTAGTAGTTAACCTGTGGGCTGTGACATACTGGTACCACATGTGGGAGTGTCTTGTAAAGCTGCCACATACCTCTCATGAGCAAGATTTTCAACAACGCACCAGAAACGTTGTAGAAGGATCAGCGTTACACAAAATTTATGGGGTATTAGGGTACCTGGTACCTTTCATTCCTACCCCATATCTTGAGCCCAGGTGCTAAGTTGAACCAGCAGCAATGACCCAAAAGTACACCCTTTGTAATGCATTTTCCCAAATATTATCACCCCAGGAAAGGCAGTAGTTGGCCAGATATGCTTAGAATAACATAAAATTAAATGTAAGGTCAGTAGGAGGTAATGGAAGAGAAGTAGGGTGGTAAATAAGGAGTGTAAAAGTAGCACCCTAAGCTTGTATTGCAGCTTGCAGAGCAGGCTGGCAACCCTCGTGGTGAGCGGGGAGACTGGCAAAAGTATGTTTACAGCCTGTCTTGTGTGCCCCAATATACATTACATTCTTTTTCTCCCTCTCTCTCTCTCTCAAAGCATAGTTTTCATGTTCCTTTCAGAAAGGCAATGTCTGACAGTTATTTCTCCAGAACTTTGTCGATTTCAATAAAAAAAAATCCAAGGGTAGCTGCATGATGCAGTTTCCAAGCCACTGATATACATGTCACGGAAATCTGTAAGAATGACCCAAATTGCCATTTTGCCTCACCACTGAGGATGTCTGCACGATCCCTTGCCACAGCCCACAGGTTAAGGTGTTAATGAAGGCTGCCATGTACTGGACCTAACTCCATGAATTTGAAAAATCTGTCCAAACCTGGATAAAATTGATAGAAATTATTAAGTCCTGTACCATACAGCGAGCGCTCACACATCGCACGAATATTGTCCCTGGAAGGCCCCGCTTTTTGAGATATTCGCATTATAGAGCCATATGTTTTCATGTTAAAAGGTTTCATGGTAGCCAAGCTAGCCCCAAGTTCACCTTTTGGAGCAATTTTTCAGGGATTTTTCCTGGGACATTTACGTACCTAATAATGACTTCATTATACGAACACTGGAGAATTCCTCGCCTCGAGTGGAATAGGTTGTGGACTTGCTGGGGGGAGATGGAGTGGGGTTCCATGACCAAAGAAAAGCAAAGATCACACAGAGCACATGTGCAACCAGAGCACAGGGAGAGGGTAGGCTCAACTGGGTCAGGAATATAGACCATGACGACACCCCACGCAGACACATGACAGCCATAAATCACTGGCAGATGCAACCCGCCCTGTGACTATTGCTGCCCTCACTATGTCTGTTCCCACCATGTTATGACCATTTTTTTCGTGTAATGATTGTTTAAACCTTAATTTGTGGCCTCAGGCTGAGTAATCCCTATCATTGCAGCGTACTGTAGTATGGTTTTAAAAAAAATGATTAGGTATTTTTTTTCACCTGCATTATATGTCATTTTTGCATTTGGACCATTTCTTGGCCTCAAAAATTGCCTTCCGTGTTATGTGAGGTTCGTGCATTCTGATCGTGCGATAAGTGAGCGCAGGCTGTATATAGTATGCCCTTGAGTGAAATGGTTAACCCATTCAGTCAGATGTCTTTGATTTAATTTATAACTTATCATGATTTTTTAAAACTGTATTGTAAACTTACCAACTGGAGGGGCAGAGGCAGCCTTTAAAAGCCCTGTTATTGTAAGATGTCTTTCCCAAGTCAACAAAATTGCATGGCAACCGCAAGGCACTGACCCCTTCTTGCTACCAGCAGACAGTTTTATTTAGTTTAGGACAGAGTTTTCAGATACAGAGATTAAATCCAGTATTTAGTAACCCTTTCACATCCAGAGTTCTCTAATATATGAAATAAAGTTTAAAGGCTTTAAATCTAGGTTACCCTTTGTCTTATTCCTGGATGTCTTGTTTCTTGATGCACCACCAAATCCAGTCCTCATTATTACTACTATCCTCTTTTTATTCAGATTCTCCATTATTTAAAAGAAAAATGTCTGCTCAGTATATTTTTCTCGTTTTACTTTAGGAAGATATATAATTAACTTCAGATTTATATTGTATAGTAAGTCCTTGTTATAAGTATGGAATCGTTTTCGTTTTCGTTTTTAAAGGCTCCAACATGCATGCATGTGTCGGCCTTGGTCACCTAATGGCAGCTCTCCACGCTGCTCGATCCATTGCAGCCTCCCTGTTCAGTCCCTTAACCCTAAGGTCACACTTAATGACCTTGTCCCATGTCTTTCTCGATCTACCCCTCATAACCCCACCCCCAATATTAACACTTCTCACCTTCCTCACCCAATTATCATCCCCCATCCTCTCCACATGTCCAAACCACCTCAATCTACCTCTCCTCATCACAACACCAATACACTCCAGTCCCATCCTACCTCTCAACTCTTCCATTGTAAACCCAGCCCCTCCAGGCCTTGGACGCAGGGACACACTGCACATCCACCTAATCATTGTCATTTCTGTACATCTGAGCCGGCGAATATCTTCCTCCTTCACTGCCCAGGTCTCACTGCCATACAGCATTACACTCCTAACACATGCTGCATACAAAGACCCCTTAGCACCAACCACTTCTCACCCTAGCCAACCACTTCTTCCAACCACTTCTCACCCTAGCCACAGAGCTAGCTCCAGCCCCACCTCCAGCACACAACATGTCTCCCAAATAACAAAACTCTTCCACACACTCAAGAGATTCACCAGCAAGTTCAGTCCTTTCACGTCTGACACTCTCCACCTGCTCACCCCGGCACGCTGTACACATAAAATCAGCATTATCTCGCAGTCTACCTCTGATACCACTACATCTCTTATGAACCCATTTATCACACACCGCACAAGATGAAATTACTTCCCACGCCCTTGTGGCAAACTGCACATGGCCACTCTCCCTCGTCTTTGACAGTACCTCCACCAACCCTAGATATCATCACTTTTGTTTTATCTGCATTTACCCTTAAGCCCTTGTGCCCCATACCATCTCTCCACTTCCTAAACCTTTCCTCCGCCTCCCTTTCATTCTCTGCAGTCAACACCAAATCATCAGCATACAACAACTCCCACGGGAGTCCATTTCTAAAGTCACGTGAAAGGGCTTCAAGTACCATGATAAACAACGTGGGACTCAAGACTGACCCCTGATGCACACCAACATTCATGGAAAACTCATCACTCAAATCTCCATTCACTCTCACCTGGGTGTGAGCACCCACATACGTGGCCATAACCACCCTAACCAGCTACTTCTCCAAGCCAAGCTTTCTCATTGCCCACTTCACCACCTCTCTAGGGACTCTGTCAAAGGCCTTTTCCAAATCAACAAAAACAAAATAAAGATCCCTTCTGCCACCAATATATTTTTCCTGAAGCTGTCAAACAATGAATATGGCATCAGTGGTCCCCCTACCTGGCATAAACCCAAACTGCATCTCATCAATATTCACTCTTTCTCTAATCATACCTTCTAAAACTCTCTCCATTACCTTCATTATCTGATCTAAAAGCTTTATACCTCTATAATTTCCTCTTTCCGGGGCAGCACCCTTCCCTTTATACACATTTACAATTACACTCTTCAGCCAATCATCTGGGACAACACACTCATAAATAATCCTATTTATCATGTCAGTGACTAAACTCACCCCTATATCGCCTGAGGCCTTCAACATTTCAACAGTCAACCCAGACACACCTGCTGCCATCCCCACCCTCATCCTGCCTATTGCCTCACTCACAGTAGCAGTATCAATCAAAGGCCAAGGACCACACACTGGATCTGCTGGCTCCAAACCTTCCCTGTCCCAGTCAAACTCCTCATTCAACAACCGGTTATAATGCTCTCTCCATGCATCTTTAATATCCTCACTGTTCACCACTACTCTTCCTTCATCATTCTTCACACACTGCTCACCTATGATATCCTGATTATCCCTCTTCACCTGACCTGCCACCCTAAATATATTTTTCCATTCCCCATGATTTAGGTTATCAAGTAATTGTCTCTGTGACTCAGACTTTGCCCTGTATACCTCTCTTCTAGCCCTACGCTTGGCAGCCAAATATTCCTCTTTGCTACCACCCTTCTTCCATTCCCGGAAAAGCCTTCTTTTCTCCTTAATTGCAGCTTCTACACCCTCATCCCACCACCAAGTTACTTTATGTCTTGGTGGTCCTTTTGTCCAACCGCATGTTACATCAGTAACTCTCAAGAAATTGTTCTTGAGGGCTCTGTACTGTTCATTAACTCCTCTGCCTACAGCTCCCTGTTCAGCTACCACTCTCCTCAACTCGCTATAGAAGGTATCCCTTACTACTTGGTTTTCAGCTTCCATATTTTCCTCCTAGGTACATAAGTCCTTTTTTTCATCACTTGTTCTTTAAGCACCATATCACAAACCAATAGTTTGTGCTGCTGCACACGCTCCTCACTTCCTATAACTTTAACATCCCTCACTAACCTCCCATCAGCCCTTCTAACCAGAAAATAATCTATCTGACTGCTATTTCCCCCAGACTGATACGTAATTAACCTACTGTCTCTTTTCCTAAAATATGTGTTGCACACAATCATGTCCGTTGCCTCCCCAAACTCGAGTATCCTTTCCCCTTCTGCATTGCTTAGACCATACGCACATCCCCCATGCACTGCTTCATAACCTTGTACTGCTTCACCTACATGACCATTTAAGTCCCCTCCCAAAATCACTATCTCATCATCCCGCATAACACTCACTACACGTATTAAATCATCCCAAAATCTATCTTTCTCTGATTCATCCAATCCTGCCTGTGGAGCATATGCCGATATAATCGCAGCTATCTTTCTTCCCAACAGAATTTTCACTACCAATATCCTATCGCTTACTCTCAAAACATTCATAACATATTCCACCCATTTCTCCGCAACCATCACATCAACACCTCCATATCCGTCTGTCCCCCCCTGCCAAAATGACTTATAGCAACAGTCCTTCCCAACAATCTTTCTGGCTGATCCACCCCTGTACCGGACTTCCTGCAAACACGCCACATCCACCCATCAGACAAATCCACTCCATACAGTATGTAGGAGTGGAAGTTCAATTAGCAGCTTTTCTGAAGTTTACCCAGGAATTAATAGTGAGAAAGTGTATGTAAAAAGGTAGCTTATAATAAGGACTTGCTCTGTTAATACAATAATGGTAATTCTTTGATCCTAAAGTTTTCAAACAATTTTCAGATTACCTTCGGTGATGATATTCAAGTAAATGTGTTGAAATTGACTGAAGTACATTAAAGTTTAAATGCAAAAATGGTAAACTTTGACTTGTGGTAGTCTGTGAATATGGTAGTGTAGTGGATATACACAGTTCATGACAGTGCGATATAAGTGAAATGTATGCATGATTTAAAAAACTGTAAGAAACTAAAACTGTAATAAACTTTAAGAGACAAGAACTTTCAATGATGGCAGAGGAACGCAACTTTCGCGTACAGTTTTACGAGAAGGTTGGGCTGCGTGAGGTTGAGGAGAGGCGTGCACTGGAGGCGTTACTGAGAGAAGAGCCAGTGGATGTACGCCGGCTTGTTGTGTGGTGCCGGAAATGTGTTGTGCCTCAGTGCTGGCGTCCATTAGTGTGGCAGTACCTCCTAGAAGTCACACCCAGACATCTTGAGTCCCAGGAGTATGTGCGTCTGCAGCAGAGACTGACTTTTGAGGAGCTGTGGCGTACTGTGAGGAGTCTCCGTCTACACAAGGCCCCTCCCCCAAGCTCCCCACTCCTCCTGCCTTGTCCCAGTCCCCCCAGGACAAATGGTGTTAGTGACCACGGAGATCCGGGGACCCCCCAGGGACACCACTATGTCCTGATGTGGCTGGTGAGTGAGGCGCGATTGCTGTACAATCCCCAGCAGCAGTTGCAGCGGCAGGAGTGCCGTAAATTTCTCTGTATTGCACGCCGCATGATCATCTTCTACCAGGACCCAGTAGAGGTGCTGCATGTGAGCCTGGCAATGTGGCGGCTGCTTTGCAATCAACAGGACGTTGTGATGGAAGCCATTAGCGAGGCAACTGGACAGCTAAGGCGTGAGAACCTTGCTATACATCACCACCTACTGAGCATGGGTCTCTTTGCAACCTCACTACTCACAGATCTTTGCATGGGACTATTTTATGAGGTGCTGCCAGATACTGCTGCAGCTAAGGTGATTGACAAGGTAGCAACTGGTAATGTGAGTGTGTTAGGGTATGTAGTGCTAGCCTTGCTCCTGTATCTACGTCAGTCTCTCTCCTCTGTCACCACTGTGGAAGGTGTGGCTAGTGTTTTGGCCCATTTGCGTCCAGCTGAGGCAGAGACTGTGGTGTCAACGGCCCTTGAATACTGGGCTAGACTTGGCCACCAAAGGCGTTCATAATTGCTGTCTGTGCACTAGGATTGTGTGGAGGAAATGTGAGTTGAAGAGTATAGGATACAAAAACCCACACTGGCAGACGAAAAAAAGATGTATTCCAAACAGTTTCGGCGACAGCTGTCGCCCTCTTCAGTGGATCTACAGACCAAGAGTGGTACATACAAATGCCGAGAAGCTGCTTATATGCAGGGTGAGGACACGTTTTCCCAACCACACCTGATGTGACCTCACCTGACTCTCCCTCTACTCTGTCCACGACCTGAGTGAGGGATTACAAGGGGCGGCAAGGACCTTGCCACTAATCCTCTCATCACTGGATCTAATTTATACATTCCTTCACCATGGTTAAAATTATTATATCTCTCTATACATACAGCTTCCACAATCCTACGTTTCTTATAGTTACTACATTTGTACAATATTTGGCTAGAATTCCAGTCGATTCTATGGTCGTTTTCCGAAGAGTGAACGTACACTGCGTTATTTATGTTCCCTATCTTACAAGCATACTTGTGTTCCTTAATGTGAGTGTCCAAATCCCTTCCCGTTTCACCAACATAAACCAAATCACAGTCTCTACATGGAATTTTGTATACCCCTGCAGTTTTGTTACTAATTGGTTTATTCTTTACCAGCATTGATCTTAAGGTGGAAGTATATCTAAATGCAATGTTTACATCCAAATCATGACTCACAGACTTCACCAAGCTAAGATTTGACACATACGGAAACGTGATGTATGGCTTATTTTGCCGACTTTGTGGCGTTGATCTAGGTACAAAAAAGGCTTTTCTGGCTTTAAAATACGCTTGCCTTATAAACCAACTGGGATATTTTAGATCTAAAAATATTTTCCATATCTTGGCGTTTTCCGTATCCAGATGTTGGGGACTACTAATTCTGAGTGCTCTAAGGAACATAGAAGAAATAACTGACATTTTAGTGATATGAATAATAATGTATATACAAATTGCACTGGGTCGGTTTCCTGTATACAGAAAAGCTAAGTGTCCCAAGTTCATCCCTGTGCACAAATACATCTAAAAATGGAAGGGAACCATTATTTTCCCATTCAACTTTAAATTTAATCGAGGGAACCAGTGCATTTAATTTTGTAAGAAACTCGTCAAAGTTAGCGTATACGTCTGGCCAAAATGAAAACACATCATCAACATACCTATACCAAATTAAATTTTGAGGAGATATGGTGGTAAGAAGGTTGGATTCAAAATATTCCATGTACAGGTTACTAAGAATTGGAGAGAGGGCGAGCCCATACCCATACCAAACTTTTGCATGAAAAACTGATCACCAAAAGAAAATGCATTACACTGCACACAAAGGCTAATAAGTTGGAGAAAGACATCATGTGGCATGCCGAGATCAATGTTACAATTAGGTAATTTTTCTTCCAAGAAACTAATTACATCTTCAATAGGGACTTTAGTAAAAAGCGAGTCTACATCAAAACTGACCAACCTGCCACTGGAGAAACTGAGAGACTTAATCTTATCAATAAAATCAGTAGAGTTTTGGACATGGGATTTAGAGAATGTGCCAACCAATGGTGCTAATTTGTTCGCTAGAAATTTTGAAAGTTTGTAAGTGAATACATCTTTTTTTCGTCTGCCAGTGTGGGTTTTTGTATCCTATTTCATTGTCACGATAGTGTGACTCTTCAGCCGGCTGAGTTGAAGAGATTGTGGTAATAACACTTTTTTTTTTTTTTTTTTTTTATACCATTTGAATTCTCTTATACAGTTTTTTATTTCATTCTTGCTACTCCCAGACAGTTCTGTTCAACCTGGGCGAGCACCTTCATTTTAATGCATGCTGTATGTAACTCCTCCATTAAAAAAAAAAATCTCTGAAACTTCAGAGGCAGCAAACATGAAACAGGAAAAAAAAATGTCACTGTGGGATTAAATTGATAGGACGATAAACTAATTTACATTAAAAAAATGGGCATTGAAGATCCATTGCTGCCTGTGATTTGCCAGTTCTCCCATTGTGCAGTAATGTACTCTCTTCATATGAATTAGTTGTAAAATTGCCACCTTGCCTTCTTGAATACTGAGTTTTAATAAGAGACTGACCCAAGAATATGTTGCTAGTCACAATGAAGTTCTGTGGGAAGGATGTTAAGCCATAGTATTGTTGCAGTCTGCCACTGAACTGTGGGAAATAAGCTGTAATAGAACAACAATCTCTGCAGAGTTAATGTGAATGAACTTTTATATATCATCATCATCTGGACCTCCTTTCCCACCCTAAGGCTCGATGAGGAGAAGCAACATCCAGACAGCTAAAGTTTTCCCAGTTCAGTGGGCCATGCTTCCATTCACTCACCATTCAAGCCCTCGAAATCCTGGCTCTATCTTTTATAAGTGTTTAGAAAAGTTGTAATAAATTGGAACACGTATCTGACCTAGTGAGGACTTGATATGTTTAGTTGTGCAGTCGTATTTATGGTGATCTGATGATAAAAACATCTCATTTGGAATGATGAACATCTGTAGGTTTGATCCTCAGGAGGGGAGTGGTGGTTGTTGATTATGTAATGCCGTCAAGGGAAGTAGGCTGGTCAGCTACAGTAAAAGTACTGGGATGGGATTCTCAACCATATTTATGATTGATTCCATGTAACTTTTTATATACAGTCAAGCCTCGGTAACTGAGACAAACTGGGGGGTAACTCGGTCCGAGTTATGCAATTGTCTGACCTAGACGGGTTTGTACAGTAAATCTGCATAAATCATCACATTTTCATGCATAGAAGTATTAAGGCACGTCAGAGTACAATACGGTATATGAAAACTATGATGTCTCTTAACATTATATACATGACAGTTGTGCAAAGGAAAATGTTTTACGTGACATTCCATACTGTGAGCTGAGCAATGATATGATGAATATTCCCGTGTGGCTAATGGCATCCCCAGAGTTAGAATTATTCTGAGGATGAAGAGCTGTTGCCCAGCTCCATTTCCTCACCAGCTCTGGGGGTTGAAGGCGGCAGTGAGGGCAGATGGGCCTTGGCAGAGAGTTTGGCACCAGGTAAACTCCACTGTGGAAGTGGTGAGGCGGGATTTTTTAATGGGGGTGGCACAACTTTGAAATTTTCAAATGGCCACTTAGTTACCCCCTTGTCTGACCTGTATGGGGATCTGAGGTATGCATGTCCGACTTATTGAGGCCTGACTGTGTATATATATATATATATATATATTAAAGGAAGGACAAAGAAAGTAGTATCATCCCATGTAGCTTGTTCTTTGTACAGAAGTATATCTTTGTTAGAAGGGAAGAAACTATCTTAGGTTGTATCTGCTTTCTGCAGTATGAAGAAGGTAAATACAGTGCAGAATCTTTCCTCGTCAGTGTCCTCTTGCACGACAGGGAACAGATTGTACAAAACTTGTTTGGAATCCCACCTCACGACTACAGTAGCTTAGCCTCAGACCCTTACACCTCCAAGGGAGTAATGTGGTATTGGCAGTTACCGGTAGCATTTCACCCAAGCCATACCTAACAAGGCCTAACCCACCTTTGAAAGCTGTCTGATTTGGTCCAAATTGGGTAGCCTTTAGAATTGACCTTGACAAAGAAGGAAAAACCAAAATGTGTGACTTTCACAGCTGAGTTGCCTTGTTAAGTTGGGTTTGTGTTGTAGTATGTGGCAGTAGTTGCAACCCCAGCCTCATCTGAATATGAGCCTGGTGGACTGAAGCTGAAACTACCCTCTTCTTGCAGTCCATGATCATCCCTGGTGGTAAATAGAGAATTAAGGGACATTAAAGCAGTTATGTTTTTTAACCAGGCACTGAAAATGCTCACTTATATCAGTACCACCACATGAAGTGTATGATTGTTTTAACCCAAGGACTTTTTTGTTTTCCTTTAATAATTTTATTCAGCATTGGAAAGACTTTTCAAACAGGAGGAGATTAGATATGGCATTCATTAATCCCTAGATCTCTCTCCTAAATTTAATAGAATTGGGTGGTGGCACCAGGAATAAAACACAAGTTACCATTCCTCAGGCTGACCATTGACCAGCCCTTCATTTACCATAACATCCCCAACTTACAATGGAACTGCCTTCCCTGAGTTTGAAGTAAAACTTAGTAATTATTATTTTTTTTTTAATTTCTTGTACAACAGTTGTAAAGTTGTTTTCCAATTTTGTACATTGTATGACATGAAAATTTTGTAAAGATTACCCCCAAAATACATGCAGACAGCCTGTGAGGTAAAATCAGTATTCTAGGGGCATGAAATGTGAATGAATGAGTAAATGTCCCATTTCACTGGGCATTCTGTTGATTTGTTCTCTCTCTCTCTCTCGTGTTGTCTTGTTTCATGCTTTCTGGATCTTGCCCCACCTAGCCCTTTGTTGAAGTCAAGATCAGAATGATTGAATTTTTTATAATTTAATATGCTATGCTACAATTGAAGATTTGTTTTGATGTATTTGTTGTGTGAGTTGGTTTTAGGCAAGTTTTGTGAATTTCTACTTACCATGGTACCTGCATCAGTGTATTCTGGGTAATGTAATTTAATAAATGTTACCTAAATCTTGATTTAAAGGTGATTTTTTTTTTTTTTTTACACAGGTGAGAGTACCTAAATGGTGACCTGTATATAACTCAGGAAACTGATTACTATATTGGGTAGCAATTATACAGTATTGCCAAAAAGTGTAGTGTAAAGCTTCTTGGGCCTTGAATGGTTGTTCAGTGGGGGTTTGGCTCAGTAGGGCAAACTTTGGTTTGTCTCATTCCTCTCTGGTTCTATCTGGCTGTCTGGACTCTGGACCGTACCACACCCCACCCTATGGTGGGGAGGAAGGTCTGGATATTGGTGATGATGGATGCCATGTGGTACTAATGAGTTGAGAAGCTCCACCATTATTTTACCTGTAGCTATGGGTGTAAGTGTGAATTCTGGTTGGAGTAAATTGTTCTCATAATGCCATTTGGGAGTTTTTGGCTGGTCACCTTTTCCTGAAATGTCAGGGCTGGTTAACCCAGCCCCTATACAATTGATAAAAAGGAACCAAGGCTTGGATGATACATGGATAGAAAGTAAGACTGTGTTATGTTAAACACAGTCTGCATTTGAACACATGAGGTCTGTTCAGAAGGTATCTGACTTTGGGCCCTTAAAAAATAAACAGCTAACCTGTTGAGCTAGGACACTAATCCCCCTCAAAGTAGGCCTTTTCTGACTTGATACACACAGCTCAGCTTTCTTTTCACTGCCTGAAACATTTTTCAAGGTTGGTTTTCGGTATCTGCAGGTGCTTCGTTGCATTAGTCATGCTCTTTTCTCTAAGATGAATGTTGCTCAAGACATGTTGGAGTGTGCAAATTGTGACCCAGACTTTCTGAAGACTGTTATTGCTAGAGATGAGACTGAGGTGTACGGGTACGACCCAGCAGTCAAGGCACAGTCATCCCAGTGGAAGCCTGCAGGGTATCCTCAGTCAAAAAAAGCACGACAGATCTGCAGCAAGGTGAAATGCACTTGCATATTGACAGTTTTTTTCGACTATCATGATGTTGTGCTTTATGAATATGCACCAGGTCAAACTGTCAGCAGACATTACTACTGTACCTTGGTGTTGTCCATCATCTTCATGACGTAGTTTGGCGGAAGAGACCAGACCTTTGGAATGCGGCAAGTTCGAAGCTGCATCACAACAGTGCCCCTCCCCATTCTTCTCAACTGATTCAGGAATTTTTGGCCGAGCACAACTTCTCACAGGTCCGGCAGGCTCCTAACTCACCAGACGTTGTTCCATGTGACATTTGGTTATTCCCAAGCTTAGAAATCTGCTGAAAAGTTCCTGGTTTCAGACGAGAGATTTTGACGAATGTGGTGAAGCACCTGTAGGAGATATTGAAAACTGACTTTGACAAATGTTTCAGGCAGTGGAAAGAACACTGGGCTACGTGTGTCAAGTCAGAAGGGGCCTACTTTGAGGGGGATTAGTGTCCTAGCTCAACAGGTTAGCTATTATTTTTTTTAAAGCCTAAGGTTGGATACTTTCTGAATAGACCTTGTATATTAATGTCCGTAAGAGTGGGGATTATCTCTTTAGTGAGAGGTCTAACACTTTCATGGCCAATTTATGCACTTGTAGCTTTATTCAGTCTAATGGCAAACTGTTTATTCAGTACAGGTTAGTCCCTGGTAAAAAAAAACAAAAAAAAACACCATATTACAGTATTTATTTGAGAAAGGCATCTCGCACAACACACTCACTACATACACCACCCTCTCACAATACAGTTCCTCAACACAACCTCATCAAAAAAACTCAGGGAGTACTCAGCTGAAGCGGCCCGTTTCCTGCAGTCCACTGGGTGTGAATTACAGATAAGCTTGAGGCCACAACAAGAGCAGCAGCAACAGCAACAAGAACATGATATATCAGAGGAACCACAAAGATTTGAAGGGTAAGTATTGAATCTTATAATTTCTATACATTTAATATAGGTAGTCATCTTTTTAAAGTTTTTAGTTAAAGTTCTTTCAGTCTGAAATAGTTGATAAGATAATGTCAGTTTTTCACAAAGTTGCACATGATTCACTGGTGAAGTTTCAATTTTTTTTTTTTTTTTTTTTTTTTTTTTTAAGCATGTCTCATTTAAAGTTCTTTCACTTGAAGAAGCATTGATTGTTCTGTCATAGACTTTTAAGTGAGGTTGTCCACATGGTACTCATTTAATAGCATCATTAAACCCATTAATAAGGTAATGTATTATTTAGGCATGCCTTTTACCAATAATCAGTTTTCTTCACCGAAAGGAGCTAATAGAAATTCTATAAAAGAAATTTTAGGGAGGGGAGTTTGCTTATAATCACTTCATGTCAAGATCAAACACTTCCATTCCCCACTGAAAATGATTTTTACTTGAATACAGGTAGTCCATGATATTATGTGAAATATATGGTCAGTTATTTTAGGGAGATGATTTAGGTTGGTCTGAATGCAAATATAAGCAATAATTTGCACTATTGGTTAAAATCCCTGCTTAAGACATTTAGATATCAAGGGGCAGCTACAGACAACATAAAGGAGAATATCAGAATATTATAAACAAAATACCATGTATTATTAAAGACCAGATGTTGTACTCTTTTTACTGTAACTTGGCCTAAAATTGCTATCGCTTCATCTTGAATACAGTACTGTGTTTTACATTAGAATATTATGCAAGTCATGAAGAACTGGCATGGAAAGGATGTACAGCCATATTATTGACTTGTTCAGCTACTGGTCTGTGTAAGCAGCAAAATGGCATAAATCTGAGTCAAGTTAAGGTAAAAGGAGTATAGTAAAGATCTGTGTTCTTACTGCAAAAACAAGTTAGGTACATGAGGGAGCTAATTCTGTGTTATATATTTCCAAACGACCTAAAATTTCTCATCATCTTGAATGAGGAGTTGTAAAAAGAGTAACATTAATGTATGATGATAGTCCAGAAGAAGTGCTGTGGAAAGGATGTAGAGTCATAGTGTTGTAGTTGTGTGAAATTAGCCGTAAAAGGAAGAATATCCGAGACAAGTCATGGTGAAAGAATTAGAGTGAGTTTTGAGCTCCCATTGTGATTCCGTGATCTGGCTGCAAGATTAGAGCTGAAGGATTAGAATTAACTGGCTTATCATCATCAAAATAATAATATCTTGGCCCCATCATCATCATCGTCATTATCATCAGTGATATCTTTTCCCATCATCATGATCATTATCACCATTAATATCTTAGCCCCATCATCATCGTTAACCCGCCCTGTCCCGGAGACGTGAATTCACATCCTCACATGATGTGCACTCATATCCCGGAGACGTAAATTAACGCGGCAACGTTGAAAGGTCCCTAATTTGCACAATTTTCAATTTTCACGAGTGATTTTTGGCATGTATACACGGGACACCTTCCTCTACAAGATGCCAGGCAGGGACAATGCCTTACCCAGCATGACCTCCTCCCCCCCCCTGCATGCCCTTTTCTCAGCAATTCACCTGTTATCAGTGACCTGGCCAGTAAAGCCACGTCATGCCACGGTACGAAATTCAGGGCCACACCGATGGGAAAGGAACGGCCGGTAGCCGTGCTCCCCCTGTTTTCCGCGGGACCTCAGCGACAGTCGGTGGCTGCGCCAGGGGGGGGACACCACAAAAGTCCCTCACCCCCTGTGACTCTACATCTGGAGGGAGACCCCCACTTGAGCCACCCTGCTGGTGGTGGAGCAATTCCCATCTCTAATTCCCCAGCCCGAGGCAGCCTCCAGGAGGAGAACCTCCCGACAGTGGATTGGTGAAGAGGACCTGTGTTGACCCCGGGGCTGCACTTCATCCAGCTGGCACCTGAAGGTGACCAGCACCTGTTGGACTCCTGTCGCCAGCAACGCTGCAGGCCTACCTTGACCGTGAAGCAGCGGGAGCGAGACCACAGCAGACGAGCCCTCCACGCCGCCTCTAGTACCCCGGGGCTCGACCTCTCCAGTCCGGGCGAGGAACGACGCCCTTCCCGCACCGGGTGCTTGCAGGAGCACCTACAGAAGATATTTGGCCTCAGTTCTGAGAGCCAGACCCCTGTACCAAGCCCCTTCAGTTCGGGGCCGTTCACCACGCCCGATCGTAGCCCACTCCGGAGGACGATGCCCCTACAAGTAGTCCCATGTCCCCTAGACAAGAAGACTCCTGAAGGGACTCAGCCGACACTGGACTGACACCTGTGAGCCGCCAGACGACTGCTCCCTTGCCCCTCACCCCTACTGTGACTGTGACTTCCATGCCCGTGAAGTAAAAGTGAAAGTGACAATCAGAGTACTGTGATAGTGTTTAACTACCTCAACTCCACTATCTGTGTGGCGAGACATTAGCAGTATTTTACCATCCTGCCCAACTCAGTGAACACGGGACATGTGTATGATTATTATAAAATACATGCAGCCCAAGAATTAAGTGTACTCCCAACTTCACTTGAGTACAGTGTCTGTCCGCCTATTCTCGAAACTGCCGGTATCTATCTTGATACCCGTAATATATATTTGCCATCTGAGCTTTGCCTTTGTATAGTCTCGTGGATTGTCTAGCTTCCCTGTATTAAGAATTTGGTAATATACATGTAAGGTTGTTGCCTTGTGTTTTTATGCTCAGTTCCTCTCACACTGTGTCTTAGCTCCGGTCTAGAAAGGGAACCCAGCTATACCTTAGGTGTTGCTAGGACGGGGAGCCGCCCTAAAAACACCTAGCATAACAAATATCTTGGCCATAGTTCCATTATCATCATCGTCATTATCAACAAGAACACCAACTTTATTTACATTATCATTACCACCACCACCATTAATAACATTGTAGTCCCATTATCATAATCACCACCACCACCACCATCTTAGCATCATCATCATCAGTATTATGAATGAGGAAGTAGGCCCCATACAGAAAAACAAAAATACTGTACTGTAGGAAGAGAATTGGCAGTTGAGTTTCAAGCAGAGAATATGAACCACACCGTCATTCATTTGTCATTCGTGCTTGTCGAAAATGACACATAGATTTTAATCCTTTGAAGTACGTTGAGATGGTTTAGTTATGTGGAGGGATTGGAAATTGAGAGACAGACTAGAAGAGTGTGAGGTAGAGAGTAGGATGGGAAGGGAGAGACTCATGGGATGTAGTGGAGAGATAGGAGTGAGGGTGGTGTGAGTTGGATAGAGGGCAGCCTGATGGCAGAGGTTAGGGTGGCGTGCCAGAATTGAGGCGTTTGACTGTTTGTAGACGATGGGAAGCTACTCAGTGTTGCCGATTGCAGTCCTGAACGATTGAATGCGAGTTTCTGATCATAAGCTTAACCTTCATTGTATGATGTATACGATAGCAGTGCAGACAGCGTTGCAATGTGATTGAGTTATGTGTCTACGTTAACTGTCTGATCAGCACCCATTTGGTTCAGAGGTGGAGCAGGGAAGAAATTATTGGATTGTCTTCAAGGTCAGATTTCAGGGCGTGGCGTTTTCTCGTCAATACCTGATCTTCTTCAGCTCACACTTGGCACACGCAGTACGTGTGAGCATGGGAAGAGATTCCATTTTAGCGCAGAATGATTAGAAGACCAAGGTCATATGTTATGTTGTTGGTTAGTGGTCGATTTGTTTGCGTCATAGAAGTGAAGGAAAGGATACAGGTTTTTCCTCTCAGCATTTTGGAGACCTGTGTTTGCGTTGCAGTAGTGAAGGAGATAAAGGATTTGTGTGTGTGTGTGTGTAATTCACCGGGTCGGTCAGGATCACTTGATGGTCGTGATCGTCAGCTTTTACCCTCCCGGAAGAGAGCTGAGAGCTCATATAGTCCGATCTAAGGGCAAGGCTGTCACACACCCGTCCCCTTGCTCGAGGGGGACAGTAACCACCCACTTCGTCAGTGAAACTTTTCGCAACCTGAGCGAGGCGCGAACTCCTGTCCACCAGTTGGCAGGCGAGAGCGTTACCACTGCACCAGCGAGCGGTGTGTGTGTGTGTGTGTGTGTGCCTTTGATCAGCGTGTGCATCCTAGTGGTGCCTGGCGCAGACATACACCGTCACTCTTCACGCGCTCTTGACTCACCGCTGGGCCGTTCGCACTTGGAAATTGATGGATACTGTTTCACGATGTATCTTCTATCTATCTATATCTATATACCTAGGCTGCTTCCCCCAAGGAAAGGGAGGTAGCCGAGACAGGACGACTCACTCTCCATTTACTCATCCATTCAAACACATTCATTCGCATCTTAGCTCCAAAGGGGAGAACGGACAGATCCTCACCGCATCACACCGCACAAGGGTCAACTGCACAATGCAATCAGTGACATCCGCAGCAGGGCCCGACAGCGGAACTGGTTTACCCCTGCCACATCATAACAGACCCATCCCCTTACCCGCACCTGACCTGACTAGCTGATCAGATGTATCTTACCTCATTTAATTCATTCACTGTGAGGACGTACTAGTATATTGCTACCGCCAGACGATTTCATTAAGCTTAGAAAGGAATGAATTACTGCAGACTAACTAACCCCCATGCCTCCCACAAGGATATTGATGGCTGCAGTTCAAAGACATATTGCATTTGGCACCCGGTTTAAACAGTTTTGTAACTGGAAATGTTGGTTGAGAGAGAGAGAGGTTAAAACTTGAATTCTTTATTTTCTTTACGTTTTGGGCTACACGGAACCTATCTTCAGAGAAAACAAAGAATTCAAACCGTAACCTGTCTCTCTCCCACTCAGCATTTCCGGTTTTTGTAATCACTGATCATATATTTGTTGATGGAGGTGCGTGGTAAGACTCGCCACTTTCTTTTGTTGTATATCTCGGCCACTCTTATCACTACAAGCAGCTAATTGCCTTGAGTAGTTCATCAGTGACTTTTCAACTTTAATTCACTTTACGGTACTGGAATGTCACAAAGAATGTTCCATATCGATAAGACACCGTTTGAGAATATCAGTAATCTAACGATGTGTTTGTGGTGGCAGTGATGAATTAAGTCCAGTATCTTATCCTAGTCTCTTGCTGGTATTGTTAAAATAGCAGCGGATATGGTACTGTCCTGTTTTCACTTTAACTTGGCCCAAATATTCGTTCTTTAGCAGCTTTTCACGCGTCTCATTGACAAAATAATACGATACTTCGGCTGTACATCCTTTCCATAGCACATCATGGTGGCCGTCATCATAGTCGATTGTTAATTAGTTGTTACCGCTAAGCATTCAAGATGGAGAGAGGGCTTTTGAGGCCAAGTTAAAGTAAAATGGGTATAATAATGCCCGGGGGTCATGTCAAGGGGCGAAAGCATCAAATTTAGGTCAAGCTAGTTTGGGTTGGGCTACGGTTGGCTAGGTTAGACTAAGCTGCAGTTGGCTAGATGAAGTTATACTGGGCAAGGTTAGGACAGTTAAGTTAGACTAGGCTAAGTTAGGGCAGTTAAGTTAGACTAGGTTAGGTTATGGTTGGTTGTTAGATTAGGTGCGTAAGGGTAGGTTAAATTAGAGGAGGGCCTCAGGTCAGATTGGGTCACGTCTGGTTAGGCTCACTTCTGCACGGCGTGTATACAGTAAATAATCCGATACTTCTAATGTGGAGGTCAGTGGATGAGCCAAGGGTCTGAGTAGGACAGGTGTTCTTAAAAGTATTGCCAGAAAGCGTTAAAAAAAAAAAAAAAAAAAAAAAAGTATGGTAACTAGGACTAACTGGCGACATTTTACAGGAAACTAAAAGTGAAAGCAGTAGTAATATTATAGATGGGGTATTGGGGGAGTATGGGAGCCGAAAAATGTAAAAAACAATTGGACTGCGGCTACCCACCTACCCCCCCGTGCCCCATAGCTAGGCCACTACTGGGTAAGGCTAGATTAGTGTATCCCCCGTGTTATGACAGGAAAGCTGGTTGATACGACTAACTTGCATGCTGATATTTGGAACCGTAGTATTTTTTTCCTTTTAAGTGCTGTCGAGCTACGTGAAATGGCTGGAGACCGAAAATCTGGACCAAGTTCAGATGAAAAAGGTATAATAATTGACAAGGAAAGGATGTAGAGCCGTATTATTTATGATTATATACTCATTTTTTATTGTCACAGCTCCGTGAAATAAACTGGAAAGGGAAAATCTGGACCAAGTTAACGATGAAAAGGGAATTATCATACAGTAGGTGAGATGGGTGGCCAGGGTGGTGTACGGCTGCCAAGACTGTTCCTTTCCCAGTCACAGCCAGTCATCGACCCCAACCACGAAGGCGGGAAACGCAGTGAAAGGGAAACTAAAAGAGATGGGTCGAATTCTTAGTGGTATAGGAGGCTTCTTAGCACTTCTTCCTAAGCGGTTTATTTTGCCTGTTTCACCTTGCTGCCCTCTTGCATGTTGGTAAAGAAAATTATTCGATGTTAGATAATGCAGATTTTGTCGATAGGGGAAACGGGGGAGGGTGGAAAGGCCGTAGTAATAAAGGAAATTGTTATGCTGAGCGTTTTTAGGTCGAGTCCTCGTCCTAAAAACACTAGCGACTGAGCCGGATCCTCTTTCCGGACCGGAAGTAAAGCACCAGCAGAGGAACAGGACATAAAAACTAGGCAGTATACCTTAACACATCTATTGCCTTAATTCTAAAACCGTTACAATATAACACAGAGTGATATTTAAGATACAGGATACAGGGACACAGTTAGACTTTGATAGCACAAAATACAGTTGCACTTAACACACGATATGATACGTGTATACCAATGTCTTTAGTTATTTATACGGAGATACCCGTATTTCATTTAAGCCCAAAACATATATGCACTTGTAACAAGGGGAATAAACAAGGTTAAGAGTCCGTGGGGGGAATATTACTATAAAGAAGACAGGGTGCGGATCACGACACTCAACACAGTTACCTGGTCGCGGCGGCACTTTACACAGGCTTTTGATTCTCCCGCGCACCCTGATCTTCATTCACAATCACGGGAAGTTCCCTTATTCTGGGGCAGGTGCAATTACTTTACTTTCTATGACTGGGGGGTCTAAGTATTTTCTACTCTGCTGGGTATGTAATTCTTTTGGATTAATAACATTAGTCACTGGTTTTACATTAATCACACTCTGTCACTGTTCACTGTTCTTCCCCTGGCTTATTTTCGGTATAAGGGGCGTCACTTATTTACCCGTGTTTCCTGGGTTGTTTCACTCTGTCGTCGGGCGTGAGGGGAGGACCTCAGGGGGACTCTGCCTGTAACGGGCAACACACTACCCGCAGGGGAGTCACTGCCCGGGTCCGGGCCGTCGGTGAGGTGCAGGGAGGCCCTCCTGTCTGGGGGCCTCGACCTGAGAGGTGGCTCTCGGGACTGGGGCCAAACAGCTGGAGGAGGCGGGCCTGGCGTCTGTGGCTCCGCGGGGTGAGGGAGTCGGGGTTGCCCTCGCCTGTGGTCTGCTGGGCTCGCCTGGGGGTGCGGTCGTCTGCCAGGGGACGCACCGTCAGGGTCGGACTGCGGCCTCGCCTCCTGCTGGTGCCTGCGAAGGACAGAGTTTTCCCAGGCGTGGGAGGCAGGTCCGGTCTCGGACTTTGCCACCACTCTGGCGACACCTCCGGGGCAACACTCTCGGGTGGTGACGAGCAGTTCCCACAGGGGAACAAAGTAGGCTGAGTGTACACGGAGACCGTGTTCTCTCCTACATACAGGGAGGGAAGCATAGAGGCGACTCTCTCTCATGGGCCTGTCACAGCCGTGGCTCCAGGTCTTTTTACCCTGGGACCCACTTCTAGCTGTCTGCTAGGGCCTCCTGCCCTTGGAGTGGCTGAGGGTACTAACACCTCGGTGCACACTATTGGGCCTCCTGCCCTGGACGTGGCTGAGGGCACTGACACCTCTGTGCTCACTAAAGGGCCTCTTGCCCTGGAAGTGGCTGAGGGCACTGACACCTCTGTGCACACTCTAGGCCGCAGCCTTGGGCCTCCTGCCCTTGAGGGTGTAATTATGGCCGTCGCCAAAACGTTACTTGGGACTGAATCCTGTTCAGTCCCACCCCACTGCTGGCGATGGTTGTCCCGCCTGCAAGGTCATTGCCGATCTTTGTTCACCTGGTGTTGGGGCAGTTGCGGGGAAGAGGGGCGCAGGTCAGTAGTGGACGGGTGACCCTCTTGCCCTGGGTCACTAGCCCCCCCCCCCCGTTGTTTCTTCCTGGGGTCGTGGTGTGGCGGTGGCCCGATGGTGGGGTGGGGGGTGGCGGGGTGGGTGGTCCGGCGGCGGGCATTTTAGAAATTATAGTCTAGTGATATGGGAGTAAAACAAATAATTCAAATGGCCACCCCTTAGGGGATTATGGCGTCTGGCAATAGATAGATAGATATAGGAGGCTTCGTAGCACTTCCTACTAAGCAGTTTATTTTGTTGCACCTAGGTATGTTAAGTAATGCAGAGTATGTCGATACGGGAAATGGGGGACGGTTGAAAGGTCAATAGAGCAAAAAGGAAGCTGAGAGTTCGAATTTTTAGTTGAACAGAGATTTCGTAGCACTCCTTCCTGAGCGATTTATTTTCTCTATTGTACCTACGTATCCTCTTGTATGTTAAGTAAAGCAAACTGTGTCAATATTAAACGATATAACACAACTGAAAGGCCAACGAAAGGAACTGAAAGGTGATAGGCTGAATTCTTAGTAACGTAGATGGTTTCGTGACATTCATTCCCAAGTGATTTACTTTGCTTGGGGCACCTTGTTGTCCTCTGGTATGTTAATTAATGCAAAATATGTCATTGTTAAAAAGTTACGCAGCCAAACCTTTAATTTTTCCCGTAATTATGATTTTGTACGTGTTAGTATCCTTTCCCACAAATTTATCGTACCCTTTGGCTGTAATTATCGTTCATTTATTTTTCTGCTTGTTATTTTTGCGGGCAAGCCTCCTCGTTGAAGAGTAATTAATTCTAAAAGCGGTCAGGGTTATATTTGGAGCGAAGGGGCTTAATCGATATGGACTGGAAGTAGTGGTATGGGATGTGCCTCTGAACCGCTGTAGCGTTATGATCTGTCCCCCTGTCCGCCCCCTACGGCGCATGCGCGGGGGTTGCCAGAGGCCGCCACAAATATGCCATTTGTCCTCTGATCTCTGTAGGGGTAACATGATCGGAGCCTCTCGCCCTTTGTTTACAAACGGCAAATGGTCATTCCGGCTTCTCTTATCATTCGTCTCAAAGCTTTCTCGGGTAGTTTCCGCCCTTAAATTAAATTGGGTTAGGCGGAAAGCGGTAAAAATTCGAATTTCAAAGGTATGAATGAGTTAGGTTGGATAAACATAGATATAATTAATCATCTGGGGACGAGTTATCTAATCTGTTAGGCGTGAGGATTGCCTTAGCTATGTATCTTTACAGGAATGAGTCAAGCTCGTACTGTCCCGTGTATTAAACCATTTTTATCATACATATCCTAGAAATTATAAATAGTTTTGGCACACACTACCTCATTCGGTTGTGCTTTCCACTGATCAATTGTCCTATTAGGGAAACTGAATTTCCTTACATCTTTATCACCTCTCGTTTTATGCTGTATTTTGCAATGTCCTCTTGCTGATGCTTCACACACATATATATTCATTTATGTCTATTTTCTGTTCCCCTGATATGCATTTATATAGCATAATCATGTCTCCTCCTCCTCTCCTGCAGCGTTGGTTAATTCAATCTTTCCAGTCTCTCTCAGTAACTTAAATCCCTTAAGCTTGGTACCCATCTTGTATTGGCCCGTTATACTTTTTCAATCTTAATTTGTGTTTTTTGAGATGAGGATTCCAGACTACTGTGATGCATACTCCAGAGTTCGTCTGATGAATATCTTCCTCAGCATATCTTCATTTATATATGTGAATGCTATTCTCATATTAGCAAGCAATGTATACATGTTTCGTACCTTCTCACTGATGTGATCATCAGGAGATAGTCTGTTACTGATAATTACTCCTAGGTCCTTCTTCTTTTCTGATGTGTAGGGTTGATCTTCCTAACTTATAATACCAATCTGGTCTTTTCTCACTTTTACCAAATTTTATTACATGACACTTATCCACATTCCATTCCATTTGCCATTTATTGCTCCATTCATGAAGCTTGTTCAATTCCTCTTGCAGCTCTTTGCAAGAATCTATGTTAGTAATTTTCTTTTGAATTTTTGCATCATCTGCAAACATATTTAGATAGTTTCCTCTCTGCCTTATATATTCACTTTAATACCCACCCAACCCCTTTTAGATGCCATAGAGTCAATAAGTGGCTTGGTGCTAGCTTTTCCTTTTCCTTTTTTTTTTTTTTCCAATTATCCAATCCAATCCCTTTAGTTTTGAGAAATCTTACATCTCCCTTTAGTTTTGAGAAATCTCACACAAGAGTGTTAGGCTAGTCCAGTATAGTTCAAGTTCAGTCAATGTGAAATATAAATTAGCCTCAAAATTTCATTTAATGGAAAAGTACTTTTAACTCCAAACACTATGAAAACAGTATGCACTCCAGTAGGGTATGCTTAGTGAAGTAAATGGATAATTATTCAATGGATAATTATAAAGTAAAAACCCTTACCAGTTACGTTACTGAGATCACTTCAGATACTAGTTGTTATGGGAAATAAAAAAAAAAAAAAATCCTAAGTTAGGTTGTTCAGCACATTGGGTACATTACTACACATCACTGATTGGCATATTTTAATACCAATCGTTTATTTAAATCTGCACACATGTGCAGTAACATAAATCCTGTCGTGTCCAGTAGCACAGGATATATTTATATACTGTACTATCAGTGGAAATGCATTGAACACAGTAATAAAAAAAAAAAAAGATTAAAAAAAAAAGCAAAAGTTAGCACCAAGCCAATGAAACTATGGCACTGAGGTGGAAGGGGGTTAGGTGGTTATTAAAGTGAAAATATAAGGCTGAGAGATAAGACACATGAAGTACAAGAGGGAGTGAATAATAAGCGCCAGTACCAAGCTAAAACAATGACTACATGGCACTATAATGGAAGAGGGTTTGGTGGGTATTAAAGTGAAAATGTAAGGCAGAGAGGTAAGACAGATAAAGTACAGGAGCAGAGTAGGAAGAGGGGAAGGATGGAGATTAAAGTGCCCCTTTTGCCACAAGCAGGGATACTGAGGAAGTATTCTGTCCCCCCTCCCCAGAGGGGTACTATCAATGGAAACTAAGCCAGCTCCCAGTCACGGTTATCTCACGAATCCTTTCCCCTCGGGGAGGGGGGGATAGAATACTTTCTCAGTATCCCTGCTTGTCGTAAAAGCCCACTAAAAATCCTTCCCCTTTTCCCCCTCTGCTTCTTGTACTTTATCTGTTCCACCTCTCTGCCATATATTTTCAATACCCACCCAAGTTAGTGCCATATAACTTAGTCATTGAATGGAATAGATTATTAAAAAAAAAAGAAAAAGAAAAAGAAAATAAAATAAAGGAAAGCGAGCACCAAGCCACTCAATGACTATATGGCACTACAATAGGAGTTGGGTGGGTATTAAAGTGAAAATATAAGGCAGAGAGGTGGGACGGATAAAGTACAAGAAGCAGAGGGGGAAAAGAGGAAGGATGAAGATTAAAGTGCCCCTTTTAGACGGTTTTTCCGACAAGCAGGGATACTGAGGAGGTATTCTATCCCCCCCCCTCCCCAAGGGGAAACTTAGTCATTGAGTGGCTTGGTGCTCTCTTTCCTTTTATCTTTTATTTTTTTTATTCCATTCCATTTCATTCCATTCCATTCATGAGTCCTTTACTCATCCCTCTTAACCACCTGTGAGGTCTACAAATACCTGTACACTAGTCAAATTTAACACAATGAGAACTACTCAGCTACAGACCAGTATCACTGACCAGTGTTGTAAGATACTAGAAAAGCTGATAAGGGAAGTTTGGGTAAAACATCTAGAACATGGTATGATAAAAGAGGCAGTTCGGTTTTAGGAAGAGAAAATCCTGTGTTACTAATCTTCTAAGCAATTATGACAAAGTTAGAGAAACATTACAGAAAAGAGAAGGATGGGTGGACAGTATCTATTTAGATTTTAAGAAAGCATTTGACAGAGTACCGCACCAAAGACTTTTATGGATGCTGTACTATCAAGGAGATATCCAAGGCAATCTCCATTGTTGGATGCAGGATTTTCTCAGAAAAAGGGAAATGAGAACAATATTAAGGGGAAATTACTCATCATGGAGGGAAGTGACCAGCGGAGTTCCACAGGGCTCAGTTTTGTTTTTAGTATATATAAATGGCATAGATAGTAAAATTGGAAACGGAAGCTATCTAAATATGTTTGCAGATGATGCAAAAATTCAAAAGAAAATTACTAACATAGATTCTTGCAAAGAGCTGCAAGAGGAATTGAACAAGCTTCATGAATGGAGCAATAAATGGCAAATGGAATGGAATGTGGATAAGTGTCATGTAATAAAATTTGGTAAAAGTGAGAAAAGACCAGATTGGTATTATAAGTTAGGAAGATCAACCCTACACATATCAGAAAAGAAGAAGGACCTAGGAGTAATTATCAGTAACAGACTATCTCCTGATGATCACATCAGTGAGAAGGTACGAAACATGCATACATTGCTTGCTAATATGAGAATAGCATTCACATATATAAATGAAGATATGCTGAGGAAGATATTCATCAGACCAACTCTGGAGTATGCATCACAGTAGTCTGGAATCCTCATCTCAAAAAACACAGATTAAGATTGAAAAAGTATAACGGGCCAATACAAGATGGGTACCAAGCTTAAGGGATTTAAGTTACTGAGAGAGACTGGAAAGATTGAATTAACCAACGCTGCAGGAGAGGAGGAGGAGACATGATTATGCTATATAAATGCATATCAGGGGAACAAAAAATAGACATAAATGAATATATATGTGTGAAGCATCAGCAAGAGGACATTGCAAAATACAGCATAAAACGAGAGGTGATAAAGATGTAAGGAAATTCAGTTTCCCTAATAGGACAATTGATCAGTGGAAAGCACAACCGAATGAGGTAGTGTGTGCCAAAACTATTTATAATTTCTAGGATATGTATGATAAAAATGGTTTAATACACGGGACAGTACGAGCTTGACTCATTCCTGTAAAGATACATAGCTAAGGCAATCCTCACGCCTAACAGATTAGATAACTCGTCCCCAGATGATTAATTATATCTATGTTTATCCAACCTAACTCATTCATACCTTAGAAATTCGAATTTTTACCGCTTTCCGCCTAACCCAATTTAATTTAAGGGCGGAAACTACCCGAGAAAGCTTTGAGACGAATGATAAGAGAAGCCGGAATGACCATTTGCCGTTTGTAAACAAAGGGCGAGAGGCTCCGATCATGTTACCCCTACAGAGATCAGAGGACAAATGGCATATTTGTGGCGGCCTCTGGCAACCCCCGCGCATGCGCCGTAGGGGGCGGACAGGGGGACAGATCATAACGCTACACCGCCACTGCAGCTCGGAATCCACATCCTGGGGCAGGGGGGATGGGGAGAGGCTAGAGCTGTTGTTAGGCCCAGCCTGTGGATTCTTCATTCCGGCTCCGATGATTGTTTGGGCTCCGATGATTCTTCGTTTGGGCTCTGATGACTCTTCGTCCAGGCCCTGATGATTCCTTGTCTGGGCATGTCCTACAGCTAGGCTCGTCGATTCCTCCGAAGGGAAGATGCGTACTCCAGTGTCGACTGCTATGGCAGGTAAATATAAAGATGATAATTTGAATTGTGAGCAGGTGGAGATTGTCAGGCGTGAAAGGATTGAACTTGCTGGTGAATCTCTTGAGTGTGTGGAAGAGTTTTGTTATTTGGGAGACATGTTGTGTGCTGGAGGTGGGGCTGGAGCTAGCTCTGTGGCTAGGGTGAGAAGTGGTTGGAAGAAGTTCAGGGAGCTCTTGCCTCTCCTGACATTGGGAGGGCTCTCCCTACGTGCTAAGGGGTCTTTGTATGCAGCGTGTGTTAGGAGTGTAATGCTGTATGGCAGTGAGACCTGGGCAGTGAAGGAGGAAGATATTCGCCGGCTCAGACGTACAGAAATGACAATGATTAGGTGGATGTGCAGTGCGTCCCTGCGTCAAAGGCCTGGAGGGGCTGGGTTTACAATGGAAGAGTTGAGAGGTAGGATGGGACTGGAGTGTATTGGTGTTGTGATGAGGAGAGGTAGATTGAGGTGGTTTGGACATGTGGAGAGGATGGGGGATGATAATTGGGTGAGGAAGGTGAGAAGTGTTAATATTGGGGGTGGGGTTATGAGGGGTAGACCGAGAAAGACATGGGACGAGGTCATTAAGTGTGACCTTAGGGTTAAGGGACTGAACAGGGAGGCTGCAGTGTATTGTGCAGCGTGGAGAGCCGCCATTAGGTGACCAAGGCTGACACATGCAAGCATGTTGGAGCCTTTAAAAATGAAACGAAACGAACGAAAACCTCCGTTATCTGTAGGGGTTAGGTTGTCCACTCAGGAATTTTTTTTTAATCGAGGGCATCATATCTGCATAAAAACTCCCAGTGTATGAGTATTTTTTTTTTTTTAAATCAGACGCATCATATCTGCATAAAAACTCCTCATGAGTATTTTTTTAAAATCGAGCGCATCATATCAGCTTATTAACTTCATGTGAGTATTTTGTAATCGAGCGCTTCATATCGGCATAAAAACTCCTTCATATGAGTATTTGTTTTTTAATCGAGCACTTCATGTTAGCATAAAAGCTCTAGTGTATGAGTATTTTTAATAGAAGGCATCATATCAACATAAAAGCTATCTGTGAGTATTTTTTTTTTAATCGAGCACTTCATATCAGCATAAAAACTCCTGTATAGGAGTACAAGTATTTCTTTTAATCGAGCGCTTTATATCAGCATAAAAACTGCGTATGAGTACTGTATTTTTTTTTTTTTCCTATTGAGTGCCTTGTATGACCAGGAAGACTAGTACTAATAGGTACTTTTTCATATCAAGCACCACATTTGCACAGGAAAACTCTGAACATATGTATACTGTATTTCTTTGTACTGGGGACTTTGTGTAAGTGGAATAGCTTATGTATGTTTTTTTTTTTCATACTGGGTATGTTATGTGAACAGGAAAATAATTAGAAATCGGTATTTTTTCACATCGAGCATCTTGCATGCACAGGAAAGCTTTTGCATGTGGATATTTGTATTGAGCACTTCGTATAAGTGGGAAAGCACCTATGTATGGGCATTTTTTCATATTGAGCACCTCATATTAGCAGAAAGACTTTTACATATGGGTATTTTTTCATATTAAGACCTTGTATAAATAGAAAGACCTTTACGTATGGGTAGTTTTTCATATCAAGCACCTCGTATAAGCAGAACAACTCTTACGTATGGGTATTATTTCACATCGAGGTCTTGTATTGCCGGAAGACTCTTATGTATGGGTATTTTTTCATATCCAGTGCCTCATATCAACAGGAAAACCATTACATACAGATATTTCTTTGTATTGAGCACTGCCGATAAGAGGGAAAGCTTACATACAGACATATTTCATATCGACCACATTGTATAAGCAGGAAGACCCGTACGCGTGGGTATTTTTTTTTCATTGAGTGCTGATACAAGGCACTCAGTGGAAAAAAAAAAAAAAAACATGTAAGAGTCATCCTGCTTAAAAGAAGTGGCCACTCCTTATGGGATTAGGGCGTCTGACGATAGATAGATAGCCTCGTGTCAACAGGAAGGCTACAGGCAGACCCCGAGATACGATATGCCTAGATGCGATTCACGCCCATAGCGACGGGGGTAGAAATACCATCCTACCCCACTGAACGATGGCCAAATCCCGGTATGACTTTTTTTTTTTTTTTTTTTTTTTTTTTAATAAACTGCTTTTAGACGTAGAATAATGTGTTTTAGTCACAGGTGGAGTGAACAGTGTCATTTTGGGGTACAGTGTACCAAGTTTGATTTTTTCCAGACATATTTAATGAATTTCAGATTTTATTTTTGGGTTTAGGTGAGGTCTATCTACCTATCTATCTATTACCAGATGCCTCAATCCCATTCGGGGTGGCCACAAACTAATCGCCTCCATGTCGCCCTGTCCCCCGCCATTTCACTGCCCTGCTCCCAACTCACACCCCATGTTTTTAGGCTTAGTAAGCTTGTTTTAAAGCTATTTAGGGTTAAGGTTAACTAGAAACTTGTTTTTGGACTCAATTGAGTGGGTTTAGGACTTGGTTGGGTGGAAACCCAAGGCACCAAAATGCATCCCTATACTGTACTTTACATGTTAAATCTACCCTGAGTTACAATATGCCACCTAGTGATGGGTTTTTACTTAAACAATTGCATCATTAAACCGGGGTTTGCCTGTACTACATATGGATTATTTTTAAACAGGGCACATCTTATAAGTGGGCAGCTCTTATGTATGGGTGAAGCCAACAGGTCTGTACGTTGGCAGCTCTTATGTGTGGGTGAAGCCAACAGGTCTGTAAGTGGGCAGCTCTTATGTATGGGTATTTTTACCTGTGGTGAAGCTGACAGGTCTGTATATCTGGGGATCTTTTTCATATTTCTCCTTCTGGAATATCTGCTTTTGGAGAACTCAGAGCAAAATTCTTATGAAATACAAAGTTGGTCAGGTTGAAATTTTGAATCCATTTTATCATGTCAGCTGTTCCATTGGCTGACACATCAACTGACTTTTATGTGACTTTCTGTTTGGATTATAAAGAGTCATTTTAGTGACTTATGAAATGCAGAGTTCCTTGGCTTGAAATTTGAGTTGAAATGACATGTTAGCTGTTGCATCAGCTGATTATTTAGCAGTTTTCAGTTTTGTCCATAAGAAGGCCTTTTAATAAAACAGTTTCACATTCTACGAGTTTCAAAGAAACTTTTTAAATTGGCTGCAGTAGTTTTGTTGCAGGTCTATGAAGATAGTTTCTTCTTATTTCATATTGAGCACCTCGCATAGAGAGGAGGAGTTGCATATGGGTAGTTTTTCATATCCACTACCCCATCAGCAGGAAAACCTCTCTCTCTCTCTCTAAATCTATCTATAGCATATCTAACAACAGTATAACCAGACGCCATAATCCCGTAAGGGGTGGCCATTTGTCTTTTGAGTTAGTTGTTTTTCCATATGTATATTTTTGTGAATGGAGGGCCTTGTGTAAGCAGGCAAACCAGCCTATTGATATTTTTCCACAAAGCAGATTATATAACCTGGATAATATATCTGTCTATCTATTGCCATACTTCATAATCCCATACGGGATGGCCACAAACAAATCGTCTCCACGGCACCCTGTACCCCGCCATTTCCCTGCCCTGCTCCAAATTCACACCCCCCTCTCTCATATACCTCTCCACTCCATCCCTTCATCTCATCTTTGGCCTCCCCCTCCCTGATGTATGAAAATATCTTAGCAGGGGGAAGTCCACATATCGCTTTTTTCGGAGTTTCGCATTTTTCGGAATGGCTTGGGCTCCAGATACTCTGTTTTAGTGAGGTTTTATTGTATGTAGAATTGTTTAAAAAAAAGGAAATATTGGGTAGGGAAATGTGGTGGTGGTGATAGATGGTGGTTGTGATGATGGTAGTGGTGGTTTGTGGTAGTAATTATGGTGGTGGTTATCCTGTGTGAAATCAATAATTATCATTGGTGTAGCTCTCATCATCATCATCATCCTATAGATAATGTGTATATGTGTGTGTGTGTGTGTGTGTGTGTGTGTGTGTGTGTGTGTGTGTGTTTTTTATGTGTCCGACTCTGGGCAAAGGCTTCAGGGCCTATATCTCGGGGGCAGTAGCCTATCCCATGGTCTGGTTAGTACTTGGATGGGTGACCGCCTGGGAACACCAGATGCTGTTGGCATCCCTACGTGACAAGTGGGGTTGGTGGAGGATTAGTGCCCCTCCCTGTAAAACAATTAACTCTAAGCCCTTGGCCACCCCATTTGGGATACATGGCGTCTGGCAATGGATGGATGGATGGATTTTTACGACATGTCGGCGGGTCATCTGGTAGATCAGGAAAGTCTGCTTCTATGAAATTCAAATCCTTAAACTGTTCCCTGCCCCAGCGGGGATTCGAACCTGGGTCCTTCAGGACTGCAGGCCGCCTCTCTACCGATTCAGCCACCGCCTCCCCTAAATTGTTCCTACCTAATTGTATCTTTACAGGAATGAGTCAAGCTCGTACTGTCCCGTGTTTTAAACCATATTTATTGTACATATCCTTAAATTTGTGAATTGTTTTGGCACAGTATTTAATTTGGTAGTGCATTCTGCTGATCAATTGCTATATTTGGGAAACTAAATTTCCTTACGTCTTTATCACCTCTCTATGCAGTTTTTTTGCAGTGTCCTCTTGCTGATGCATCCCCATAGGTTAAGTAATCATTTATGTCTATTTTCTCCTTCCCTGATACGCATTTATATAGCATAATCATGTCACCTCTTTTCCTTCTCTCATGTAGTGTTGGTAGATTCAGTTTATTTAGTCTTTCTTTGTAGCTTAGATCCCTTCAGCTTGGTACCCATCTTGTAGCAGCCCTTTGAACTTTTTCGATCTTGTCTATGTGTTTTTTGAGATGAGGACTCCAGACTACTGATGCATATTCCAGGACTGGTCTGATGAATGATGTTATTATCTTTCTTAGCATGTCTTGATTTATGTATGTGAATGCTATTCTCATATTTGCAAGCAGTGTATACATGTTCCTTACCTTCTCACTGATGTGGTCAGCCAGAGATAGTCTGTTTTTGATAATCACACCTAGGTCCTTCTCTCTTTCTGATGTGTGTAGGGTTTTATTTCCTAACTTATAATCCCAATCAGGTCTTTTTCCACTTTTACCAAACTTGATTACATGACACTTGTCCACATTGAATTCCATTTGCCATTATTACTCCATTTATGAAGTTTATTTAATTCTTCTTATAGCTCTTTACAAGAGTCTGTGTTAGTAATTCTCCTTTGTATTTTTGCATCATCTGCAAACATATTCAGATAGCTTTCATTTCCAGTGTTACTCCCTGTATTATTTATATACACTAAAAACATGATTGGTGCCAGCCAGCACTGAGCCCTGTGGAACTCCACTAGTCACTTCTCTTCCATGATGAGTAGTTTCCCCTTAGTACTGTTCTCATTTCTCTTTTTATGAGAAAATCTTGCATCCAAAAATACAGTTTGCCTCGAGTTCCTCCTTGATGGTACAGTGTCCATAAAAGTCTTTGGTGTGGTACTGTGTCAAATGCTTTCATGAAATCTAAATAGATACTGTCTACTCATCCTTCTCTTTCTTGTAATGTGTCTGTTACTCTGTCATAGTAGCTCAACAGATTAGTAACACATGATTTTCCTTTTCTGAAACCAAACTGTCTTTCTGTTATGATATTGTGTTCTAGATGATTTACCCAAGCTTTTCTTATAAGCTTTTCTAATACCTTGCTTACAACACTGGTTTGTGATACTGGTCAGTGGTTGAGTGGATTTTGTCTATTCCCTTTCTTGAATAAGGGAACTATATTTGCTTTCTTCCAAATATCAGGTAGTTTACCTTGTCTCAAGGATTTCTTGGAAATAAAAGATAATGGTTTACTTCACTCCTTTGCACACTCTCGTAACACCCAACATGAAATTTCGTCAGGACCATTTGCTTTTCCTTTGTCAAATTTACTTAACTCCTTCTGTATTACTTTTTCTGATATTTGTATATCTGGTAGTGTGTGTGGGCATGTTCCACATAGTCCCTCTAAAAGTTTTGTTCTTTAAAAACTGATTGGAAATTCTTTAGTGCTTCACAAATATCCTTCTCTTATGTATAGGTGATTCCCTTGTCCGTAATGGATTGTATTTTATTTTTTACTTTGTGTGTGTGTGTGTGTGTGTCTAATGAGAGAGGAGGGGGAGGAAAGGGGGGGGATGGAGTGGAGAGAGGAGGTAAGGAGGGATGGAGGGGAGAGAGGAGGTAAGGGGGGATGGAGGAAAAGTGTTTTTCAAGGAGGAGGAAGAAGGAAGGAAGATTGATGACAAGAGATGGAGAGAGAAGGAGAGAGGAAGGAAAGAAAAAAAGAAAAAGGAAGGAGAGAGAGGTGGAGGAAAGATGGGGGGGGGAACTAGTGGGGGTGGAGGGAAGGGAGGATATTAGGAGGGAGAGGGACAGGAGGAAGAGTGCTTTTCAGGGAGGAGGAAGAGGTGGAAGGAAGAAGGAAGACAAAGGAGAGAGAGAGAGAGTGTTGGAGGAAAGAGGGGGGAGAACTAGGGGGGGTGGAGGGAAGGGAGGATGTCAGGAGGGAGGAGAATTGGAGGAAGAGTGCTTTTCAGGGAGGAGGAAGAGGTGAAAGGAAAAAGGAAGACGAGGAGGAGAAGGAAGGAAGGAAGAAAGGAGAGAGAGAGAGGTGGAGGAAAGAGGGGCTGTGAAGGGAGGGAGGAGGTGGTGGAGGGAGGGAGGAGGTGGTGGAGGGGGGGAGGAAACTAGTGGGGGGGAGGAAGAGAGGGAGGGAAGGAATGGGGGGGTAGGTGGAATGTGCCGGCTTTTGTCAGTCAGGCTCCAGCAATTACAGGGGAAGGGTCTGCAATTTTGGTAAGATATTTTTCATTTCTCTTTCCAATAAGTATTTTTTCTCTCCAGTAATTACCTTTCTCTCTCCATTAATTGCTTCTGTGGTGATATTGATTTTAATTTGTATTGTAAACAGGCCTGAGTGTTTCTAAAGGCTACTCGGATGATTGACAGGGTAAGAAAGTAACATAACAGAGCTGGGTGTGAACTCTGGAGTAGGGTGTATGTATGTGGAGCTTGGGGTGTGTGTATTTATTTATTTATTATTTTTTTGTGTGTAGATTTTGGGTGTGTATGTATGTGTGTAGATTGAGGTGTTTGTGTGGAATTTGGATTGTGTATGTGTGTGGATTTGGGTGTGTGTGTGTAGGGTTTGGGTGTGTGTAGATTGGGGGTGTATGTGGAGATTTTGGGTGTGTGTGTGTGTGGATTTGGGGGTGACTGTGTGGAGTTTGGGGTGTCTGTGTGTGTGGAATTGTGGTTTTGTTTGTGTATGGATATTTTGATTTTTTATTGAGATTTTCTTGTTATGGCTTATAAGGAATATTCTTTTTCAGGGGTGTGAGTTGGGGAGAAGGCAGCCTGATAGTGAAGAAGAAGAAAAAAGACCTGGATGTTCAGTAATTGGCCATGTAGCTGTAGAGAGACTGCTACCACAACCACAACTACCCCTACCACAACTACCACAACCACAACCTTCTTTGGGGGACATTTAATTGGATACTTACTAGGTGAATATGCCAGAACCTTCTGTTTTATCTATCTATCTATCTATTGCCAGATGCCTCAATCCCATTTGGGGTGGCCACAAACAAATCACCTCCACGTCACCCTGTCCCCCACCATTTCACTGCCCTGATCCCAACTCACACACCCCTCTCTCATATACCTCTCCACCCCATCCCTCCATCTCATCCTCGGCCTCCCCCTCCTTCTTCCCCCCTCCACCTCACTCACATACAGCACACTCTCTTCGTCAGTCTCTCACTCTCCATCCTCTCCACATGGCCAAACCACCTCTGTGTGTTCCTCATAACGCTTCCTATCACATCCACATCCACACCACAATGTTCCTTTATATCCTCATTCGTCAGCCTGTCTCTCCATGTGACTCCAAAGGCTCCTCTTAAATAACTCATTTCCACTGCTCTCACTCTTGACTTGTGTCCTTCCAACAACGTCCAAGCTTCACTTCCGTACGTTAGAGTTGGTATCACAATACTGTCATGTAGTAACTTTTTCACTTCCAGGCTCACTTCCCTGTTTATTATCACTGCTTTCAAAGAACCAGCAACCTTTCTTCCCTGCTGTACCCTTTCAAGCACTTCACCCTCCAAACTTCCATCCTTACTCATCACACTACGCAAGTACTTAAACGTACTCACATTTTCCAATTCCTCACCATCCAACCTCGCTGTACATTCACTGACTTCACCTCTCTCAGAGACCATGACTTTACTCTTCCCTACATTCACCTTTAGATTCCGTTTCTTACACACTCTCCCAAACTCATCCTCCAAGCCTTGCAGCTCCCCTTCGTCTTCACTTAACAACACAGTATCATCTGCAAACAACAGTACAGGGAGTTTCCAAACACTATCCTCTCTCACCAGGGCCACTCCAACATCCACTACCCTACCTTGTACCTCTTTTATTACCCCATCCATGTACAGATTGAACAACCATGGAGACATGACACATCCCTGTTTCTAACCAACTTTCAAAGAGAAAAATTCACTTAGTTCACCATCCACATGCACTGCAGAAGTTCACCATCCACATGCACTGCAGTCTTAGCACAATCATACATACTCTTCACAGCATTCAACAACTTCCCATCCACTCCATATATTCTTAATACTTTCCACAATCCTTGTCTATCCACCCTGTCATATGCTTTCTCCAAATCCATGAAAGCTGCATACAACTTCTTTCCCTTCTCTAGAAACTTTTCCACTAAAGATCTAAGAATGAATATCTGATCTACACAACCTCTTCCCTTCCTAAAGCCTCCCTGTTTTTCTCCAACTAATTCCTCTGTTCTTTCTCTAACTCTGTCAATAAGTATCCTATCATACACTTTTCCTATTATACTAAGAAGACAAATGCCCCTATGATTATCACACACTTCTTTTTTCCCTTTTCCTTTGTACAAGGGAATAATTATACCTGACTTCCAATCCTCCGGGACTCTACCTTCCTCCCAGGCCAATCTGCACATCTTCCACATCCATTCTACTACTATCTCTCCCCCATGCTTCAGCATTTCACCACACACTCCATCAATTCCTGGGGCTTTCCCCAATTTAACTTTCTTCATTGCTTCCACAACTTCTATCCTACTGATTTCTTCCTGTCTTCTCACCCTCCTTCTCCCAGCCATTCCCCAGCCACTTATACTCGGATTACTTCCATCCTTTATGTTCAACAGTTCCTTAGTGTTCTCTCCATCTGCTCACTTTTTCTCCCTTCTCCACTAGTAATCTACCATTTTCATCTTTCACTCCCCTGCTAACTTCACTTCCACCCTGTCTTCCTCTATTCACCTCTTTCCAGAACATTTTCTTAACAGTCCCTCCACTTTACACTCAAATTCCTTCCAAATTCCTCATCCACTCTCTTCTTACTCTCTCTTACTAATCTTTTCACCTCTCTCTTTCTTTCTACATATGACTCTCTCTTCCACCTCTCAACTTCTTCCACGCCCCTATTTCTCATCCATTCAATGTATGCTTTCTTCTTTTGTGCCACAGCCTGTCTCACCTCTTCAGTCCACCACGCTGTTCCTTGTACCCCCCTCAGTCTTCTCATATTATTATTATTGTTATTTTAAGCATACTACTTCCACCTGGCTCTTGTGGAGGGGTTAGGTATATCTTTCCCAGCTAATTTCTAAAAATAATTTGAGTTTTTAGTGACAGATTCCCAGCCTTCACAGTTTATGGCCAAGTGTAGCCTGATTGGGAGGGTAATTTTGACTAGTAACCAAGGAGACATTCCATACTCATGACCAGGGCTCTCTGTAAAATCTCTAACCCCTTTTCTGTTAACCCTTTAACCGCGGGCATTGTTTTGACCCGACTGCCCCTCCCCCCCCTTGCGGGGGTTCCAACCAAAATGTAAACAAACTTTAAACCTTTATAACTCTGCACAGAATAAATCTAGAGCGAAAAATAAGGTACCATTAGAAAGTACTAACCTTCGGCTTTGCATTGATGTAGGTTTCATGATTTCGTTGACTATCACTGGATGGGCAGTGCCATTAGAAGTGAGCAATCTAAAATCACTATTTTTCGCTCACACACCATTACCAAATGCCAGCCTCATTCTGATAATAATACTATAAACATATATGAACACTACACATACGATAAACACCCACTCTGTGTTCACTGAGGCAGGTAAAAGGCACTGTAATTGCCCACACTTCACTGCCACATCAGCAGTGTTGTCACTCACAAAGCTGGACAGATACTGATGCGTGTTTGGTCAGGGGTGGGGTGGGAGGCCCGGGGGGTGGGAGGTGGGGGCCCGGGGGGTGGGAGGAGGGAAGTGGGGGTCGGCTGGAGTGAAAGAACTTAATAGCTACTCTCCCTTGAAACAATTGGCGCGCGGAAAAACACGCGGTATTCAGAATATTCACAAACATTCCAGAATGACACCCACGATTTGGTCCAGTTTTAGCAATGTCATTCTGGAATGACACCTGCGGTTAAGGGGTTAATGACCAGGTGTAGTCAGATTGGAAGGGTAATTTTGACTAGTAACCAAGGAGACACGACTAAGGCTGTTCGTAAAGATCCCTAACCCCTTTTCAGTTACACTATGGCCAAGTGTAGAGATTGGAAAGGTAATTTTGACTAGTAACCAAGGAGCTTCATGACCAAGGCTGTTTGTAAAGATCCCTAACCCCATTTGTTACTTTTTGGCCAGGTGTAGTCAGATTAAATCATTCCATAACTAAGGTTCATAAAACTCCATGCAAAGACTATGTAAAGATTCCTAACTCCCTTTGTTACTTTATGGCTGTGTAGTCAGATTGAGATGGTAATTTGGGCAAGTAACCAAGGAGACTTATTCCTTAACAAAGGCTAAAATTCCATGCAAGAATAGAATTATGTAAAGATCCTTAAGCCTTTTTTCAGTTAATTTATGGCCAAATGTAGATATTGGAAAAGTAATTTTGACAAGTAACCAAGGAGACTCATGACCAAGGCTCTTTATAGATCTCTGACCTTTATTCAGTTACTTCTTGGCCAAGTGTAGTCAGATTGGAAAGGTAATTTTGCTAGTAACCAAGGAGACTCATTCCCTAAGACTCAAATTTCATGCGACAACTTTTCAAAGATCCCTAACTCCGTTTTAGTTAATGCCAGGTGTAGTCAGATTGATGCTTTTGATGAGTATTTCAACCAGTAACCAAGGAGACTCATTCCCTAACCAAGGCTCCAATTCCATGCAGCAACTATTCAGAGATCTCAAAGTCCTTTTCAGTCAGTGGTTGGCCAGGTGTAGCTAGATTGGAAAGATAATTTTGACTAGTAACCAAGGAGACTCATGACCAAAGCCCTATGTAATGATCACTAGCCTGATTTCAGTTACTTTATGGACAAGTGTAGTCAGATTGGGAGGGGAATTTTGACTAGTAACCAAGGAGACTCACAACGAACGCCCTACGTAGTGATCCTTAGCCTAATTTCAGTTACTTTTTGGCCAAGTGTAGGCAGATAGGAATGGTAATTTTGACTAGTAACCAGGGAGACTCATTTCCTAACTAAGGCTAGTATTCCATACAGGAACTATGTAAAGATCCCTCACCCCTTTTCAGTAAGCTGATGGCAAGTAGTAGTCAGATTGATGGTAATTTTGACTAGTAACCAAGGAGACTCATTCCTTACTCATGACCAAGGAGACTCTTCATAATTTTCAGTTTATGGCAAAGCAGTCAGATTGGGGGAGGGGGTAATTCTGACTAGTAACCAAGGAGACTCATTCTTTACTCATGACCAAGGCTTTGTAAAGATCCCTAGCCCCTTTTCAGTTAATTGATGGGCAAGTGTTGTCAGATTGGGAGGGCAGTTTTGACTAATAACCAAGGAGACTGTCACAATAGCTTTGCCCAGGTGTTCATTCCTTTGTATATTATTTCACACAGCGCATTGGCAGGAAAAAAGCAATGGTATGGCTTTACAGTCATCCCATAGCACTTCTTTGTGACTAGCATCATGTTCTAGTGTTTATCTGATTACAATTCAGCATTCAGAATGGAGAAATGGCAATTTTAGGCCAAAGTAAAGTAAAAGCAAGCTAATAACGAAGGAGACTCATAGCACTTGTTCATGACTAGCATCAAATTTTAGTTGTAAATTGGAATAGTAACCAAGGAGACTTATTCTTGACTCAAAACCACAGCTCGTCAGGTGCAACCACATCTTCGTATTTTTTGTGGGAGTGACCAGTCAGATTTTAGTAGTTGTAAATTGGAATAGTAACCAAGGAGACTCATCCTAACTCATAAGTACTGCTCGTTAGATGCATACACATCTTCGTATTTTTTTGCAGGAGTGACTGATTCAGAAGTGGCTATAGGTATAAAAACAACTTTCCACTTTGAACACTTGGCTGTAACAAAATTTTATTAGAATATGATGCTATGCCCTTCTTTTTTGGTTTAAAATATCATAGCATCATGAATTTTGAATTGTAACTGTAGATGAGTAGAATGTTGCTAGTCATGAAGAAGTGCTGTGGAAAGGGTACTCTATAGCATTACCTTGTTCTGCCACTGAACTGTGTGAGATGGACTGCGTAAGGCAAAATATAGGCCAAGTAGAAGGTAGAAGAAGTAGTGCTATATACTGTATAACTGTCTACTCTAAATGTGAATAATTTGTATTATGTTCCTACAATCATTGCAGTGGTGTTCCTGTGGTGGCCATGGGTTTGTGTGAGTGTAAGTGAAGTACAAGAAAGCAGGGTTCCAGAGAGATGGCAGTGTGATGGCGGTTCAAGAGGAGTGAAGGGAGACTGCGTGGAGAACTCAGAGTAGCAGAGGGGCCACGACTGCTTGGAGAGGTTGAAATCTGTTGTGATGGGTATAGTACTGTCTCCTGTCTCTCCTGTCTGTTTTTCCTGTCTCTTGTCTGTCCCTCTTGTCTCTCTTGTCTGTCTCACTTCTCTCTCTTGTCTGTCCCTCTTGTCTTTGTCTCTCTTGTCTTTTTCTCTCGCTCATGTCACTCTCTCGTGTCTGTCCCTCTTGTCTGTTTGTCTCTTATCTCTCTTTTCTGTCTTTCTCTTGTCTGCCTCTCCTGTCACTCCTGTTTGTTAGTGTAGGCAGGTCACTATGGAGGGTTGAATTGAGCAAGGACACTCATTCTTACATTTTAGTCAAGGATGAGATGAAGGGATGGAGTGGAGAGATTGGGGGGGGGGGTGTAAGTTGGAGGGATGGAGAGTAGATACAAGTAGATATGGGAGTGAGAATGTGTGTACGAGGGAGGAGTGTGGGTAGATATGGTGGAGGGAGGGTGTGAGTTGGAGGGATGGAGATGAGAGGGGGGGTGTGAGTTGGAGGGATGGCAGTGAAATGGTAGAGGACAGGACAGTGTTGAGGAAATTTGTGGCCACACCTTGCAGGATTAAGATGTCTGGCAATAGATAGATTAGATAGATGTGTAACTGAATTTCCAGCAAGCACACTGTATTGATGTGGGAGTGGTAGTTATGTCCAGTGAAAACATGTAGTAACCAAGGAGACTCATTCGTACCTCCATAACTATAAAATTAATGAAACTGTAATTAATTAAGTACTAAATTTGTGAGAATGGGCCAGTTCCACCAGGTGAAGGACAGACTACAGTATAGCTAAGTGGCAAGATTATTTTTTCCTTGGTTAAGAAATCTAAGTGAGATGGAAACACAGATTTTACTCTTAAATTGGTATAGCTTTTTGTCCTTTTGTGGAGGGATACAGCTTAATGCCAGATTGACATTACCTTGCCTGTACACCTTTCTCATAGCCCAGAGGTCAGCAACCGTTAAAGCTACAAGAGCCATTTAGTTTAACCCGTCACATCCCGAGGTTTTCCGCACCTCCGACATCCCCCAGTCCCAAGGTATTTTCGATTTTTTTTTTTTTTTTGGGCTAAAACCTTCGCTTTTGGTGAGAAACATCGAAAATTCATAGAGAAATCGCTCACCTGAGGCTTAAAATACCCAATCCAGGTAGGAGTTCCTCCTTACCTGACTGGGTTTTCTAACATGCTGGCACCAAAGAAAACGAGTTCTGTGGGAGGGTAACTATTCTATCCACTCATAAACAGTATTTATTTATTTACTTGGTATGAATGTATATGTAGTACGAGAGTATATTGGTTTTCAAGCAGTAATAAAGGCATTATAAGCATTGTTTCACTCACTAACTAATCATCATACCTGACCTTTTTTTGCCACATTACCTGATCATTATTTCTGGCTGTTTCTTCTTCTAATGCTATGTAAACATTGTCCTCCACATTGTCATCGATTGGGGAATCACTCTGGCCCTGAATATCTTTACTAGCCAGGTCACTGGTAACAGGTCCTTTGCCAAGACAATGGCGTGAGGGGGGGAGGGGGGAGGTTATGCGGTGTAAGGCATTGTCCCTGCTTGGCATCTTGTAGAGGAATAGAGGAAGGTGTCCCGTGTATACATACGAAAAATAACGCGAAAATTAAAAATTGTGCAAATTAGAGACCTTGCAATTGCACGACGTACTGGTACGTCGCCGGGACTGGCAAATGCAAATCGTTGCAACATACCCATACGTCGATGGGACGGGGCGGGTTAAAGTTTCAAAAAATGTAGTACTCTTGGAGCTGCAATACAAAAAATTCTCAAACTAAAATCTGCAGTATTCTAAACAAAACATTACAGTAATACTGTTTGATCTACTTATAGTATATTGTAGATCTTTTCAAAGTTTCATAAAAATGTAGTACTCTTGGAGCCGCAATACAGAAAATTCTCATAAACCGAAATCTGCAGTATTCTAAATCTAAACAAAACATTACGGTGATATTGTTTGATCTGCTTATAGTATAGATCTTATCAAAGTTGAATGAAAAATCTAATGTTGCCTTGCATGTGTAATATGATGCCTTTGTTCTGAAAGAATAAATGGTTATTTATGAAGCTCCTGGAGCCGCAAAAGTGTCCTAAGAGCCACGTGCGGCTTCTGAGCCGCAGGTTGCCGACCTCTGCCATAGCCCTTCTTTAGCATAATTAACAAGTCATTTAGATATGTGTGTTAGAGCAGTTAACAGACTATACAGTAGACTATGCAAGAAAGATTAGGGAACAGTTGATACGTTATGACCTAAGTTTTATCCAGTGTGGGTGAAGGCATTGGTAAAGTATATGGTATATCTACATAGGTGCAGTCATAGAAATTTACTGTCCATTGCATTGGGCATGTGGAGAGAATGGAGGATGACAACTGGATGCAGCGGGGGAGAGGTGTGTGTGTTGAGGGTAGAGTTAAGGGGTAGATTGAGATGGTTTTGGGAGGCAGGATGGGGCTGGAGTGTATTGGTGTTGTGATGTGAAGGGGTAGACTGAGATGGTTTGGGAGGAAGGATGAGACTGGAGTGTAGTGGTGTTGTGATTAGGAGGGGTAGAGTGAGATGGTTTGGGCATGTGGAGAGGATGGGGGATGACATTTGGGTGTGGAGGGTGAGAGGTGTGAGCATGGAGGGTAAAGTTGAGAGGCCGACTGAAAGACCTGGGATGAAGTCAGTGTCCTCAGGGATAAAGGGCTGGACAGAGAAGCTGCTAGAGATCAAGCAGCATGGAGAACTGCCATTAGGTGATCAAGGCTGATGTATGGAAGCATCTTGGAGTTTTTATAAATGAATGAATGACGGAAATAAGTTCCTTTTTCCCGCTTCATTAGGCGGGTAAAGATGTCGAGGTATAAATGTAAGTCTATCTATCTATCTATTGCCAGATGCCACAATCCCATAAGGGGTGGCCATTTGACTTAGAGTTATTTGTTTTATGGTGCTTCCTCTATTATTTCTTTCCCTGTCCTTCCTTTCTGCACCCTTCCTCACTCCAGCATAAGGTGAAAAAGATCAGGATGAAGGAAAATGAAGATTGTTCCTAGCTAGTTTGCTGTTTGCATTTGCTTAACTTGAATAGGGAAGTAGCATTATACTGTATAGGAGTAAATGCATTGGTTACTAGGCATATTTGGGTGTTAACATATTTCACTGAGAAACTTATTTACTAGAGCCCTTAACTCAGTTGTGGGTTCATGCTTATCTGGATATGAATCTAGGAGACTTCATGCTAAAATTCCCATTCTGCAGTCCACCATCCTCCTTCTGAGAGATAGGTAGATATGTGTATGGCAAGAATATTAACTGATAGACTCCTTGAAATGGCTGGTTTGATACAGCCTTCAGTATGTCCTTCAGCCTAAGATTTAACTAGTGTTGATGGTTGAGGTAGCACTGGCATTGTAGTTCAAGGGTGGAGTTGTAAAGCATGTTTGTACTTTAGGGCAGTATGACGAGCGCAGCTTGATGGCAGAGGAGGCCACCCCTGCGGTGGTGGTGTCGGGTGGTAGACATCCACCACCACCACCACCACCACCACCAGTGATGAAGGGGAGCAACTTGGCTGAATACTACAAGATGAGTACATTTAAAAATTTTATACTTAATCACTTAGGTGCCAGTCAGTTGAAATAACCATTGATGGGCCAGTGGAGTGTTTCATACATAACGTATAGTTTTCTATAAATCTTGCTGTGGTGCTGCTATTGTTAATTGCCAGTTGGTTGCAGAACTGGCCTCAGTAGGTGTTAGTCAAAATGCACTGCAACTTATGCTTAAATAGCTGAGGAAGCTAAAGTTGCAAGAATCATGCAGAACATTAAAAACTCAATTTTGCTAAGTGGAATTATTTGCAGTAAGTGTGCTGCAGTTAAATTGGCAGTGCTAACAACCATATTCTAGGAAATAATCACTGCCACCCCTTGTGCCTTAGGTTTTTCTTAACTTTTCCATATAGTTTTAAGTCTTTGGAGACTTGCAACAGAAGACAGATAGCCATTATTACCCCATCAGTAAATAAAATATCCCCAGAGCTGGATAAAACCATTGGCTGTGGCAGGAGTGAATTAACACACAACAGGAAGCTCCCTGACATCTCTTCCGTAATGATTTATTTTAGGGGTTAAACTTAAGTCAGTTTGAGACCCCTGCATTCAAAAGGAAGCTCCCTAACACCTCTTCCTTAGCTATTTATCTAGGGAAATAAGTGGTGTGATAGTAAAGCCTTGTCTTATATGCAGATTTCTAAGTTCCATTGGTACTTGTTGTTCTCTCAAATGCCTTGATTTTATTTTTAATGGAGAGTAACAGTTGGGTGTGGAAGGTGATAAGTGGCAAGGTTGAGGGTAGGGGTGAGAAAAAGACCTGCGAAGAGGCCATAGGGTGTGACCTCAGGGCTAGAACTTAATAGGGAGGCTGCCAGAGATTGAGCAGTGTGGAGAGCTGCTATTAAGTTATGAAAACCGATGCATTCAAGCATGTTGGACCCTTTATAAACGATACGATAGCTGTATTTCCAGAGTCTATATAAATGATACGAGAGCAATATTTCCAGAGTCTATATAAACGATACGATAGCTGTATTTCCAGAGTCAATAAAAACGATACGATAGCTGTATTTCCAGAATCTTTATAAACGATACGATAGCTATATTTCCAGAGTGTATATAAACGATACGATAGCAATATTTCCAGAGTCTATATAAACGATACGATAGCAATATTTCCAGAGTGTATATAAGCGATACGATAGCTGCATTTCTAGAGTCTATATAAACGATACGATAGCAATATTTCCAGAGTCTATATAAACGATACGATATCTCTATTTCCAGAGTCTATATAAACGAAACGATAGCTGTATTTCTAGAGTCTAAATAAACGATACGATAGCAATATTTCCAGAGTCTATATAAACGATACGATAGCTGTATTTCCAGAGTCTATATAAACGATACGATAGCTGTATTTCCAGAGTCTATATAAACGATACGATAGCAATATTTCCAGAGTCTATATGAACGATACGATAGCAATATTTCCAGAGTCTATATGAACGATACGATAGCAATATTTCCAGAGTCTATTAATCCTGTATTTTTTGAACTGAAGATGTAGCCTTATTAACCCCATCAGAGCTGTAAGTCCTTCCTGAGTTTTAAGATGCCTGGTGGTGGCAAGAATAAAACAATAAATCAATAAGGAAGAGGTGTTAGGGGAGGTGCTTCAAGAGTACCAGCCTCTGAGTTGTAAAAATTGCCAAGTACAGTAGTAGCAAGAATAAAACCAAAAATATATCACTAAGGAAGAGATGATGGGGGAGTCAGGGAATTGGAAGTACTGTACTGTGTAAGTTTGAATTATCTGACTTTTTTTTTTTTTTTTTTTTTACAAAATGCCTGTCTTTCTCCTTCTGCCTGCGTCTTTCTCCTTCTGCCTGCGTCTTTCTCCTTCTGCCTGCGTCTTTCTCCTTCTGCCTGCGTCTTTCTCCTTCTGCCTGCGTCTTTCTTCTCCTGCCTGCGTCTTTCTTCTCCTGCCTGCGTCTTTCTCCTTCTGCCTGCGTCTTTCTCCTTCTGCCTGCGTCTTTCTCCTTCTGCCTGCGTCTTTCTCCTTCTGCCTGCGTCTTTCTCCTTCTGCCTGCGTCTTTCTCCTTCTGCCTGCGTCTTTCTCCTTCTGCCTGCGTCTTTCTTCTCCTGCCTGCGTCTTTCTTCTCCTGCCTGCGTCCTTCTTCTCCTGCCTGCGTCTTTCTTCTCCTGCCTGCGTCTTTCTCCTTGTGCCTGCGTCTTTCTCCTTGTGCCTGCGTCTTTCTCCTTGTGCCTGCGTCTTTCTCCTTGTGCCTGCGTCTTTCTCCTTGTGCCTGCGTCTTTCTCCTTGTGCCTGTGACTTTTTCCTCCTGCCTGTGACTTTCTCCTTCTGCCTGTGACTTTTCCTTTTACCAGTGACTGTATCTCCTTTCTCTCCCCTTCCTGTCCTCTCTCTACTGTTCCACCTTTTCTTGATAGTTCCATAATTCTTTTGGCCCTACATTTCCCCCCTACTATCAGGCTAGACATTTGGTATTATGCCATGGATAGTTTAAGGCCCTGCCATTAACACTGCCTCATCCTTCCTTTTCTCTCCAAGGAAAGTGTAAATATCTGCTCTTAGAGAGCTTTGAGTGATTTTATGAAATACAAAGCTTCTCAGCCTGAACTTTTGTTGATTTATCATGTCAGCCATTGCCTAAGCTGACTATTGGGTGCATTTCAGTTTGACTTTAAAGAAGCATTGTAGTGGCTTATGAAATACAAAGTTGCTCAGCTTGAAATTTTGATTTGATTTGATAGGTCAGCTGTTGCATCAGCTGATTATTAAACAGTTGTCGGTTTTGGCCATAAGGAGGCATTTTAATACAAGTTTCACATTGTGGGTTTGAAAGAAACTTAAATATTGACTGCAGTCTGTGCAGATAGGGTCTTGTTGTCTAGGTACAGAATTTAAACTTGTGATCTTGTGTTTAGGTAATCCATTTGGCTGGTGTGTGTGTGTGTGTGTGATTAGGTCAGTGGGTGTAGGTGTAGAGTAGGTCAGTGGGTGTGGGTGTAGATAGAAACACAGCTAATGTGTTGTTGTATTTGCAGGAAACAGATTGAATCTAACAAGATCTATGAAGAAGATATCAAGATGGCAAGATGAAGCCAGCTGGGTAAATAAGCCAGCTGGGTAGAGGAATATGCTGTATGTGTGAAGAAGATTGGTAATGTGTTAAAACTGCATCTCAATCATTTTGCTTTAACTTGTCCTAAAAATACCTTGCTAGTCACGAAGAAGTGCTGTGGAAAGGTTTCAACGACCTAAAATTACCATCTTTGAATCGTGTTTAGCTATACTGTATTAGATCAAAATTAGTGATGTTAGTCATGCAGTGTGGTGGAAAGGTTGTAGAGGCAGTGAACTAAGTGAAGTCAGCTGTCCAAGGATATGTCTTGGCCAAGTTTAAGTGAAAGAACTGTAGTTGTGTGTACAGAAAGTCCTCGTTTATGCCAGTCATGAAGAAGTGCTGTTTTCATGTACTTTAAATCCAAGTAATTGTCAATGTGTTCCCTGGCTGGTTTATATGGTAGTGCTGAAGTGATGTATTTTGTGGCCAGGAGAACAGGAACATGTTGGTCTGCTGGCTGAATTGGCCCTTATGCTGTAGTCCACCACATTCCTTTATGGGATGATAGGGAGGTACTAGACTAGTAACCAAGGAGACTCATGTACTCCACCATCCTTGGAGGACAAGGGAGGGAATTGGGGCATGTTTTGTTTGATGGCATTGTGAATTGAAGTACGTTGTTGATCAACCCCAGTCTGCCTGGCCAAGCAGACCCATCAACCACAGGCAAGCAACAGCCTTGCCACCTCATTTAGTGAATCAGTGTTCCCTTGTGGCAGACAGAGCCCTGCAACGGCAAGGTGCGTTGAATAGTGTGGAGGTTTGGTTCCTGGATGGATGCAGCATTTGTATAATCCAGTTAACATGGGCACCATAGCAGGCCCCACATCACTCCATTATTTAGTGATATGGTTACCACCCAACATTGTAAATGGTTTCCTGGGCTGCAGGAAACCATTAGGCCTGTCACCTGGTGTACCACATGAAGTGGAAAGAAGAGAAAAAGTGACAGGAAGAAAAGGGAGAAGTAGGGAGTGAGGACAAACAGAATGATAAATTTGAAGGAAGAATTGGTAGTACTACAGTGCAACCTCAAAAGTTTGCAAACCTCTAAAGTTCAATTGCCATAATTTATGAAAATGTCATTTTTATATACCAAAACTAGCTCAGAAATAACCAGAGACTAGTAAAAAAAAAAAAAAAAAAATACCCAACTGCACCCATCTGGTACTGATGACCTCACCATAAAGTGTGTGGTCACCCATAATAATAATAATTTCCTTTCCTCCTCTTGGGTAAGCTCTTTATTATTTGAGTCAGTTTTATCGTATCCAAATTTGACCATAATTGTGGCATCAAACAGGTGTCCTGGCTCTATCAATTAGTGCAGTGCTGGGAACAAAAATGATGCCGTATAAGAATGCAGCCACAAGTACTTAATGTGTGTGTTGTGAAATGATTGGTGATGGAAAGTACCATGTATGACAAATTTGACAGTTCTCAGTGCTGAAGTAACTGAAACTAGAGTAAATAACTCATTGCAGGTGTTGTCAAAGATAGTGGTGGTGGTAAACCTGACAGTGTATGACATTACAAAGCAGTGTGATAAGGTTTTTAAGTTTTGGAGTGGAATTATGGTAAATATTCCTTTATCACACAACACCATGCAACACCACTTGTCAGACGTCAACTGATTTTATTCATTTTTTACTGAAGCATGATTGTTGGTAGGCAGCCGTCTTAGTGTAATTCTAATAGGTCATTTGCATTACAGTTAAACCACTGTGCAATCTATTTTTGGATCAGATGATGAAGGTGGTGGAGGGAGTTTTGGAGGGTATGATTAGAGAAAGAGTGAATATTGATGAGATGCAGTTTGGGTTTATGCCAGGTAGGGGGACCACTGATGCCATATTCATTGTTCGACAGCTTCAGGAAAAATATATTGGTAGGAGAAGGGATCTTTATTTTGTTTTTGTTGATTTGGAAAAGGCCTTTGACAGGGTCCCTAGAGAGGTGGTGAAGTGGGCAATGAGAAAGCTTGGCTTGGAGGAGTGGCTGGTTAGGGTGGTTATGGCCATGTATGTGGGTGCTCACACCCAGGTGAGAGTGAATGGAGATTTGAGTGATGAGTTTTCCGTGAATGTTGGTGTGCATCAGGGGTCAGTCTTGAGTCCCGTGTTGTTTATCATGGTACTTGAAGCCCTTTCACGTGACTTTAGAAACGGACTCCCGTGGGAGTTGTTGTATGCTGATGATTTGGTGTTGATTGCAGAGAATGAAAGGGAGGCGGAGGAATGGTTTAGGAAGTGGAGAGATGGTATGGGGCAAAAGGGTTTAAGGGTAAATGCAGATAAAACAAAATTGATGATATCTAGGGTTGGTGGCGGTACTGTCAAAGACGAGGGAGAGTGGCCATGTGCAGTTTGCCACAAGGGCGTGGGAAGTAATTCCATCTTGTGCAGTGTGTGTGATAAATGGGTGCATAAGAGATGTAGTGGTATCAGAGGTAGACTGCGAGATAATGCTGATTTTATGTGTACGGCGTGCCGGGGTGAGCAGGTGGAGATCGTCAGACGTGAAAGGATTGAACTTGCTGGTGAATCTCTTGAGTGTGTGGAAGAGTTTTGTTATTTGGGAGACATGTTGTGTGCTGGAGGTGGGGCTGGAGCTAGCTCTGTGGCTAGGGTGAGAAGTGGTTGGAAGAAGTTCAGGGAGCTCTTGCCTCTCCTGACATTGAGAGGGCTCTCCCTACGTGCTAAGGGGTCTTTGTATGCAGCATGTGTTAGGAGTGTAATGCTGTATGGTAGTGAGACCTGGGCAGTGAAGGAGGAAGACATTCGCCGGCTCAGACGTACTGAAATGACAATGATTAGGTGGATGTGCAGTGCGTCCCTGCGTCCAAGGCCTGGAGGGGTTGGGTTTACAATGGAAGAGTTGAGAGGTAGGATGGAACTGGAGTGTATTGGTGTTGTGATGAGGAGAGGTAGATTGAGGTGGTTTGGACATGTGGAGAGGATGGGGGATGATAATTGGGTGAGGAAGGTGAGAAGTGTTAATATTGGGGGTGGGGTTGTGAGGGGTAGACCGAGAAAGACATGGGACGAGGTCATTAAGTGTGACCTTAGGGTTAAGGGACTGAACAGGGAGGCTGCAATGGATCGTGCAGCGTGGAGAGCCGCCATTAGGTGACCAAGGCCGACACATGCAAGCATGTTGGAGCCTTTAAAAACGAAAACGATATAAACCACCACCATCTTCCATTTTTTTTTCACACACACACACACACACACAATGTACTTATGTATTTCATCACTGAGATTGCAGTATTTCTGCAAGATTATAGTAATGCAGACTGGCAGTAATTGTACGTATCATAAAATGTCATAAAATAAACTGTGTAATCAGTGCACAATATGTGAAGTGTAGCATCACGTATGGGTTGGTTATATGGTTACCACCCAGCATTGTAAATGGTTTTCTGGCTTACAGAAAGCCATTAGGCATGTTACTCAATGTAAAGCCACCTGAAAAGGAAGGAGTAATGAGAATTGACAGGAAAGATGTGAGAAATAGGGAGAGAGGAGGACAGAAACAAAAATAATGGAGATAGTGGGCAGTGCTACATCAAGGAGTGGATGGTGGTTGCTGAAAGATGTAAATATTCATGTTCAGTACTGTAGTTTTTACGTAAATAAATGAATGCATAATTACTGTCCCTTACAACTTACTGATTGATGTTAAATATGAATACAACTGCAAAGTGTTTTAGAACACGGGGACATACACAAGATGAGGAAAGGAAATGTGAAACCCTTCATGGTTTGTAGCTATTATAGTACTGATCCTTGAGTTAAGAGATGAGATAAATGGTAGTGTTAACAATGGAAAATAGGATGCCTGAAGCCAGCTAGTTAGCCCAGACAACAAAGCTTGTGTCAAAAGCATGTCTAAACCATGAGAATTATGACAGCCACAGAAATGCTTTATTAAAAGTTCAAATTTTTCAAAAGTATCAAAAGGACACAAGAACTTCGAATTTAAGAGGTTGCACTGTATATCAAGTGAGTGGATGATCACAGTCACCTACCGCCTGGAGGACTAGTAACCAAGGAGACACATGAAAGCAAGCCTCCTATACCTGTAAAGTGTATTGCTATAGCACATTGATATGACTAGTAGCCATAACCAATGAGACTGCCACCTCATGAAGGCAACTTTCTCCATTGTCTGTTAAATTTGTTATAGCATGTCATCAAACCTGACAGATCCCTGTTCCCTTTTGTCTCAGTTGATGGCAGTGTGTAGTGTGATTGGAGGGTCGATACTAGTAACCAAGGATGATGGTATCTAGGGCTGGTGGTGATACTGTCAAAGCTGAGGGAGTGTGGCCATGTGTGGATTACCACTAGGGTGTGGGAAGGAATTGCAACTTGTTCACTGTTTGGTGAGAGGCTGTGTATGTTGTTAGAGGTAGACTGTGAAAAATGCTGACATGGTGTGTGCAGTGTGTGGGTGGGTGGGGAGGGGGAGCATATGGAGATTTCAGGCATGAAAGGATTAGTCTTGCTGTTGAGTGTGTGGTGGATTTTTTTTTTTTTTTTTAGGACATGCCCCCTCAAAACCAAGCCCGTTCTTGTCGTGGGGGGGCTCAGGGGTCTGGGGCTGGTACCTGATGGTGGGGGTGGTTTCCCTATGCCCTTCTTCCCCCCTATACCCTGCTTCCCCCACCCTTGGGTCCCAGTCCTTGGCCCTACTAATTTTGCTTGGTCCTTTTTCTTCTCTTTTCTTCTTTTATTATCTTTCTTCTCACCTTCCTAAGGTGTGAGAGCCATGCTGATGGGATGCAAGGCTGTCTCTTTTATGTCAGTCGCTAACGGCCTCAGGGAACCATGGGTACGGTAGCCCTTGTTTCTTTCACCCTTACTCTTGACTCGGGCTCTCAGGAGTGGACTAGTTAATTCCCGCTTGAATAATTAGGCTCACCATGGCCAACAATGAAACTATTAAAAACCCCCAAGGAGCAACGGGAGATGCTCCTCCAAAACCTTCTCCCGGTCAGGCGGATCCCCCTCCCCCTACTTTTCCGCCTCTTTCTTCATCTTCCAATCCTTCTGTTTCTTCTCCCCCCCCCCTCTCCTTCCCCCTCCCCTCTTTCCAAACCCTCCAACAATAACATCAATTTTTGGTCGCCAGACATGGCCAAAATTTTTCAACATTGAACCTACAACAAATTACCTCACCCTCCATCTCTCTCTCCTTCAACAAATAGGTCCCGACCTCACTTTCACATCACGACCAAATGGAGACCGCCTCTTGACCGTTAAAACTGCTGCACAGGCTGAGAAGGTGAGGTCGCTCACCGATCCCTCTGGCCATCCCATCTCAGCAACTCCAGATCTCCAATTAAACTCTAGTACTGGAACTGTTCTCATTCCCTCATACATAACAATTGGAGATCGTAACTTCTCGGAATGTTCTGCAGACATCCAAGCAATCTTGTCTGCACAACAACTACCAGTAATATCTGTTCAGTGCTACACACTTCCCCTCCAGGGGCGCCGCAAGTACTCCGCCAACATTGCCAAAATAATCTTTAAAGACCGCGATTTACCTGCCTCTCTCATCATTGGTGGTACACGACTTGCAGTCAAAGAATATACGCCTCGTCCTCGACAGTGCTCTTCTTGTTGGCGCTATGGCCACCCAGCTAAATACTGCAGGTCAGAGGCAGTGTGCCCAACCTGCGCCCAACCCGGCCACACCTCCTTAGTCTGCGTAGCACAGAACCAAGTCTGCCCGAACTGCCAAGGTTCTCATGCTGCCTCGTCCCGGAACTGTCCAGAATACATTTTTGAATCAGAAGTCGCAAGGATTCACTGGAAAGAAGGTCTCTCCCTCCGTGCAGCCCGTCAACGTGTCCGTGATTTAGGATTTTCCTCCCATGTTACCTATGCTCGAGTGGCCCGGCCTATTTCCACTACCTCTGCCACCTCTCAGTCCTACCATACTACAACCACGACACACTCTAACTGCTTTTCTACCATCACCTTATCTGACACACCTGTCCCCTTGGTATCGCCAGCCACCAGTTCCTCTACTATCTCAACCTCTTTTCCTGTCCCTACTCATACCTCCTCTTCACCTACCCCTCTGACTGTCACTATTGTCTCCTCTCCATCTGTCTCTACTCTCCCCTCTTCCACCTCCCCTTCTCCCTCCTCTTGTTCTGCCTCCTACTCTCAGGCCCCTTCAGTTTCTATTTCCAACTCTTTCTCTGTCCTAGACTCTTCCACTCCTACCTCCTCCTTGTCACTTCCGTTGTCCACTCCCCTCTCTTGCCCCCATCGCCCTTCCAGTTCTGCTGCTCCACCCCGCTCATCCTCTTCCCAACACCAACAGTTACTTCCTCTGCCACAGCGTGATGCCCGCTGTTTGCCTGCCTCTGGCAAACGTGGGCTGCCTCCCACCACATCGGATACCAAGGGTACCACAAAACCCACACGCTCTCCCCCAACTCGTAAAATGCGAATTACTCGTCCTTCGCCCTCCGTGACACCAACAACAAAGATCCCTGTCTCAACCCAACGATCAGCTAGTTCCAACCCTATCCGGACTCCTCAAACCACTTCACAACCAGTTCCAGCTCCCCTGTCAACACCACAGATGACACAATCAACAGGTGCCGAGAGTGAAACTCTCTCAGATATTATGGAATACTTAGCAACTCCTTTACAAGAACCACTGAGTCCCCCAAAAATACGTCATACAGCAGAAGTCCATTCAGCTCCTTCCGATCTTCCTCCCACTCCCATCCCTCCTTCCCCTTCTGCCCCTCTTTCATGTTCTAATCCCTCTCCTTTATCCCTCCCTATGCCACCAGGCTATAGCGACCATCCTACTCATTCACTTCTTCCACACTCTGCTCCTATTCCTACCATTGAACCAACCCGGTGATGTGTGATACCCGTTCAACATAAATTCGTTTTTTACTATATTTTATTCTTTGTAAATTTTTGGTAACCTTTTACGTTTCTTTGATTTTACTTTTAGTTCTTTTATTTTACTTTTTAGTGTTATACAATTTTAATATGTCTCTTTTACAATGGAACATGCGAAGTTTCATGGCCCACCGTAATGATCTACGTTATCTACTTTCAATTCACCATCCTTCAATAGTCTGTTTACAAGAACTCCATCTGTCTTCCCCACCAGTACCCATACCAGACTATTGTTTCTTGTTTTCTCCTGCTTCTCTTCCTGTTTCCGCCATTTTAGTTCATAACACAGTCCCATTAGAATATCTGTCGCTTCACACCACTGTTCCATGTCATTTTGTTCGTGTTTTTCTCGAACAGTGGATTACGATAGTGTCTGTATATTTCTCTCCCTCCCAACCTATTGATTTCCCAGCTTTAACCCTTTTATTATCACAATTACCCACTCCAATTTTATTAATGGGAGATTTTAACTGTCGCCACGCTTTGTGGGGCGATGATGTTACAAATTTGCGTGGCCGCCACCTTGGATCTTTTCTTTTTAATAACGATTTATCCATACTGAATACGGGAACTTATACACATTTTGACTCTAGAACTCACACTTTTTCCTGTCTTGATCTCTCCCTATGCTCCCCTTCTCTTTCCTTAGATTTCCATTGGTCTGTTCTTTCAGACGTTTTATATAGCGACCACTTTCCTATCAAACTTACTCTTACCACATATCGTCCTGTACTCAGACCCCCTCGATGGTGTTTCTCGAAAGCTGACTGGTCGTCATTTACTTCTCTGACTGTTCCTACTGTACCTCCTTCTTCATTCTCTACTATTTTAGATATGCTCACTTATTTTAATGAATTAATTCTTAGTGCAGCTTTGACCGCGATCCCTAGGTCGTCCCATCCTTTTACTTCTAAGTGTGTACCTTGGTGGGATTCAGACTGTACTGTAGCACTCCGTGTTAAACGTGCACGTTGGAAGAGTTACCTACGCAAACGCAACACTGCGGATGAACAGAATGCATTTCTGCTTTTTTAAAAGGCCCGTGCCCGTCTTCGAAAGATTGTTAAACAGGCTAAACGCCGTAGCTGGAGGTCATACGTTTCCACCATTACTACCAATACACCCATTGCATCCGTCTGGAAATGTATACGCAAAATAGCAGGTAAGCATCTTCCTATGCCCTCCCCTGTCCTACACTTAGATGGAGAGTCAGTAGCAGATGCTCATCTAGTTGCTAATGGCTTAGGTCGTCACTTCAGTAATGTTAGTAGCGGCTCTCATCTCTCACCTGAATTTCATACCCTTAAAGCTGCTACTGAATGTACGCCTGTTGTCTTCAAGCTGTCGTCTAGTCAGTCATATAACGCGCCATTCACACTCCATGAATTGACCTCTGCCCTTCGTCTGTGTAAGAACACTTGCGAGGGTCCTGATGGCATACACTATAATATGCTCCGTCACCTTTCCCCTCAGGCCATGGCCTTATTAATACCTATTTATAATCGTATCTGGACAGAGGGTGTTCTTCCCCCCTCATTTCGTGATGCTGTCATTCTCCCATTTCTTAAACCGGGAAAGCAAGGCCATGTCCCTCAAGATTATCGCCCCATTGCTCTTACCAGCTGTCTTTGCAAATTGTTTGAGCGTATGATAAATCATCGCCTTATGTGGCTCCTAGAATCCAAGCAACTTTTGTCTTCTTCACAATTTGGTTTTCGAAAAGCTCGCAGCACCTTTAACTCCCCTCCTAAATCTTGAGACTTATATCCGTTCAGCCTTTGCCACTCGACAATCTGTTATTGCAGTGTTCTTCGACCTTGAGAAAGCTTATGACACAGCCTGGCGCTACCATATTTTAAGTACAGTTCGCTCTTGTGGTATTGAAGGTAACCTTGTCTTTTTAAAGAATTTTCTATCAACTCGTTTCTTTAGAGTCCGTGTTCAACATACCTATTCAGACTCATTTCCACAATACGAAGGTGTTCCCCAAGGCAGTGTTCTTAGCACTACTCTATTTTTATTAGCAATTAATGGGATTGTTTCTTGTCTCCCAGTTGGTGTCCGTTCTTCTTTGTATGTTGATGATTTTGCAATATATGCCTCAAATCCTGCCATCTCTGCCCTTGGTACTTTTATTCAACGTGCAGTTTCCGCTGCCTCAGAATGGGCCACTTCTCATGGCTTTCGGTTCTCTCCTCTTAAGTCTCATGCTATTACTTTTAATCGTTCTCATCATATTCCTCAACCACCTCTTTTTCTTTATGGCTCTCCTCTCCCGTACAAAACCTCCGCTTCCTTTCTTGGCCTTCTTTTCGATTCCCGTCTTACTTGGAAGGATCATATTACCTCCTTGAAAACCTCAGCCTTGCAACGCCTCCGTCTCTTGCAAACTTTGTCTCATGTGTCGTGGGGTGCTGATCGAGCTACTCTCCTTCGCCTCCATATTGTTCTCGTTCTCTCCAAACTTGACTATGCTTGCCAAGTCTATTCTTCTGCTTCAGACACCGTCCTCCAACAACTTGATTCTGTACATCATTACGGTTTGCGTCTGGCTCTTGGTGCCTTTAAGTCCTCCCCAGTTGAGAGTCTGTATGCTGAATCAGGAGTTCCATCACTCTTCCGTCGTCGCGCTCTTCTTTCTCTTCGTACCTATGCTAAGTTGCACTGTTTTCCTCATACCCCTTCTCTACTTCCTCCCAGTCCTGACCCAGGCATATTTTCCACTCCTAGGACCAAGCCACCATTTGCAGTTCGAACCCATACTCTTCTCTCGCGCTCCTCTCTTACTGTTAGTAATGTTTTTCCTTTCCGCACTTGTCTTTTTCCTCCATGGTTACTTCCTCGACCCCACATTTGTTCTTCCATTTTCCCTTATTCCAAGTCCAATTCTACTCCTTTCATTCTTCGTTCTCGGTTTTCAGACCATCTCTCCCAACATTCCTCTGCAGTCCCTATATACACTGATGGTTCAAAAACTCCTGCTGGCGTTGGATTTGCGATACTCTTTCTTGACACTCATTATCATTTTAGCCTTCCTACCTATGCAAGTGTTCTAACAGCAGAATTATATGCTCTCTTGTTTGCGTTGCGGTATATTTGTCATGCCTCCTCTTCCTCATTTGTGATATTCTCTGATTCATATAGTGCTCTATCCCTTCTTCAGTCACCTTCGGCTTCTCACCCTCTGGTTCTTCGTATCTTGGAATGGTTGTTCCGTATCTCCTCCCGTCGTAAAACAGTCCAGTTCTGTTGGGTCCCAGGACATGTGGGCATCGCAGGCAATGAACGTGCTGATTAGTTGGCTCGCATGGCAGTTAGCAGGGATGTCTCTCCTTCCTTCCTCATTCCAGTCTCTGACCTTCTTCCTGCTCTGTCATCCTTCCTTCAGCACCGGTGGCAGTCTTGTTGGGACTCTATCACTAATAACAAACTACGTGTTGTTAAACCGTTTATTTCTCATTGGTTGACCCCTTGCCACCATAATAGGAGGTGGGAGACGGCTTTAGCTCGCCTCAGAATCGGTCATACACGACTTACCCACTCTTATTTGATGTCTGGTGATCGCCCTCCCCTTTGTACTCTGTGCAATACCATTCTTTCTGTATGCCATATTTTCCTTGATTGTCCACTTTACACACTACAGCGACGTATTGCATTTCCATTTTTGTCTCACCTCCAACGTCCCCCCCTTCTTGCAGACTTTCTCCGAGAGTCATCGTATTTTTCCCTCCATAATATCATGTCCTTCCTTACCTCTATTGGTCTTCTTTCCGACATCTAATTCCGTTCCTTTTTTCAATAGCCCCATCTGTGATATGATATACTCCTTCCATTGACCTATTTCTTCTGGCCCACCCAACGTACACAACTTGTAGCCGATGATCCGGCTTTGTGCTGGATTTTGGCACTAGGTTCTTATTGTTCTTCTTCTTTGAGGACATGCTATGTGCTGGAGGTGGAGCTGGTGTTAGCTGTGTGGCTAGGGTAAGGAGTGGCTGGAGGAAGTTCAGAGAGCTGATGCCTCCTGACATTAAGAGGGCTCTTCCTCACTGCTAAGGGATCTTTGTATGTGGCACGTTGTAATGCTGTATGGTGGTGAGACCTGGGCAGTGAAGGATGAGGATGTTCGTAGGCTTAAACATACAGTAATGACAACAATTAGATTTGTTTGTAGTGCATCCTTGAATGACAGGCCTTGGGAAGGGTGTTAGGACTGCAGTTGAAGAGTTGAGAAGAAGAATGGGACTTGAATGTATTGATGTAGTGATGAGGAGGGGTAGGTTGAGATGGTTTGGACTTGTGGAGAGGATGGAGGGTGAGAGCTGTGATTGTTTAGGGTCGAGTTGTGAGAGGCAGACTAAAAAAAGACCTGGGATGAAGTCAGAGTGAGACCTCAGGGATAAGGGACTGGACAGGGAGACTGCCAGAGATCAAGTAGTATGGAGAGATGCCATTAGGTGACCAAGGCTATGCAGGCATGTTGAAACCTTTGTAAGCGATAGGAAAATAAATGAAGTAACCAAGGAGACTGTCATACCTCATAGTTAAGGACCATCAAACAATGCAACCCCTCTCCCGCCCCACTCCATTTTTTTTTTTTTTTTTTTTTTTTTTTAATCAGTGCAACCCCTCTATTTATTAATTTTTTCAAACAATGCAACCCCTATCCCCCTCATCTTCATTTTTTTTCTTTTTTTTTTCAACGGTGTAACCTCCCCCCCTTTCCTTTTTTTTTTTTTTTTTTTTTTTTTTTTTTTTTTCCACCAATGCAACCTCTCATTCTCCATTTTTTTTTTTTTTTTTCCCAATTCTGTCAGTTGATAAGTGTTTCTGTAAAGTTTAGTCAGGGTGCAGAATTTTCCATTACCAGTTGTATGGTGGGAATACTGTTAGTTTAGGGCATACCTGTGACTAAACGAGGACATCTGTATATGCACTGTACAGTATTTGTGGATGTGGGAGCATCTCTTGGCCAGTCAGTTAGACCATAGGATTTTTCAGCAGAACTTCACTCGTGTAGATTTTAATATATTGCAGCCCTTCATGATACCACATCCATTACATATATATTTATATATGCTGACCATATTTTTTTTATTCCAATAAATGCATCTTTAATGTAAATGCTTCTTTAATATAAATGTTTCAATATTTTGTGTAGTGGAGTAGAGTTTATCACCTTTTAAGACTAATGAAAAACAGATTGATTTTGACAAGGCAGTCTTATAATTTCCGATATTTGAGAGGTAGTAAAATTAATTGTGCTTTTTAAATCTAACGTCAGTTGCTTTGCCAATGAGTGAAGTATTGCTGCTACTTTTAATCCAAATACTAAACGCACAACCAAAGAACTGCAGCTTAAAAAAAAAATAAATGCATGCTCCTGGTGCAGACCAAAAATTATTTGAAACATCTCGACATATTGCATCAGTGGCACATAGTGATGCAGCGTGCCAATTTTTATTCCATCTGACTGCAACTGTTGCATGTTTATCTCATTTGTGCTGCTGTGTCAATGGTCACTGCCCCTCTGAAACGTCTGCTTGCATCCCTCCACCACCCTGGCTGGTTCATAGCACCTGTCTAGCAGCAAACTCTCATCCGTTTTCTGTCGAGCTCTCAAATGCAGGAGTTAACCTTCATGTACGCAGTAGGTCAACTCTGGAACTGCTTTTCACTCTTCCTACTGCCTATGATCCACCAGTCTTTTTAATGCTGTGTCTAGGCATCTCAAGATGAATGATCTTGAATTTGGCACTTAACTTAGTTTTTTGTTGGAGGGAACAGTCGTTCAGGTTTTCTAGCATTTGGTTCCTTCTTCCTTGCATAAAATATTGATTTAAATTGTTGTGGGAACAACATTGCCTAAAAATTACCTCCTGTAGTGTTCATCTGTCATGTTGGACTAAAAGACTTGTTGCCTGGGTATGAATGGCTTGGTTGGCCAGGAACAGCATTACTGATTTTATACATACAGTACTTTATTAGTTGCCTACTTGCACCAGACCATGAGCAATAGATTTAAACTTCAGCCAGTCATGGTTAAGATGTGTGTGTGTTTATGACCAAGAAATTAACAAGGGTTATATAAACTGTAGCAGCCAGTTCATAAGTAACCTTGTAATTTTTTAGAAGTGCTATTCCAAGGTTTTTCAAGGGAACGAAGTCTTAAAAGGCAAGAAATTTTACTTCATTACTTGTAAAAATATAACGTGGCCATATATATATATATATATATATATATATATATATATATATATATATATATATATATATATATATATTTTTACAAAGATGTTATTGGTAGGTAGGTTATGGCAACATTCCATGAATTTAGTAAGAAATCATATGTCATTTGGTTGTCTGTGCTCCATAAATCAGAATTGGGAGACTGAGCGGTGGAGTGGAGAGAGGGAGAGAATTAACTTGGAGTGTATGTGAGTGAGGTAGGAGGGGAGGCCAAGGATGAGATGGAGGGCTGGAGTGAGAGACTAAGGGCCAATTCACACTATACAGTTCGTCTTCGTAGGGTTGCGGTTCATTTGCTATGTCACTGTTCACACTATATGTCCATGATCTCGTCAGTGTGCGTGCAGCTGTGGCTCCGACAAGAAGCCTCAGAAATTAGTGTAAAGCAGCTTGCTGCAACATTCATTTTTGCACAACTACTGAGGTGACAATGCCACTGATGTTACAACCATGAATGTCACGAACAATGCAAGCTCTTTAGTAGACATAACTGGACAGGGAGGAAATGCTCCACAAGGTGCATTCCTTGTAAAAGAAATTTAAAAGATTCTTGAAGTCCCACTGGTTTTCTTCCATGGGCGTAAAGAGGGTTGAGAGAGAACCTACCAATGGTTATGAACAGGATGTTGGGAGAACATGTGAATGGTAATGGATAGGGTGTTGAGAGATACCCTAGGAATGGTAATGAATAGGATGAAGGATAAAATGCTATTTGTCACACTGTTATAATAAAATAGTGAAATATTTAAATATCTTACCCAATTTTTCCAATCCCTCTCCTATTAATGTCCATATTTTTTCTTTCACATGGTTATCGTTGTATTTTCTGTTGCCCATGTCATATAGTTCCTCGTAGCCTCTGACCAGTTCTAATAACTTCTCGTCACTCATGACTACTTATAGTACTGTTCCCAGCCAAAAGCATTGTCAGGCTAAAGTTGTCCTCTGTTGTCTGTAAACACACCGTGACTGATACGTATTGATGTTCACACTGATTGGTGGAGGTACGGAGCATTTCCATACGTATACGTTTCGTTCGTTAGAGATTTCTTCCAAACGTAGGCAATCCGTACGAGTGAAAGCCGCACGAAAGATGAACAATAAACGGAAAATATAGTGTGAACAGCCCCATTGATTTTGATAAAATAATTAACATACGAAAGCCGTACGGAGACGAACCGTGTAGTGTGAATCGGCCCTAATGTGTGAGGTGGAGGGGGGGGGAAAAGGGAAACTGAGGGATTGAGTAGAGGATGTTGTAAATTGAAATGGGAAGGAGAGGGAAACTAACTAGGAGTGTATGTGAGTAAGGTGGATGTGGGGTAAGAGGGAGGGGGAGACTGAGGATGAGATGGAGGGATGAGTGGAGGTATATAGGAGAGGAGGGTGCAAGTTGGGGGTGGAGTATGAGAGTGAGGTGGAGGGATGGAATAGAGATATGAGAGGAAGGTGTAAGTGGAGGGGATGGAGAGTGAGACTAAGTAGGGGTTTGTGTGAGTGAGGTGGAGGTGGGGAAAGTGGCAGGGGAAGACTGAGGATGAGATGGAGGGATGGAGTGGAGAGGTGCATGAGAGAGGAGGGTGTAGGAAGATTATTCTGAGAGTGTATGTGAGTGAGGTGGAGACTGAGGATGAGATGGAGGGATGGAGTGGAGAGATATATGAGAGGGGGGTGTAAGTTGGGGGAATGGAGAGTAGGAAACTTCATCAGGAGGGTGTATGTGAGTGAGGTGGGGGGAGAGGCAGTGGGGGGGAGCTGAGGATGAGATAGATATGGAGAGGTAAATGATAAGGGGGTGTTGGTGTAATCTGGGGGGTGGGCAGGTAGATGGCAGTGGACAGGGAGGAGATATGTACCCTCACAGGATCAAGGTGTCTGGTTATAGGTAGATATAGCATGTTCACACTTTTCACATTGTTATAGTAATATGGACATTATATTTTTACAGTTTTATTTGTTTGCTTGAGATTATACTCTGAACTTTAGCTTGGCCTAAAATTTTAAATCTTTCCAGCCTGAATTATGAGTTGTAACTTTCTTAAAACAGGATAGTAGGCACAGTGTGAAAAGGATTATGAGTAATAGCATTGGCTTTCTGTGCCTCGAGTTACTCTTATGTGACACAGCTGGAAAAGACTGAAAAATTGGGCCAAGTTAGTGAAGAGTAAATATTGTTCAGTGGAATGTGATTTTGTTGATATTTAACATGCATCACAACCAGTCCATGTTGGTATTTTTGAACCTCTTCAGTACTGTTACATTTTTTCTGTGTATTGTTGCTGTGTCCCAGAAGATTTTATTCTTGCTGCTGCCAGACGATTTTACTCAGCTTAGGAAGGGGGTCTCATACTGGAGGGAGGCTGTCTCCTCCAGTATGAGATCGCACTCCAAGCTGAATAAAATCGTGTGGCATCAGCAGGAATAAAATGTCCTCATACTGAAGGGGTTAATTGGCTGATGTCTTTGGTATACTGTATGCCATGTTGATTAATGGTGCATTGCTTCCTGTTTAACATGCCTTAGCAAACACACGTTGCGTGGTGCACACAGTGTTAGCAATGCATGTTAAGTAGCCCTTTTGATCACACTGTTGTATGCCATGTGTTCTTGTATAGCTCTGCTTGGTATTAGCTGGGCAGAGCAATACAAGACATGGCATCTACACAGTGATTTGAAGGGCACGGTCTTGGAAGCATCTTGGGGTAGGGCGCAGAACCTATCTCGATAAATCGGCCACGAAAATACGGACTGGCAACCCTCCCTAGGGGTTGCCAGTCCTTATTTCTCTAGGGTTGCCAGTCCGTATTTTCGTGGCCGATTTATCGAGATAGTTTTTTTTTTTTCCACCTTCTTCACTTAAATGTATCTTAGTGGAAATAAAACCAATGTATTATCACAATGTCTTCATTATATACATACACCTTTTTTGTATATTACTTATATATGTATAGTATTTATATATGTATAGTACTTTGAAAAATATCAGAAAGAGAGTACCAATAGACATGAATAGTACGAAGGAGACATCACTTCGTACTATTCATGTCTATTGGTATTCTTTCTCTGATATTTTTCAAAGTACTATACATATATAAGTAACTTATAACATATTCAAAATTTAGCACTTTGAAAAATATCAGAAATAGAATACTAATAGACATGAATAGTACGAAGGAGACATCACTTCGTACTATTCATGTCTATTGGTATTCTTTTTCTGATATTTTTCAAAGTACTATACATATATAAGTAACTTATAACATATTCAAAATTTAGCACTTAGAACAAATTATGAACTTAAAAAGACAATATACAAAGACATGTATACTAAAGAAACATAAAAAATATATAAAAACAAACAAAAAGACACATGGAGCAGGACAGAGGAAGGACATAGCAGAGATGACAGGGTAAGACACAAGACAGCACAGATGACAGGGCAAGAACAGCAGGACATTGCACAGATGACAGGGAAGGACACAGCAAGACATAGCACAGATGACAGGGAAGGACACAGCAGGACATGGCACAATGACAGGGCAAGAACAGCAGGACATGGCACAATGACAGGGCAAGAACAGCAGGACATGACACAGCATGGCAAGACAAGCAGGACATGACACAGCATGGCAAGACAAGCAGGACATGACACAGCATGGCAAGACAAGCAGGACATACCACAGGTAATGGAAGGACTTAGCACAGATGACAGGGCAGGGCAAAGCAGGAGATAGCACAGGTGATGGAAGGGCACAACAGGGCATGACATAGCACAAATGACAAGGCAAGACAAGCACGATACAGCAAGAGATGGAAGGGCAGGACACACACAGGAAAAAATAGCAGATACTATGGAAGGGCAGGACACCCTAGGCAAGAACAGCAGGACACAAGGTAAGAATAGCAAGGAGGGGAGGACATGTCAAGAATGGCAGGGCACAGCAAGAGTGCAGATGACAGTGCATGGGTGTAGGGCAAGACAAGGGTGGCAGGACAGGACAAGGCAGGGGTGGCAGGGCACAAGCAGGACAGCACAGCTGATGGAAGGGCACAACAGGGTAGGTCACAACAAGGCAAGACAAGTAGGATACAGCAAGAGATGGAAGGGCAGGACACACAAAGGAAAAAATAGCAGATATGGAAGGGCAGGACACCCTAGGCAAGAACAGCAAGGAGGGGAGGACAGGCCAAGGATGGCAGGGCACAGCAAGAGTGCAGATGACAGTGCATGGGTGTAGGGCAGGACAGGGGTGGCAAGGCAAGGCAGGGGTGGCAGGACAGGACAGGGCAGGGGAGGGAATAGCAAGGGTGTAGGGAAGAGCATGGCTGCATATTGCAAGGGTGTAGGGGAGGGTATGGCTGTACAGTGTATTGCTTGGGTGTAGGGAAGAGCATGGCGGCATATTGCAAGGGTGTAGGGGAGGGCATAGGCTGTACAGTGTATTGCATGGGTGTAGGGGAGGGAAGGAAAGTGCAAGGGTGCAGGACAGGTAAGTGATGGCAGGACAGGTAAGTGATGGCAGGACAGGACATAGTTGACAGAACAGGGATGGAAGGACAGGACAAGGATGACAGGAATAGCAAGGGACACCTGGTAGGGAATAGCAAGAGTGGGGGTGGTAGGGTGGGTTGCAGGGTGGTAAGGTTAGGAGGAGGAAGAGGAAGAAAGAGAAAAGAAGAAAAGGGAGAGAAGAATGAGGAGAAGAGGAAGCCTAATACAATAAGAGGGGGAAGAGGAGAGGAAGCCTAATACAAAAAGAGGAGGAGGAGGAAGGAAGAAAAGAATGAGGAGGAGGAGGAAGGAAGAAAAGAATGAGGAGGAGGAGGAGGAAGGAAGAAAAGAATGAGGAGGAGGAGGAGGAAGGAAGAAAAGAATGAGGAGGAGGAGGAGGAAGGAAGAAAAGAATGAGGAGGAGGAGGAGGAAGGAAGAAAAGAATGAGGAGGAGGAGGAGGAAGGAAGAAAAGAATGAGGAGGAAGAGGAAAGAAGAAGAGGAAGGAGAAGAATGAGGAGGGGAATAGGAAGGAAGAAGAGGAGGGGAATAGGAAGGAAGAAGAGGAAAAGAACAATGAGGAGGAGAAGAGGAAGCCTAATACAATACGGGGAGGAAGAGGAAGGAAGAGAAGAACAATGAGGAGGAGAAGAGGAAGCCTAATACAATACTTACCTATATGAAATATTAAAACAGACAGAGAATAAACACTCAACTTTGTTTTCCTTTGTAATATTAATGCCAGCAAGGGGTATCATTAGTTTATGCTTCAAAAACTCTTTGTTGGTCAAATAATAATAATAATAATAATAATTTACTGGCAAACCCCTATCAGTAATTCCTCATTTAAGATACTTTCGCTCAGCACAGTCTCACTCTTAATGTCACTCAAAAATATACTTTTCACAAACTTCTTAATTTAATCTCAAAGGTGTGCTGTCAAAGATCAATGTTAATTCATCTAAAAATATATTTTTTTAAAATTTAACACAAATAAATCTTGCTAGTTAGTTCTGTCTTGCATATGATCCTTAAATGCTGGAGAAAAAGTCCCTCTTGCTGGGACCCGACCCTAATTTCACGCAATCAGCAATTTACGGGAATATTTATCAATTATTAAATGAGGAATTACTTACTGCTGCCATTATACACAAACAAAATTCACAATTTACACATATTCTGTTTTTAATTGTGTGGAAAATGTGCCACTAGATCTCAGATGATGTGTTTATATATACAGTATTTCAAAGCTATGCATATATATACTGAGGTGTACATGATGGGCCTGTAGAAACAGTTCAGTATTTTTATATCATTTGTATCGTACCATTCATGAAGGTTCCAACTTGCATTCATTGGCCATAGTCACCTAATGGTGGCTGTCTATGCTGCTCAATCTCTGGCAGCCACCCTATGACCTTGTCTCGTATTTTTTTCTCCAGTCTGCCTCACAACCCTACCCCCGAAATTCACACTTCTCGCCTTACGCACCCAATTGTTATAAAATTGCGGTGCAGGGCAGACACCTTCAGGTGGTGGCACTGATATAACCAGGCCATGTCCAGTGAAAAGGGCCAGATGCTCACTCACTGACCATTTAAGCCCCTGGAATCCTGACTACCTCACATATTTCTCCCTACATAAGTGCTTCAAAATTATCAACTCCAGGACTTTCCTATTCCAGACCAACACCACTACAATACCAGCTGGTGTTCTCAGTGCCAAAAATCCCTCGTGGCTAAACACACAGACACAGGACAACAAGGGGACTCTCAATGCAGAAAAACACGAACACATAAACCACCACCACAACCCAACAAGACCTCCACACAGAGTTATAAGGCTGCCTCCTCCCCCCAGCCTCACTATGTACCTCTTCATAATAACTAATCCAATGAAACAGTGAAATTTTTTGTACTGAGACAGGAATGAGTCTCCTTGATTACTAGTTCAACTGACCCTCCAGTCTGGCCCCACTTTGTAAGAGGAACATAAAAGCATTACAGCCATTCAAACCACCAAGGAAGTTGAACTAGACCTACTGTATTACTTGACCACTGCCCCAAATTAGAAAGTTACCTAAATCCAAATAAAATGTGCAACCATTTTTATTTTTCCTCCTTTTTTTCTTATTTCCTTTTTTTTCTGTTAATAATTTATCCTGTACATACTGCCTACCTAGCCACTACAGCCATTCAAAGCCTATAACACTGCACGCCAGCACTAAATTTCATAAGATATAGTCAATATTTTTCTTCTCGCCCCTAAAACGGCCCTCATTCAGAAGGAACTGTGCTGTGAAAATACATGGAATTTCACAGTACAGGTCATCGGCTCCGACCACCCGCACTTGTCGCAGTCCGCTGATGGCTGTGGCTGCCAACCTCTTTTTTTTTTTTTTTTTTTTTTTTTTTTTTTTTTCAGTACTTTATTTCAGGGTGTACACAGCTTTTTTTATAAATAAATAAATATATATATATATATATATATATATATACACAGTACTTTAGTTTTATTATTTCACACTGTACCTAGCTACTACCTACACACACAAGGCCACTACAGACATCCACAAATCTGCAGCCAAACAGGACCCTTCAAAAACCATCACCAGACACCCATCCTTCACAAACAACCCTACCCAGAGAAACACGAATACACCTACTCTCTCTCACCCTCTCTTTACTCTAACTTAGTCTAAAAATGCCTTGTGCTCTCTCTCATGGATCTATCTATCTATCTATTGCCAGACGCCTTAATCCCGTACGGGATGGCCACAAACGTATCGCCTCTCTCATGGATGCTGGGTTGTAAGCATAGTATATAAACACTAAAATACGATGCTGGTTATGAAGAAGAGCTATGGAAGGCATGTAATAAAAACTTGCATTACAAAAAGTACTTAAAAAAAATCTATAAGCCAAGAAACTGTTTACAATGCTGGGTGGTAACCATATAATCAAACCATATGTGCTCCCTATGTGTCAACAAGTGGGTTGGTGAAGGGTTAGTGCCCCTCCCCGTAAATAAAAGTCAAATGGCCACCCCTTACGGGATTATGGCATCTGACAGTAAACAGACAGATAGATAGATATTCTCATCCTATACCCAACACCAAAATTCACAAGGATACATATTTTCGTTCCTACCCCCTTAAAACGGCCCCCATTCCAACAGAACCATACTGTGAAAAACATATGGAATTTCACAGTACAGGTCACCGGCTCCGTCCACCTGCAATACCTGTAGCCAAAGTGCAGATCCACGAGTGGCTGTGGCTGTCATCCACTTTTTTTTTTTTTCTTTTCTAACTTTATTTTTACTACTTCAGACGGTACATAGCAACTACCTAGATATACATGGCCACTACAGCCAAACAGAAGCCTTCAAAAACCATCATGAGACACCCACCCTTCAGACACAACCACATCCAGAAAAACACAACCTATACTCTCTCTCTCTTTTTACTCTACCTTGGTCTAAAAATGCCTGGTGCTCTCTCTCATGGATGCTGTATTGTACGAATACAGTATATAAGCACTAAAATATGATGCTGGTTATGAAGAACAGCTATGGAAAGCATGTAATAAGAACTTACATTACAAAGAGTACTTAAAACCTATTTTCATCCTATACCCAACACTATTTTTCAGAAGGATACATATTTTTTCCTACCCCCTTAAAACGGCCCCCATTCCAAAGGAACTGTGCTGTGAAAAGCATATGGAATTTCACAGTACAGGTCACTGGCTCCAACCATCTGCAATACTGGTGGCCTAAGTGCAGTCCAGTAGCCCAAGTGCAGACCGCCAAGTGGCTGTGGCCGTCATCCACTTTTTTTTTCTTTCTTTTTAAACTTTATTTCTACTATTTCAGATGGTACATAGCTACTACCTAGATATACAACAGAAACCTTCAAAAACCATCACCAGACACCCACCCTTCAGACTCAACCATACCCAGAGAAACACAACTCTAACTTTGTCTAAAAATGGCTTATGCTCTCTCATGAATGCTGACTTGTAAGAATACAGTAAACAGGCATTAAAATATGATGCCTGTCACAATGAAAAGCTATGGCGTGAAAGCAGGTCTAATGTTTTGTTTCTGCCAGTGGGACACGTTAAAAAAAAAAACTACCAAAACATGAAAATTTGTGCCAAGTTAGAGTGAAATTAGTATACCCAGACTTCAACACAATCATCATCTTTTTCTACTTCAATGCCAACACAATACACAACTCACACACATTGCACTATGCCCACAGTGTAATGCTTCCTGCCACACCACACCATACTCACATTTACCACAGTGTAAGGCCTCCCCCCCTTCACCACAACACACTACTACAAACACTCACCACATGTACCACAGTGTAGGCCTCCTCCCACACACCACACCACACTACCACAACAGACAATCCTTCAACATATACCTTTGGGGCTGCCAGGGTTTCTGTAGTCAGTCAAGTGGGATTACAAGCCAAAATTTACTAATACATAGCAATTATTCTTCAAAACAGCATAATTTCGATATAATAGGTTTATCATCCACTGACAAAGGAATTCAATTTATCATGAGATTTAATTTGCTGGAAGGGAAGGTTATGACGGCCAATACAGGTGACAGGAGGGTCAGAGGCATGTAATGATTTTAGCACTACAACAACAGGGTCTCTCTATCTCTCATGACAGAAATATTTGAGGTGGGAGCAAAGAACAAAGAATAAACAAGCATTAAGGGGGCCAACTATCAGAACCATGCCTAGTGAAGTGGACTAATCATCATCATCATCATCTTCGTAACCAATTATCTTTCAATCATCGTAACCATTTTTTTTTTCTTTTTCAAGCAGTCACTCCTATCCTGTTTATTTATTTTTTTTTTACACATGGATAAAATGCATAGGGCCCATAAAGCAAAGAGGAAACCCAAGAGAGAGTGAAACTAACTGCAAGCCCAATGAAATGGCTCATACACTCATTCACTTACCATTCAAATCCTAGTATCTTACACACACACACACACACACACATACACACACACACACACACACACACACACACAAAACCATGGGAACATCACACATCCTTGCTCTCTCTAATCATAAACCACGACAACCCAACCCAACAGACATCAACACCATCACAAACACCCAAACGATACACAGACCAAGAAAACGCAACAATGAAGGAGAAATATCAACAGCATAGCCTAAGAATCAGCATAACGATAGTAATTCTAAAAACGTATCAACCATTGGCTGTGATGTTGGAGACCTTGCAACTTTATACAACATCGTCTGCCATCATCCAATCCTATGTCACCCCATAAGGAGCGTAGGAAGCCAGGGCTAGGCATACTGCACAAAATTATCTGCTCAACACATAATACTGCTGATTTCTGAGATGCCCTGGGTTGAAAGACGATGGAGACCTGACAGGCAAATTGGTTCTTGCTCATGCTTAGGAAAATACGGCAAATGACTGTGTGATAGGAAGATATATATCAAAATAGTTTAATCTATGGGCACCCTAGGATCTCTCCCTACCTATCTATCAATCTATCTATAGCCTGACGCCCTAATCCATATAGTTATAAAATTTCAAACACGTGGCACATTTTCCCATGTATCGATAACAGTATAACATATTCCAATTCAACATATAACTACAGTCAGTTTATTTCCATCTGACAAAACAAGGCAACTTTTATCACTTCAGTACTAAATCATTGATGTTTATATAAAATTCAGTATGCCTTAGTGATGGGGTACGGATGAGTGTCCTTGGTTACTAGTCAAATTAACTCTCCAGTCTGACTACACTTGGCCATAAAGCTAACGGTTATGAATCTCTGTCAGGTGAAGCAAACTGACTATAGAATAAATCAACAGAAATAAAGACACCAAAAAAAACACTCCCACATCAATATATAAAACATAGTCAGCCACAGGAAAAAATATATAAAAAACATAAACCGTATTAACGATAAATGTTCGTATATATGCAGGGAAAAATCTCGTTAATCTCTCACCTAAATGAAGGGAATCAACTGCAATGTTTAATGAGGGGAATAAACTCAGAATGATTGTTATTCTTGGATATAAATGAAGGGAAACGACTCAAGTTGGTCAACCTTTGACAAAAATGGTCGTTAACTAAGGATGCTTGTTAGTTTTAAAATCTCAGTGCTATTTAGGACAATACATTTTTCTTTTTAATGCAGAGAAGCAGAAACTGAAGAGTGCAAGAAATAATACACAAAAGAGAGCCAAATGCAAGATATCTTACATCTGAAATTCCTGCACACATTGCATTTACAAGACTGGAGGTCACAGGCAGAGGGAAATAGAGATTGAGAAAAATAAATTCAAGTTGACCTGTTGCCAATTACAATCAACCAAAGAAGGACAAGAGTACATATTTTTTCCTTTGGCTGACTGTGCAGTACATCACAATGACATGGTAATAATAATCATGCAAATATAACAAGAAAATGGGCACAAAAATTGGCGTACAAATACAATAGCCAACATCAACAGTTCAGGAGGGATAATATATACAAAACACCCATTTTTATTGTTGGGTAAGCAAGCACTATGGCTTTTTTGCAGAGTCCTTTTATTTGCCACAGTTATTTACGATCTTTTGGGCTGATAATACCTGATGTTGTGGTGGTCCCTGGCTCATTTTAATTACTAAGAATCAGAGTCAATGCTGGAGAACCTAAATACTGGAATTTAGTCAAAGAAAAGAGGCAATAGGAGCTCCAAAATTCTTACAATCAAGATTATCCTCTAATATTCTTCAGACGTGTGTGTGCATCTTTCAGGAGTTTACTCTGGAGAATGACACGCATATATATATCCTTAGCAAAGCTCATTTAGCCACATCTCATTCAAGAAGGTAGATGATCAGCACACACAGATAAGCTACAACCAACTGACACTGTTTTACTAAGGCAGCAAATACTGTACTGGCAAAAATGCTGAAATTGATGCTATGTTGGTTCAGAGAAGTGGTTTGATTACAGCACTACTACACAGGCATATCCAAACACCTGCCACTGTCCTACTTAGCCCGGAATACAGGACCACAGCAACAGCAGCCCACAATTTACTAAACCAAAATACAGGGCTGCCCATATATATCTGGTGTAGTCGGCTCAGTCTGCGGGTATGGGGGAAGCACGTATTTTGACAACTTAATTATGCTCCGTTTAACTGGGTATTAAATTAACATCATTCCTTTGTAAATGCTAGTTGAAACATGACTAATATGGTGCTAGTCATGAAGAAGTGCTATGGAAAGGATGTTGGGCCACAGTGCTATCTTATTCTGCCAGTGACGTGAGGGAAATGAATCTGCATAAGGACAAAAATCTTGTCTCTTTGTGTCATGTTTGTGTCATACCTTGTCCCATGCTTTTGTGTGTCATGTCTGTGTGTGTCGTGTTTCTGCATGTCATGTCTCAGTGGCTTTTCAATTTGTATATGGATGAAGCTATAAGAGAGGTAATAGGAAGGAATGTGAATATATTGGTATCTAGTGAGGGAGGGTAAGATGTGGAAACTTCCTGAGCTGTTGCTTGCTGATGATACTGTATTGTGATGAATGTCAACTGCAAGGCTTGGTGCATGAGTCTGAGGATGTAAGAAACGGAATCCTAAAGAGAATATACGTATGGGTAAAGTTATGGTCTTGAGGGAAATCACAGCATACAGAGTGAGACTGGATGGTGAGGAAATAGATAATGAAGGTGCATCCAAGTACTTTTGAGTGATGAGTGAGGATGGAAGGATGTGCTTGAATGGGTACAGCAGGGTAGAAAGGTTGCTGGATCACTGAAAGCTGTGATAAGACGTTGAGAAATGAGGCTTAGATCCTGTTGGAAGGGCACAAGAGTGAGAGCAGTGGAAATGACCTGAGGAATGTGTGGAGTTTTATGGACAGACAGATATACAAATGAGGAAGTGGAAAAGTGCTGTGGTGCTATTAGGAGAAATACTTTGAGATAGTTTGGCCATGTAGAGGATGGGGAATGAGAGAATGACTAGAAGGTATGTGTATGATGTGAAGAGGAGGAGAGACAATGGCAGAGACGGAAGACTGGAGTGGAGAGATACAAGGGAGGGAGGTGTGAGTTGGAGAGAGGGCAGTCAAACAGCAGATAACAGAATGACATGGAGTTAATTTGTTTGTGGACTCCCCTTATGCGATTGAGATGTCTGAAATAGATAAAAGTCAGTGGAGGGTAAAAATCTCTTCTTACCAAAATGAGTGAACTTTAAGCAATTACTGAAGAAAATGCGAGAGGAGATATTAAATTACTTGATAAAAAAATGCAACCAATGGATGCAAACAAGCAATCACTATCAAGTAAGAAAGGGTTATGGGAAACAGAAAATGATGCAGGGTAGTGATGGTAAAGCCGACTGAGCCTCCACCATATCAATCATCAAATAATCAAAATCAATATAATAATCATCATCCATTATTATTAAAATCATCACTGCAATCGTCATCATCATCATCCCAGCCTCTTCTTCCCACCTAAGGATGGGGTAAGGTATGGTTCAAAATGCAACAACAAAACACATGGGATCAGACATGTTATATATGAACCACCCTGTATTTTTTAGCATCTGTGGCACATAACCAGGACTTAACTGCATCTGTTTGTGATGTACAGGCATGTGCAAAAGTATGCCAACAATACTCTGCCAGCACTAACTTGTATTTCATATTTACCACTCTTCCCCAAATGATTAGAGGGTAACATTCCTTCTGTTGCCTGTTTTCCTGATGCCAGGAACAGACACCTTCATATGGCAATGATCAGATACTGAATGTCAGATTAAAATAACAGCCTTCAGTTCCTTTACTATCCCCATACGGGAGAATGGTGGACTAGGAATGAATAGTAACGTTGATGTGCAGTCCTTACCACATAAAATATTTCAAACAACACCTTCCATTCCTACAGCTGGCAGAGAAGTGTCTACATACTTTGCTCATGCTCAGGACAGTATTTATGCAAAACATTTCATAGCCAATGGTTGTTTGTGTACGGCTGGCCAGTTGTCTATAACCTTAATCGCTTTACTCGAATCTGGCGAAGATGTCTTCTTTCAGAGCTGACGGCAGCAGGTAAAGAAACTGGTTGTTTGATACGATTACTAATCAAAGTGGACATCTCGTGACTATCATGAGTGACAAGCCAAGTGGCTTCTGGCTACCCAGGATATAAGTTACTACACTTGGTGGTAATATACAACTAGACAGTCACATGGTGGTGTAAAGAGTTACGGCGCTCCAGCTGGATGTGGCAATGTCCGGTATTAAATTAGTCAGTAGCTAGTCCCAGGTCTCTTCACAAAATGGGGAAACAAAAAATTGGTGAATGAGTGGGTGGCTGTGAATGTGAGGTCCAGCATCTGATAGATGTGAACAAAGTGTGCAACGTCTGGCTTGCAATATCCACTTAAGAACGTATGCCCAATCCTCGAGGCATTGCCTAGGCCATAAAAAATAAACAAAAAAACTGGCCATCAAACACAACCCCCTCATAGAGCATTCCGCCCCCTTACTGTACGGCCACAACGTGGTTATTGCAAGCAAGGCCTGAGTGCATGTTTACCTATAAATTCATCCACCTGTGTGCCACTTATCCTTCCAACATATGCAATGATGGACTCCTTCTCACTGTCCGACAGTCCCCATTACCCACGTCAAAACGGATATATGTCATGGCACACAATGGTGGGTTATGTGTGCTGTAAAAGTATTGACCCAACCCCCCAGGCATCCCCAATCCCCCAAAACCCCACTAGTAGCAAAGGGACTTGGGGCCACGCTACACAACAGTATTATGGTAACTAATTCGGCACAAAATTTTTAAAGCTTATTTTTACGAAGCAGACTTTCGTTCATTTACTGCCGGTGTAAAACTTTAATCTCCTTGGTCTGACATGGCGCATATTTTTACATCCGTACTTAGCGTTCTAACTTCCAGCATAAAACTTTAATCATTTATACGTTACTCTGCTGCTTTATGTATTATGGTAGTTATTCCCATACCATACTTGTTACTAATCTTACTCAACCTTGTAGCATGCTTTTATAAGTATGTCCAATTTCCATCTGACGTTAAGAATACGGTAATCGCTTTTCCTGCCACACACGCTTTCATGGAACAATAAAGTTAACTGTATACAAAGGGGAATCGACAGGGTCGCGGTTTGTAAACAATGAGGATACAACTAGACAGTCACGTGGTGGTGTAAGGAGTTACGGCGCTCCAGCTGGATGTGGCACTATACGGTATCACATCAGTCAGTAGCTAGTCCCAGGTCTCTTGCAAAACAGGGGAAACAAAAAATTGGTGAATGACTGGGTGGCTGTGAATGTGAGGTCCAGCATCTGATAGATGTGAACAAAGTATGCAACGTCTGGCTTGCAATATCCACTTAAGAACGTATGCCCAATCCTTGAGGCATTGCCTAGGCCGTAAAAAATAAACAAAAAAACTGGCCATCAAACACAACCCCCTCATAGAGCATTCCGCCCCCTTACTGTACGGCCACAACGTGGTTATTGCAAGCAAGGCCTGAGTGCATGTTTACCTATAAATTCATCCACCTGTGTGCCACTTATCCTTCCAACATATGCAATGATGGACTCCTTCTCACTGTCCGACAGTCCCCATTACCCACGTCAAAACGGATATATGTCATGGCACACAATGGTGGGTTATGTGTGCTGTAAAAGTATTGACCCAACCCCCCAGGCATCCCCAATCCCCCAAAACCCTACTAGTAGCAAAGGGACTTGGGACCACGCTACACGACAGTATTATGATAACTAATTCGGCGCACAATTTTTAAAGTTTATCTTTACGATGCAGACTTTTTGTTCATTTACTGCCGGCGTAAAACTTTAATCTCCTCAGTCTGACTTGGCGCTAATTTTTTTTAAAAGCATACCGGTACTTAGCGTTCCAACTTCCACACAGGGGAATCGACGGGCCGAGGTTCGTAAACAATGAGTAACGCCAGAACTGCAGGGTCGATTGGTGTGGGTGATTTAAACGGACAACATAGCGACAATATACACAAGTATCAAACAACTGGCCATAAAAAAATCTGTCCACTGTGCATCAATTACAATACAAACATCAACATAATAATCCAGCAATAATCATATGCATAATTTACTTGGGTGTCTTCTAGGTGGCTCAGGAGGCTTGCTAAGAAATCACGTTAGGAAATCACCCCAGCCACAAAGAAGACAAGCCACTTTGACTGAACTAACACCAGACACTGTTCAACTGAGAGAAACACTACTAGCAATGGCATCAAAAATAACATGAGGAACCTTTCCATCACAAAATTCTTGCAGTATACCGGGTATCTACCTAGCTAACACTTACTGCAATATATCTACAGTCTATGTGTATCTGTGTAATGTTTACCTATCTGTGTACTTTATCACCTTGAAATATTGCAGAGCTGAGGCAACACCTTAGCAAGGAGACATGCTAATCATGAAGTGCAGGGGAAAGGTTTCAAAACTATCTGTTACTGGTAAACCTGGGGAATTTACTTACTGTACTCTTGTTACTCTACCCAGGCATAAAATAAGCATCTTAGCAATAGTTTATCAAGCAGAATACTAGTCATGAAGAAGTGCAGTGGGATGGATGTAGACATGTAGTACTGTGTTATTCTACCACAGAGATATATGAAAAAAGCAGGTGAATGGACAAATCCCAGGCCACATTACAGTGGAAGAAGTATGATAATTGAGCATAAACGAATATAAATAAGTTAAAAATCCATCCAATCAGCCATCATCCAATCCCACGTCGTCCCACAGAGGAGCGTAGGAACCCGGGGCTAGGCAAGTTGGTCCTGACATTTAAGATGAAAATAAGTTAAAAATAAAGCTCATTATTATCCTTAGACCCCTAATGCATCACTCTCAGTTGAATAAAACCATCTGGTGTTAGTTGGAATAAAGACAGTTGCTCTCCCACTTACGAACAAGAGCTAAGAAGAATTGCTGTTGAGATTAAACACTTATCGGCTTGAGATTTCATTTGGCTGTGTGGCTGCCAGCCTGATAGTGCCAGGGATTGGCTCATGGCACTGCATCATCCTAGCTTATCATCAATCATCGTCGTCGTTGATTGGCCAGTAAAATCAGCACCTAGACTAAGTTAACTGGCCTTCTATATCCTAGTGATGGAATGATCTAGTTATGGAGCCTAGCACTAACTATTCTATCATCAATCATCGTCGTCGTCATCAATAGGCAAGTAAAATCAGTACCTAGACTAAGTTAACTGGTCTTGTATACCCTAGTGGTGGAATGATCTAGTTATGCAGCCCAGCACTGCCACTGATCATAATTAAAATCATCAGGCATTATCATCATCATTCCTGACTCCTCTTCCCATCCAACAATGGGGTCAGGAGTTCTCTATTAAAATATCGTAAGTAGGGGAGCAACTGTTATACTCTGTCCATCTCAACTTGGCTTAAAAGTGATCTGGAAAGGATGCAGAGCCACAGTATTGCTAGCCTTGTCTTACTCTGCTTCTGGCCGATGAAATTAGGCTGCCAAGGACAAAACTCTCCGCCAAGTCAAGGTGGACCATCCAAAAATTTTCTAACTCACATTTCAGATGGGTGGTTGTAGCTGTAGTTGTAGTAGAAGGAACTGAGATGTAGAAAGGTTTTCAGGATCAACGGCGCTGGGAACCTCTATATCTATCAGAGGTATTTCCTGAGTTTTGAGGCCACTGAGTATTTTTCAACATTCACCACACAATCTTGTATCGCCCTATGAGCAGCGAAGGAGCCCAGGGCTGGGCAAGTTGGTCCCGACATTCAAGATGAGAGTGACCAGCCACACTCATCCCCGAGTGGCATTACGTTAACGATAAACCCCAACCACCCCTGGGTATAGACACTGCATGATGAGAAAAACTGAGCCAGCACCACCAGGATCAACTCCAGCAGGCAGCACCACCAGGATCAACTCCAGCAGGCAGCACCACCAGGATCAACTCCAGCAGGCAGCACCACCAGGATCAATGCCAGCATGGCAGCACCACCAGGATCAACGCCAGCACGGCAGCACCAACTCAGCAATCGCAGGAACAGCAGCCTGAGTAACACAGACGGACCCTGAAAATAAGGCAAGGTTTTAGGAGATAATCTCAAGTGTGTTCAAACTTAATCCTTTTGTCTGTGGAGGAGTTCAATATGGATCTTAATTAACCCCTAGTGTATTGGTGCTGGATGGGGGGGGGGGGCTGCCTGACATTTACACTTCTCAATGCCACACCTATCCCGCAAGAGGAGAATGATGGACTACAGAAGGGTAACTCAGCCTGCAGTCCACTGGGATAATGTTCTGCTGTGCCTGGGGTTGAACTACTACTAGTACACAAGACCAAAGATGAACAAATCCATTTTACATCATCTGTCTAGCTCAATTCCTTGGTTATAGTCCCTCAAGTACTTCCTTATTCCCAGCAGAACAAGAAATTCCGACGGCTCTGCATTATTTACCGAACTCTTCATGACTGGCTTTATTCCCGTGTTAATCTTTTGTTACAACTCAGCACTGAATAAGGACAGATGGCAGTTTAAACAGATAGATAGTGGGAAACTGGGTAGTAGACAGATTCCTTCACAATGATGGCCGTCTCCTAATATAAATGAAAGAGTCTGGTGGTAGCAAGTATATTATGACAAGAGCAGAAGGCCCCATATTACAGGTCCCTTTGGCAAAATTAAAAAAAGTCACAATAGGACGCTTACCTGAGAGTGGAGGCAGATGGCTGGTATTACCATGATTGGGCAGCTGGTTGGTATTAATTTGGCAGCTGGTTGTGGCTTTCTTCTCCCCTTTCTCCGTCTCTGTTGGCAGTTTCCACAGCTGGGTCAATTAACACACCTGAAAAAATAGTACACATTAGTCCTTTCCTTCCAAACCTTGATTAACAAAAGTATCTGGTTAGTAGCAAGAACAATATAACCTGGGAACAGTAAGGTTTAATTACATGGCAGTAAGAATTTGCGAAGTCTATAGTAATAATAATAATAAATAATAATAATAGTAATAATAACAGTAATAATAATAATCGTATCATTTTTAAAGGCTCCAACATGCTTGCATGAGTCAGCCTTGGTCACCTTATGGCGGCTCTCCACGCTGCACGATCTATTGCAGCCTCCCTGTTCAGTCCCTTAACCCTGAGGTCACACTTAATGACCTCGTCCCATGTCTTTCTCAGTCTACCCCTCATAACCCCATCCCCAATATTAAAATTTCTCACCATCCTCACCCAATTATCATCCCCCATCCTCTCCACATGCCCAAACCACCTCAATCTACCTCTCCTCATCACAACACCAATACATTCCAGTCCCATCCTACCTCTCAACTCTTCCATCGTAAACCCAGCCCCCTCAGACCTTGCACACAGGGACGCACTACACATCCACCTAATCATTGTCATTTCTGTACGTCTAAGCCTACGAATATCCTCCTCCTTTACTGCTCAGGTCTCACTACCATACAGCATGACACTCCTAACACATGCTGCATACAAAGACCTCTTAGCACGTAGGGAGAGTCCTCTCAATGTCATGAGTGGCAAGAGCTCCCTGAACTTCTTCCAACCACTTCTCACCCTAGCCACAGAACTAGCTCCAGCCCCACCTCCAGCACACAACATGTTTCCCAAATAACAAAACTCTTCCACACACTCAAGAGATTCACCAGCAAGATTAATCCTTTCACGCCTCACAATCTCCATCTGCTCTCCCCGACACGCCGTACACATAAAATCAGCAGTATCTCACAGTATACCTCTGACAGCACTACATCTCTTGCACCCCCATTTATCACAAACACCGCACAAGATGGAATTACTTCCCACGCCCTCGTGTCAAACTGCACATGGCCACTCTCCCTCGTCTTTGACAGTACCGCCACCAACCCTAGATATCATCACTTTTGTTTTATCTGCAGTTACCCTTAAGCCCTTGTGCCCCATACCATCCCTCCACTTCCTAAATCTTTCCTCCGCTTCCTTTTCATTCTCTGCAATCAACACCAAATCATCGGCATGCAACATCTCCCACAGGAATCTGCTTTTGAAGTCATGTGAGAGGGCTTCAAGTACCATGATAAACAACATAGGACTCAAAACTGATCCCTGATGCACACCAACGTTCATGGAAAACTCATCACTCAAATCTCCATTCACTCTTACCTGGGTGCTACCTGGGTGCGAGCACCCACATACATAGCCATAACCACCCTAACCAGCCACTCCTCCTAGTCAAGCCTTCTCATTGCCCACTTCACCACCTCTCAAGGGACTCTGTCAAAGGCCTTTTCCAAATCAACAAAAACAAATTACAGATCCCTTTTCTTACTAATATATTTTTCCTGAAGCTGTTAACAATGAATATGGCATCAGTGGTCCCCCTACCTGGCATAAACCCAAAATGCATCTCATCAACATTCACTCTCTCTCTAATCATACCTTCTAAGACTCTCTCCATTACCTTCACTATCTGATCTAAAAGCTTTATACCTCTATAATTTCCTGTTTCCAGGTCATCACCCTTCCCTTTATACACATTTACAATTACACTCTTCAGCCAAGCATCTGGGACAACACCATCCATCCATCATCCAATCCTACATTGCCCCATGAGGAGTGTAGGAGCCCGGGGCTAGGCAGTTGGTCTCGCCATTTAAGATGAGAGTGACTAGCCTCACTCATCCCTGAGTGGCATTCACTCATAAATAATCATATTTGTCAGGTCAGTGACTAACCGCACCCCTATATTGCCTGAGGCCTTCAACATTTCGGCAGTCAACCCAGACACACCTGCTGCCTTCCCCACCTTCATCCTGCCTATTGCCTCACTCACAGTAGCAGCATCAATCAAAGGCCAAGGGCCAAACACTCGATCTACTGGCTCCAAACCTTCCCTGTCCCAGTCAAACTCCTCATTCAACAACCGGTTATAATGCTCTCTCCATGCATCTTTAATATCCCCACTGTTCACCACTACCCTTCCTTCATCATTCTTCACACAATGCTCACCTATAATATCCCGATTATCCCTCTTCATCTGATCACTTCATCACCTTAAATATCATATTTTTCCTTTCCACACTATTTAGGTTATCAAACAAAAGTCTCGGTGACTCAGACTTCGCCCTGTGTGCCTCTCTTCTAGCCCTACGCTTGGCAGCCAAGTATTCCTCCTTGCTATAATGATAATCATCATCATCATCTGGGCAGGGTGAGGAGTAGCAATGTCCAGACAGCCCAAATTTGCCCAATCCAATGGGCCATGCTTCCATTCGCTCACCATTCAAGCCCCCAGAATCCTGGCTCTGTATGATACGCCAAAAACATTGACCACGTTCTGTAGCTTCACATAAACATATCCGAGAGTCAATAATAATAATAGTAATAATAACAATAAAAATGCAGTACCCCAGTCTGCAGTCCACATACAGTATACGCTGGCTACAGTTTACATATTGAAAGGACAAAAAAAATGTCACCATATGCTGAATTAATCTGCCTTCCACTACAAAGAATTACAGAAATCTGCCTATATCACACTCCAGGGGTTGTTGCTGTTGATTAACCCTTGTCTGTCTAGATGAGCAGACTCATCAACTGCAGGGAAGCAACTGCCCTTCCCATGCACTGAGTCTGTATTCCCTTGCGACTGACAGCGGGGAATAGTGTAAAAGTTTAGTTCCTGGATGGATGTCACATTTGGGTAATTCCACGAAGATGTCAACCTTTTGTGTCAATATCAGAATTGCTTAAAAGTATATAAATTATACATCATTTTAAAGCTTAATCATTGAATTTTATGAATCTGAAGAGAAAGAGAGCCTAAACTGTCAACTTGGGAAGCTGCATAAAAAACTGTCATGTTATGTCACCAAAGAAAAACCAGTGCTGAATATAGCAACTTTCATAACATCATTGACCAGAGTATGTTATTGTTTGGAATGCTGACATTGTTTTTTACTGTAAATGTGTCTATTTGAGTTGTGATTGACACTACAGTTGTTTACATAATACTGTATGTTGTGGTCAGAATGTAGCATGACCTTTAACCCCTTAACCACGGGGCGTCACTTTCGTGACGCTCGGGCGCAATGGATCATACCGCGGGGCGTCACTTTTGTGATTCTGTGTTATTTTGAATTATCCCGGGCTTTCAAGTGGTGGCTTGTATCATCTATCAGTACTGCCAGTGTCCAACACTAGTCAGCACTCCAAATCTCATCTGTACTCCCATCCATTGTTGACATTTTAGCGATTTTCCCCCCTTCGTGACTTCCCTCCCTACCTGCCCTCCATTACCCTGTTCTCTCACCTCCCAGGCCGCGCTGCGCTAAGCAAATCTCCCCCGGATTTTTCCACAGATTTCATCCATTGAAATAAGCCCTATGCCCTATACTTAAACAAAATAATATATACCAAAAAAAAAAAAACAGGTAAGTGATAGTGTTATACACCAGGAATTGGCTAATTATCACCTGACAAAACCTCACGTGCATTCATTCGCTACATTACCACGGTAATTTCCCCTTTGAATTATGCCTTGTAATCTATGTCTGTAATAAAAATATATATCAGAAAGGAAGGGAGAAGCCTAAGTGACATTTACATTCACCTGGAACTACCTATTTCTTTATGTATTGCCGAGATTTTCTACCAATAATTTATTAGCATGTAAGTTAGCAGCTGTCAGCCTCCGTGTCATTGTCAACCCTTGCCTTCTCAGATAAGCCGCGGCATTTAGTTCCTTGTCCTCCGCTATAGTCAAACCATGTCGCACTCGCGCCCCGCCATTTCTGCCGCTTCTGCGCCCATTGCAAAGGGCCCCATGACCTCTACACCCAAAAAAAGTCGTGAGGGAAGCAGGAAAGGACTTAGTGACTCTGCAGTGGCACGTGAACTAGCAGAATTGTCTATGGTGATGATGGATAATGATTTTGACGATTCAGGTGAATCGTGTGATGAGCCGGGTGAGGAAATCGTGCCAGAAAGTGCTAGTACGAGTGCTTCAGTGTCGGAAGTTATCCCTAGCTCCAAGGGAAAGGAGCCGTTAGTGCAGCAAGGGAAGGAATTTGGAAAGGGAGTGAAAAGTTGACCCAGCCCGCCATGAGTCCCGAGTTGATTCACCTCCCCGTTCCCCAAGCCCCACTTCACTCATTTCTTCTTCTTCGTCTGCTGAATTATCTCCGGAGTCTTCGTCGTCGGAGTCACCACCAGCATCACAGTGAAGGCAGGCCGTAGAGGAAGAGGTAAATCCCGGACAAGTAAACGCAGAGTTGGTACTAGAGAAAGGGCTGCTAGTGCTGTACGGCAACCCAGGGTCAGTGCGAGTGACCTTAAACGGGGTAAATCTGCCTCACAGCCACCCACCACCCTCACCCACCCCACACTGCCACGACAGGGAATCCTGGACGCCTTCGCGTGGATGGAAGGGTCCGATTTTGTGCCAGAACATTTAGTTTTTGATGAGAGCTCCTCAGGAGTACAGCCTGCCTTCACTCTTGACGATAATGCTGAGTGTGTGGACTACCTTTTGGCCTTCCTAGATGACGAAGTCATGCAGCACATATGTGATGAGACCAACAGGTATGAATCACAATGTGCTGCAAGTGGTACAGGTGCAGCCAAGATGCAACAGTGGTCCATGCTGGGAGTGCAGGAGCTGTATGTGTTCTTTGCCCTCATGCTTCTCACGCCACACTCCAAGAAGCATGAGTTGGAAGAATACTGGTCCATGGACCCCTTACTACCCTCACCCACCTTCAATAGGTACATGGCCAGAGATCGCTTCCGGAACATCATGGGAAACCTGCACTTTGCCGACAACGATGTACCTTCCCAAACCGACCCACTCTGGAAGATCCGGGAGATTCTGAGCAGAATGAAGGATAAGTTTATGTCATTCTTCCACCCCTTTCAGAAGGTTGTCATTGACGAATCCTTGGTTTTGTTCAGAGGACGTCTTCGGTTTGTACACTACATTCCAAGCAAACGCCATCGCTTTGGAATCAAGTTCTTTGTACTGTGCGACTGTAAGACGGGGTACATTCTTGACTTCGTCATTTATTCAGCCAGCACTGTCGATCTGGATAAAACACACCCCCTTGGCTTCTCAGGTTGTGTAGTGAAAGTGCTCCTTGAAAAGTATTTTGGTGTGAATCATGTGCTGTATACAGACAACTATTATACAGCACCGACACTTGCCAAATACCTTTCAGAGCACGGCATTGGCTCCTGCGGCACTGTCAAAAGTAATTGTGCCCACTTCCCTAAATTCACAGAGGCAGGAACCTCGCAGCGAGGAGACGTGCACCTACGCAAGTCTGAGAAGATGCTGGCAATACGGTGGCATGACAAGAGAGTCGTGCATATGCTCACCACCGTACATAAGGGGGAAATGACAGACAGTGGGAAGGTCGACTGTAGGACAGGCGAACCTGTGATGAAACCTGATGCAGTGTTAGACTACAATATCAACATGCGGCTGGTGGACAAGTCTGACATGATGATTGGTGAGCTTGACTGCCTCAGGAAGAATACTAGGTGGTACAAGAAAGCTTTTCTGCATCTCATAGATATGACGATGCTGAACGCCTTCATCCTGTACAAGATGAAGGTCAAGCCACCCAAGTCCTTCTCCCTGAGGTTGTTCGCCAGGACTTGTGTCCAGCAGCTGCTGGAAAGATATGGTAGGGTGACAGCAGCAACTCCAAGGTGCCATCCAGTAACACTTCTCGACAGACTTGATGTCACGAATCAATTCGCGACATTTCCTTTTTGTGAGAAGCCACGAACTATTAGTGGAAAACTCACTGTGTATCGCTCAGTTAACCGTTTCTCTCTCCAATTCGGGGTATACTTTTCAAATCATTCGTCACCGTTTTCAGGGGTGACCGATTTGATGCACGTCACTAAGTGCGCTACTGAGCGATACTATTGTTTCTTTATCGTTCGCCTCTACTTCCCTTAACCGTTAGCCACGCCTTGCGTCCTGCCCATACAATGTATTTGAATTCAGTCTTGTGTTTGCTGTGACGGAGAAAGGGTCTGTGCTCAGAAGTGGAGAGGTCAGCTAGCACCCCAAGCTCCATTAGTACAGTTAATCCCAGTACTCCCACCCCACTCCTCGGGTGATACATAGTATTCATCGACTGGTATTTCCTTTGTGTATTTTGTAGTTTTAAGAGCTTAGTTAAGGTGTTTTTTCCTAGGTGTAAGTATTTAGCTTCTGTGTGAGTGAGCGAGTGCGTCTCATTGATTTGATTTGAAATGTAATGTTAAATTTATTTTTGTAATTAATAAATTTAACAGTTCTATTTCTTGAGCTTAATGTAGAGTAAAAATCTTGTTTCATTTCTCCATAATTAAGCTTATTTCCCATATAGCTCCTAGCTTGCATAAACGTTTTACTATTCATAACTGGTACTTAGACCAGTCTTGTTGTATTAACTTAAAATCCGTTGTGCCAGGAGTTAATGCATCAGCAAGAACCTGATGTTATTATTATTAGTATTAGTTATTTATTGTCAGGGGTGATGTAACTTTCTCCAGAGGCTAACAGTACAGTAATTCAGCAATTGTGAGTAATTAGTCTCTGCTGTGTACTGTTGAGGAAGTTTATAAATTCTCGTTCTCAGAGAATCGCAGCAAGTCAGCGTAAAGTAATCGTTGCTTGATGTAGCAAGACAATCATTGTCTCTGCTCTTCAATATTATTGAATATTATTATCAATTTAAATAATATTTAAGCATATATTTCAAAATTACCGTGATATTATAAAAACCCCGTGACAATTGGCGACCTCATTCCAGGATATTAACTCCTAGCTCTAAAGCTATTCACGAGATAGTGCTCACTCATTCATATTTAGGTATTTATCATTAAAGTTTATAGGCACAAGCTTACTGGTGTTTACCGTTAATTTAGCAAGTGAATTTTGCTTTATCAATTCATAGAGTACTTAACTCTAGTTTATTTTTGGTAACGCCAGACGATTTTATTCGCTCCTGGGAAGTCGCCGTACCATTGTGTTTATTATTGAGTCTTCCCAGTCATTTACATTTTTTATTTATTCTTTGCCAGTTAACTGGATAAGACTGGTCACCACTAGCTTGTGTCTGTACTCTTTACTTTTGTTTATTAGTATTCGTCGCTAAGCAGTCAGTGCTCAATTTCGGGTTGTTTAATAAATTAGCGCCATGGCTACCGCTGTATTTGTACAGGAAGCCAAAGATATGGGTCTCACAGACCCAGAGAAAATACAGAGTTACGTTCTCTCAAGGTTCAATTACGAGCAAGAACGTGAGAAAGATGCTCGTGAAGAGCGTAGGATTCAGCGCGAATACGAGCGAGAACAGCGTGAGGAACGTGAAAGAGAGCGTGCATATGAACAAGAGCAGCGTGAGAAAGAGCGCGAATACGAGCAGAAACAACGCGAGCTCGAGTTAGAAAAAGAGCGAGAACAGCGCGAATACGAGCGTGAACAACGAGACAAAGAACGAGAACATGAACTTGAAGTGCTGAAGCTCAAGCGAGATTCCTTGGCTTCAGACACGTCTGGTGCAGTTGGTCCAAGCTCCACGAGCGTTCTTCCTGCACATGTCCTGGCGACCCCACGCATCAAGCTTCCTTCATACAAGGAAAGCGTGCGAATCGAGCCGTACATAGCTCGTTTTGAGGACATGGCAGACATGTATCAACTGGATGAGGCAGCTAAGCGGATCCAATTCCTTAGTTTATTTGAGGGCCCCGCCCTCGATATTCTCCACAGAATTCGTGGAGACAATCTCTCATATGTGATGATGAAAGCTGCACTCATTAAGGCGTATGGTCTCACAGTAGACGACGCCAAAGTTCAGTTCATGCGAGCTTGTCTCAAAGACAAGGAGACAGCTGTTCAGTTCCTTGATCGTCTCACAGCTTACTTAAATGAGTGGATGGAAAAAGATGAAACTCCTTCCACGCGTGAGGGGATAATTGACCTTATGCTGCGTACACAGCTAGAGAGGTCATGGCCTGCTGAGCTCATAGCACAGCTTAAGATCTGCCAGGTGAAAGATGCCAGCCAAATGGTAGAGAAGGCTGACGCATTCTTTACTGCATACGGGTATCAAGCTCGTAAGCAAAACACCTGGAGCAGAAAAGATACTGCCAAGTCTGGGAAGCCGTCTCAGACTGAACCCCAGCAACAAGGCCATTCTCAGAATAATGGCCAAGGTCCAAAACCGCAGTGGAAGGACCAGGGGCAAAACACTCAGAAACATGAGTGGAAGAGGTACAACAAGTACCCTAACCAGCAGCAGATTCAGCCACGCAACCGACCGTCGGGACAAACTTTTTCACCACCAGCTCAAAAGAGGCAGGAAGCGAATGCAGCCTTCATTCCTCAGCAACAGCCTGGTGGTCACGTCCCTACCAGTGTGGGTACTTCCCCACAGTTCACTAGTCCCACAGTGACAGTGAACCCCCCTTCACAGATGGCCAATGTTCCATCTTCCCAATATAACCCTCAAGGCACAATGTTTGCCACATCAATTCAGCAGCCTCATGAGTGGCTAGCTGCTTCCTCCACAGGCCCTCCCACAGGTGACAGTACCTTCCTGGTTCAGCCAGGGTTTGTGGGAGACATTCCTGTGAAGGTCCTGAGAGACAATGGTTCCTCAGGTTGCTCTGTCAAGCAGAGTTTAGTTCGGCCTGAGCAGTATACAGGTCGACAGATCCATGCAAGCCTTATTGATGGATCAGTGAGATTGTTCCCTGAGGCATGTATCCAGGTGGCATCTCCATTTTATACTGGTACGACACTTGCAGTTGTCATGCCAGAGCCTCTATTTGACTTTATAGTAGGCAATATTCAAGGAGCCAAGGATTGTTGCTCCGATGATGGCGCCACTCAGACTTCGGCTGCTGCGGTAACACGAGCCATGGCTGAGGCTCCAGACTGTGTCACCCCAGTGATCATTGAATCGCCGCAAGATCTGATGTGCAGTCAACTTGTTGTACAAGAACAACATTCTGACCCGACACTTGCTGCTGTGCGGAATAAACAAAAGGGTCGAGTGATTAAGTATTCACGGGGAGGTCGAGCCAAGTTCCTTTGCAAACAAGGACGGCTCTACCGTGAGTCACGAACACCCGAGGGCGAGGTTCGACTGCAGTTTGTCGTTCCCGCCAAGTACCGCCCAGCAGTGTTACAATGGGGTCATTGTTCAGCCTCAGGAGGTCACATGGGCAAAAGGAAGACCCAGGGCCGTATCCGAGCTGACTTTTTCTGGCCAGGGATGGGACGGGACATAGATAGTTTTGTCCGTTCTTGCAGTGTGTGCCAAAGTATCACCACTAATCAGGGACATGCCCTTCCTGTGCCATTTGTAACTACACCTGTAATCTCTGAGTCAGTTGAGAGACAGGGTAGTGGTGAAGTGGGTGCAGACCTGACGTCTCGCCCATTGGCCCCACAGGACACATTATGTCCAGGGCCTGTACATACATATTATGTACCGTAGGTTAAGGGGGAAGTTGAGAGGCGACTCGAGGCTATGGAAGACCCGAGTTTGCACAAGGATTCTCAGCTTCCCGGTACTAATATATGTACCGTAGAATAAGGGGAAAGTTGAGAGGCGACTTGAGGCTATGGAAGACCCAAGTTTGCACAAGGATTCTCAGCTTTCCGGTACTAATAGAAGTACTGTAGGTTAAGGGGGAAGTTCGAGAGAGAACTCCGCAGAGGCGACTTGAGGCTATGGAAGACCCAAGTTTGCACAAGGATTCTCAGCTCCCCGACACTAATATAAGTATTGTAGGTTAAGGGGGAAGTTCGAGAGAGAACTCCGCAGAGGCGACTTGAGGCTATGGAAGACCCAAGTTTGCACAAGGATTCTCAGCTTCCTGGTACTAATATAAGTATAGTATTGTAGGTTAAGGGGGAAGTTCGAGAGAGAACTCCGCAGAGGCGACTTGAGGCTATGGAAGACCCAAGTTTGCACAAGGATTCTCAGCTTCCCGGTACTAATATAAGTATAGTATTGTAGGTTAAGGGGGAAGTTCGAGAGAGAACTCCGCAGAGGCGACTTGAGGCTATGGAAGACCCAAGTTTGCACAAGGATTCTTAGCTCCCCGATACTAATATAAGTACTGTAGGTAAAGGGGGAAGTGAGAACTCTGCAGAGGCGACTTGAGGCTATGGAAGACCCAAGTTTGCACAAGGTTTCTCAGCTCTCCGATATTAATATAAGTACTGTACTGTAGGTTGAGGCACAGGTTGAGGACCCGTGTGCAGTTCGAGGCTATGGAAGACCCGAGTTTGCACAGGGATTCTCAACTGGCCGACCATAATCGTGTGCTAAAATTAATGGCGACCTCGAGTGTACTTTTCATAGCATGTACTGACTGCTAGCCAGAGAGAGTAATTGTAACTTAATAAGAATTTTGTCCCATTGACACTTTTGATGCTCCACCTCAATTGGTTTTGCAGGTTCAGCAATGGGTGTAGCAGTTTTGCTGTGCGGACCAGCTGATCGTCTGCCGCACGCTGCCGCCTCTTCTCCTCTGCCTCCGTCGTCGCCATAATATTATTTACTGTGTCATTTTACACGTAGGTACAGTTACACTACAACTGTCACACCTACACTGTGTATTACATACACCACGCTACACAACAATTAGTTGTCAGTGTAAATGTAGCGAATTTTCGCTCAGTTTGACCTGAGTACAGGATTTTCACCGTCGTCACGGAGTTTTTCCCTCAAGCTTGCTTCTATTAACGTAAATACGAGGTTTTTTCGCTCACTGACGACTGCGACTTTCTCCTGTAGCAGGATAGCACACACACCACAGTGTGAATCTTGTGTGACTGAGTTAGGATTTATATGTATGTATATTGAAATCTTTCTTCTGAAGGAAGAAAGATTTAATTTTCATGGGGCGTAATGTCACGAATCAATTCGCGACATTTCCTTTTTGTGAGAAGCCACGAACTATTAGTGGAAAACTCACTGTGTATCGCTCAGTTAACCGTTTCTCTCTCCAATTCGGGGGTATACTTTTCAAATCATTCGTCACCGTTTTCAGGGGTGACCGATTTGATGCACGTCACTAAGTGCGCTACTGAGCGATACTATTGTTTCTTTATCGTTCGCCTCTACTTCCCTCAACCGTTAGCCACGCCTTGCGTCCTGCCCATACAATGTATTTGAATTCAGTCTTGTGTTTGCTGTGACGGAGAAAGGGTCTGTGCTCAGAAGTGGAGAGGTCAGCTAGCACCCCAAGCTCCATTAGTACAGTTAATCCCAGTACTCCCACCCCACTCCTCGGGTGATACATAGTATTCATCGACTGGTATTTCCTTTGTGTATTTTGTAGTTTTAAGAGCTTAGTTAAGGTGTTTTTTCCTAGGTGTAAGTATTTAGCTTCTGTGTGAGTGAGCGAGTGCGTCTCATTGATTTGATTTGAAATGTAATGTTAAATTTATTTTTGTAATTAATAAATTTAACAGTTCTATTTCTTGAGCTTAATGTAGAGTAAAAATCTTGTTTCATTTCTCCATAATTAAGCTTATTTCCCATATAGCTCCTAGCTTGCATAAACGTTTTACTATTCATAACTGGTACTTAGACCAGTCTTGTTGTATTAACTTAAAATCCGTTGTGCCAGGAGTTAATGCATCAGCAAGAACCTGATGTTATTATTATTAGTATTAGTTATTTATTGTCAGGGGTGATGTAACTTTCTCCAGAGGCTAACAGTACAGTAATTCAGCAATTGTGAGTAATTAGTCTCTGCTGTGTACTGTTGAGGAAGTTTATAAATTCTCGTTCTCAGAGAATCGCAGCAAGTCAGCGTAAAGTAATCGTTGCTTGATGTAGCAAGACAATCATTGTCTCTGCTCTTCAATATTATTGAATATTATTATCAATTTAAATAATATTTAAGCATATATTTCAAAATTACCGTGATATTATAAAAACCCCGTGACACTTGAGCAGAGGGCGTATATGGATCGGCACAAACTGGAGCTAATGCCTGCCACAGGTAAAAGGAAGGCTGCGATCCGCAGGTGTCAGGTGTGTGCACATACCACCCGACACACACCTGAGCACAAACACACCTCTTGGCAGTGTGCTAAGTGCCAGGTTCCCCTCTGTGTTACCTGCTTCTTTGATTACCACAGCCAGAAGCAGTTCTAAAAGTGCAAGTGTGAAAGGAGAATAATGTGTAAATAGCAAGTGAAAGCAATGGATGTTCAGTACATATGACTGAACAGTGTATTCTAGTTTTATCTTACTGAAAGTGACAGTGACTAACATAGTGTAAGTGAAATAGAAGGGTAAATATTGAAAATACAATAGAAAATGTAAACAGTAATGTGAGTAATTAGTAATATAAGAATATGAGTACAAATACTTTATGTTATAACAGTGAAAGTGAATCCGTGGCTCTCTACGTATTTTACTGAATGAAAAATTGAATGACTTCAGTGACATTAACTAATACTACTGAAGGAAACTTATGGAGAAAAACTCCAGATATATATAAGTGTGATATAGTAATATTCGTAGAAATATAAAGTGTGAGGGGTTTTATGAATAATAAATGACAGAGTACTAAGAGCGAACTAGCGCAAGTGCAACGGTCAGACGCGCTCGTAATTTTCATTGCTTTCACAGTGGTTTTTTTTTGAAGTATGGATCCCAAACTACTTGAAAATCATAGAGTAGTGTTTATAGTGTTAATATCTGGCTGTGGTAATCATATTACGGGTTGTCGGGAAGTGTAAAGTGGAGACTTCATTACCCAACTTCAGAGGTCTCCACAAGTCCTACGGTAACCGACGAAGGCTCAACAAACATTCCAGGAGAAAGCTGAAGGTATGTGCCATAAGCATATGTAATTTTAATATTCTAGGGCTAATAACTGATTTTTGGCAAATATTTTTTGAGAGTCTGTCAGAGCCCGAATAACCCCACGGGACACGCAAAACATTGGTAAACATGCCCGTGGTGTAGGGGTTAAATGGAAGTATTTCAGGAGTAACGTGTCTCATGTTTTTTCCTCATTTTTCCCATACACAACTAACAAACTGGAGAATACCAACATAACTTTATATCATAAACAGGCATCCCAAGGCCTTAATAATGTAACGTTGGGATACTTTGAAACAAACCCTGGTAAGCCATATGGCTTGTCACACACGTTACATGCCCACTGTGAGGAACATTACCAGAAAATGATGTAAAGTTTCTCAAGCACACCTTTGAACAAAAAATCAAAGTACCTGCACTGAAGTCCAATGATAAAACCCCTGTGTTTGTAATTTAGTATGTTATCTTTAAGTTTTTGTTCTTTCCAAACAGTAAATTGATTTTGCCTGGTACCTGGAAAGTGTGCTTTACCATCATGTCTCCAATGACTCCAGCTGATTATTTGAATTCTGCTGGTATTCATTTTACACATGTATCATTGTGAACTACTGGGGCAGCAGCCCACTTCAAGAATAGGTATTCTATGGCAGCTCTAACCTCTTACAAAGCCATCCACAACTGTACTGCTAAATGGAACTTTCAAGAAAGTTATCATGGCAAGGGCCCTCATGATGGGATTGGGGCTTTACTAAAACAGAATGTCTACAAGCGAGTTTTGCAAGGTTGCAGTACAGTAAGGTCTGCTGTAGAATTTTATGAGGAGGCTGAACAAATAACAGATAAAACTGAACTAATGTATGTGTCTACTGAACATATAAACACTGAGAAGTCAAGATATGTACAGATCTGGAAAAACTGTAAGGCAGCAAAATCCATTCAGCAGTGCAGGTCAGTAAAACCTCTTGGCCATTGTAAAGTAGCATTGTATCATTTGACTGCAGACCAATCACCTTTAAAGCAGTGCTAACTTCAGGAGACTGGCTATGACCCACAATCTGACTCCAGTACTAGCAGTGATAGGGAAGGTACACCATCTCTTGCAGAAATGTCAGAGTCATTCATGTCCCAGCCTGAGCCACACAGTACTACTGATACTGAGGCAACACGAAAACCATCCCTAGGTAACTATGTATTAGTTCATTACACTACCAAGAAGCTGTCGAAACATTTTGTTTCAGTGGTAGAATCAGTTCCGGAGCCAGGCATGTTTGAAGTTAATTATTTAAGAAAGAGAGGCACTGACAAAATGGGTGACAGTCAGTTTCATTTTCCTGACAACCTGGACAGAGACGAGATCTCAGAGGATATGGTTGTGCAGGTATTGCCAACTCCTCATGTGTCAAGAATGACACGCACATTCAAAGGGGTGAACTTTCCTTCCTCAATTAATTAGTCTAAAAGGATGAATTTCCCATCTTCGATGAGCAAGTAGTTGATCTTTGACTTGTTTATATCGCTGTTGTGATATACAGGTAGGCTTATCATGTAACTTTCACATCTCTTACTGGCTGTAGGGTTACCTACATGTTATAAGGTAATTTCTGTTCATAATATTCAAATTTACATTGTTCTTTTCTGCTGCATCACCCCAACCCTGCTTTACAAGAATCATGTTTTGGTTAATTTATTGTGTTTCACATTAATACATGACTTACATTGTTTTGTGATACAATTACTGTAACTTTCATAAAAGATGATTTTGTAATTATATGAGAAATATAAATCGCACAAGTAACGTTTCTCACTTTTCCTGTTACGTGTCTCACAGTCACATTTTCCTTAACAGTAGCAAAATTCTTAGGGGAAATAGAATTTGCTGGTTATGATTATGATCCTCATACACTGACATATGACTGATATAAAGCACTTCTTGACCTAACCAGTAAAATCACAGAGTTAATGAAAATACCCACACAAAGTAAAAGGTGGGGTAGCATCGTGGTAACGTTTCTCACGCCACTTTTAAAAATTTATATAAAATCAGAATAAAAACATATGACTAATCTGACCATGGCATAATGTATTGTGAGGTGTTGGTAGTATACCTTGCAAACAGCATTTATTTATATTGCCTACATAATACAAGTGAGAGTATATCAGTAACTTATCTCTGAATATAACGTTTCTCACGATGGAATGACCCATTTATATCTCTCCACTCAGTTAACAGGGGCACCATAGTTGGATCCACTTCACCTCATAAAATGGTTCACCTCACAAAAATTGTTACCACTCACAGGTGTAAGTGTGTTCCTGGGTTACAGAAGTGAAAGCAAAAGCACATTCAAGTCCCTTCCTTCCTCTCAACTCTTCCATTGTAAACCTAGCCCTCCCAGGTGTAGCATTCAAGAACACACAACACATCCATCTAATCACTGTCCTCTGTATGTCTGAGCCAATGAATATCCTCTTCCTTTACTGCCCATGTCTCACTACCATCCAGCATTACACTCCTAACATATGTCCAAGATGAATATAATTTCCTGACCAACACATATACAACATAAGGTCCAATACTAGACTTCCTTTACCTAGCCTAAGGTGCCTTCATGTGGTGGCACTGATGTGTGTGAGTGGTGGAGCTGCCCAGGTATTTAAACATCCCTCAACACCTTCCCTATCTCTGCATGGAGGAGGATGGAAAAAAAAAAAAAATGTTCAACCTTGGTTTGTATAAATCCACCAACTGTGTAAATTAAAATAAAAAAAGAACTGACGCTAAAGAGGGATGCCTTCACCTGGTGACACTAATATACAACCTCCCTCAACCGACAATTTCAAATAAGGAGGATGGTGGAGAGGATGGAGAGTGAGAGGCTAATGAAGATAATGTACCGTACGTGAGTGAGGTGGAGGGGAGGAGAGGGAGGGGGAGGCCAAGGATGAGATGGAAGAATGGAGTGGAGAGGTATATGAGAGAGAGGGGTGGGAGCTGGGACCAGGGCAGTGAAATGGCGGGGGACAGGGCAACATGGAGGCGATTTGTTTGTGGACAACCCTTACGGGATTAAGGCGTCTGGTAATAGATAGACAGAGAGATTGGATGGTGGACTGCAGGAGAAGAGCAACATCAGTCTGCAGTCCACTATATTTCATAATCTACCTTTTGATTCACTTTCATCGCTTCACCCACAGATAAACAAACCGAGATACATGAATGCAACAAAACCACACGTGCCCTATGGTAACATGCCACACATACCTTCACTATAAGCGCGCGCACACGCACATGCGCACACACACACAAAGATTCATATCCTGATGGGCCTGAAGCAATAACAAGAACAAAGAGGCATCACATTCACACACTTACTACATTGTACAGGCAGGTGTTAAGGTTAACGTCCATTACAGTTTCAAGTTAGCTGGGGATTCCTCTTCTTCTTCTTTCCGCCTCTCTCTAGGCAGCTTCCACGGCTGACAATCAACTCACGCACCTGAAAAATATATTACACAATTAGTCCTTTCCTTCTGAACCTTAAGTTTACCTGGTAAGAAACGTATCTGGTGGCATCAAGAACATTATCATTTGGGGACAACAACAGGGTGACATGGAGGCAATTTGTTTGTGGCCACCCCTGGAGGCATCTGGCAATAGATTGATACTTTTTTTTTTTTTTTTTTTTTTTTTTTTTTTAAATGCACAGAAGGAACAGTAAGGCTACAAGAAAAAATAAAAACACAATAACAGAAGCCATATTCAAGACCCAATCATTTCAAGATGCCTGGACACACTGTATTTAAAACACTAAAGATCACAGACAGTAGGAAATACAAAGACAGTTCCAGAGTTGACCTGTTGCATACATGAAGTACTGAATGTAATGGTTAACTCTTGCATTTGAGAGTTTACATATTACAGAGTGAAAAAAAAAAATGTTACCATAGGCTGAATTAATGTGTCTTTCAAAACAAATAAAGGAATCAGACTTAACAACATTCAGGAACAGACTCAGCACTCTTTCTCTCTCTCTCACACAAACACACACACAAAAGGGGGTGATGCCTGGTAGATTTACCCCTTAATACACTTCAAGCATCATACTGACAAGTGCAAGTGCAATAAGATTGTGTCATATCATATTGTTTATAAAGACTCCAACCTGATTGCATACATTCGTCTTGGTCACCTAATGGCAACTCTCCACATTACTTGATCTCTGGCAGCCTCCCTATTCCGTCCCTAATCCCTGAGGTCACACTCTATAACCTCGTCCCAGGTCTTTTTCAGTCTGCCTCTCACAACCCTACCTGACATTCATACTTCTTCACTTTCCCCACCCAATTGCCATCCTCCATCCTCCCCACATGCCCAAACCATCTCAATCAAACCCTCCTAATCACAACACCAATACACTTCGGTCCGATCCTTCCTCTCAACTCTATCCTCAACGTTCACACCTCTCACCCTCCACACCCAGTTGTCATCTTTCATCCTCTCCACATGCCCAAACTGTTTCAAGCTACCCCTCCTCATCACAACATCAATACACTCCAGTTCCATCCTTCCTCTCAACTCTTCATCAACATCTCTCACCATACCAGTTGTCATCTTCCATCCTCTCCACATGCCCAAACCATCTCAATCTATCAATCCTCATCACAATAATGTTTTCATGTACATTTTTATATCCTAACTCCTGTTGCAACAATAATCAACTTACATGATGAAACTAAAAAATTCCTAATTATATATGACATGGCAGGCATACAAAGAGAAAAAAAAAAAGATCACTTCTATATTTTTACCTTAGAAAGTGCAGAACTAACCATCTACATGATATCTCCTTGCTGGGTATAATTTAGTCAACTACTGAGGGTGTGTTTATACTTCAAGATTACTTTTCTCATTTATTTGTACCCTTAAAATTTGCACACACACACACACACAGGTTCATTTGTGCAACATTGGGGGGTTACAGTAGTCCTTAGCTTTAACTCATCTGATGTCTGTCTATCTGTTGCAAGACGCCTTAATCCCATTAGGGGTGACCACAAACAAATCTCCATATTGCCCTGTCCTCTGCTATTTCACTGACCTCCCTGCAACTCAACATCCGCTCTCTGATCTCTCTCCACTCCATCTCATCCTTGGTCTCCCCCTCCACCTGACTCAAACAGATCTCCATGTTGCCCTGTCCTCTTCTACTTGGTTTACCCTTCTCTAACTCACACTCCTCTGTCTCACACATCTCGCCACTCCATCCCTCCATCTCATTCTTGGTCTCCCCTTCCACCTCGAAATGAACGGATCTTGAATTTGGGTCTCTTTTGTATTGTTTTTGTTTCTTGCTTGGAAGGAACGTTAATGCGGGCTCAGCCTTTGGTTCCTTCTTCCTCGCATTTAAAAAAAAAAAAAAAAAAAAAAAACACATAAGCTAAGGGGTCTTTGTATACAACACATGCTACGAGTGTAATGCTGTATGGTAGTGAGACCTGTGCAGCAAAGGAAGAGGATATTCAAAGGCTTAAACGTACAGAAATGGCAATGATTAGGTGGATGTGCTGTGCATCCCTGAGTGCAAGGCCTGGGGGAGCTAGGTTTACGACAGAAGAATTGAGAGGTGGGATGGGACTGGAGTGTATTGGTGTTGTGATGAGGAGAGGTAGATTGAGGTGGTTTGGGCATGTGGAGAGGATGGAGGATGATAACTGGGTGCAGAAAGTGAGAAGAGTTAATTTTAGGGGTGGGGTTGCAAGGGGTACAGCAAAAAGGACCTGGGACAAGGTCATTAAGTGTGACCTCAAGGTTAAGGGACTGAACAGGGAGGCTGCCAGAGATTGAGCAGCATGGAGAGCTGCCATTAGGTGACCAAGGCTGACGCATGCACGTTGGAGCCTTCAAAAACGAAACAAAAACGAAACTAGTCACACCAGGTACTGACCAGAATTTTCGGCCATGTACCTGAACAAACAGTTTGGTTTCTATGGGTGCTGTTTACCCCTGCATAAATATAAGTTTTTTTGCTTTCATTTTATAATCCTGACAGTCTGTTTATATGTGACAGTATGGTGCAGAGACCAAGGATGAGGTGGAGGGATGGAGTTGAGTGATATACGAGGGAGGGGGGAGTGAGTTGAGGGGAGGGCAGTAAAATGGTGGGTGACAGAGCAACTTGGAGGCGTTTTGCCTGTGGCCACCCTTTGCGGGATTAGGGCGTCGGGCTATAGATAGATAGATAGATGGTGCAGCACAGATGATTTGCCACACAGCACACCCAAGGCAATAACCCTACATGGAGTTTACTGATGACTGACACTGTGTAGGCAGAGCTGATGGAGAATATGAGATAGTAGAAGGTCAAAAGGAATAGGGAAGAGAGCTTTTAGAAAGAATTCCAAGAGAGAGAGAAAAAGACAAGTAGATAGATAAACAGATAGAGATAGAGGAGAAAGAGGGAGAAACTTTATTACAGTACAATGATCCCTACTCTATCACATGGAAGTGAAGCTCCCAGCCTTACCTTATGACACCCTATGGAGATCTCAGCCACTAAGCCTCAGTTACGCAGTGCCGTGGCATCAATATATTCTTGCAAATACTCTCTAGCCTGTCGCAGTATGCGGCAAAGAGGTGGTGGTATCTCCCATCTTACGCAGGGAAGGCGTCTGATTTCGACTTGAAGGCTTCTACGGTGCGGGTTAACACGTTTGTGAAATATCCTTTGACATGGCAGGATCTTCCCCTCTTGCTACGGAACTTTTTATTCAAGCTTGGGTAGTACCCAGACTCCTCCACAGGGTTAACAGGGCTGGTCTCATCCCTGGTGAAAGGACACAGGTCAAGGGTGAGAGCAGTGGAAGAGTGGCAAAGAGTGAAAAAATGTTATCTGAGAGGAGCATGTGGAGTGAAAAAGAGGTATATGAGAGGTGCATGTGGAATATATATGGAAAAACAACGACAAATGATGGAAGGTGGGACAAGCACTGTGATGTGGATGTGACTGAAAATGTTACTGATGAAAATAATCAGTGATGGTTCAGTCATGTGGAGAACAAAAGAATGAGACTGACCAGGAAACTGTATGAGTGAGGTATCAGGGGAAACTAAAGGCTAAGATGGTGGGATGGAGTGGTGAGAGATATCAGAGGATTTGGTGAATGGCAGAAGACAGAGTGACATGGAGGCTGATTTGTCTGTGACCACCCCTTGAAGGATTAACGTGTCTGGTAAGTTATACAGATAGATACAGGTAGAGAGATAAACAGACAAGGTCAAAGGGAATCTGCTGGTAATGTGCATGACTTCCTGTAAATGTCTGTTACTATGACCTCTAATCTTGGCTGTAAAAATAAATAAATCATGCCCTATGGGTCAGACACTTATATATTGAAACTTTATTTATTTATAAGTGTACATTAGTGATTATTTAATGCACAGCTTCTCCCCTTTCCTATAAAAATCTAATGCTTGATCATTTTAAAAAAACACTTCCCTACCTTTTCTTCCTGCCTCCCTCCCTTCCTGGATGGTGTGGATGGTGGGAGATAATCCTGTCTATTCTTTTCTCACATGTTTGTTAAATCTTTGTAGCCTCACATCCACTCTTTTTTTCTCACCAGAATGAGAGACTGACAAGGAGAGTGAGGTGGAGGGGGGGAAGAGGGAGAGGGAGGCCAAGGAGATGGGATGGAGTGGAGAGGTATATGAGAGAGGGGGGTATGAGCTAGGAGCAGGGCAATGAAATGGCAGGGGACAGGGCAACATGGAGGCGATTTGTTTGAGGCCACCCCTTATGGCAACAGATAAACATGGAGTAACCTTAATATGTGTGCAATAGGCCCCTGTTATTCCTGCTTCGTGTGAACGGCTGCTCCTATGAACTTTATAATTCCTCACATAACTATCCATTCACTCTCACATGTACAGCAGCTGCCCATTCATAAAATTTCACGTCATCCTGACAATCCCTTAAGTTACAGTTTTCTCTATCTATCTATCTACTGCCAGACGCCTTAAGACCGTAAGGGATGGCCACAAACAAATTGTTGCCGTGTCGCCTCTGTCCCCCGCCATTTCCACTGCCCTGCTCCCAGCTCACACCACCCCTCTCTCATTATACCTCTCCAGTCCATTCCCCCATCTCATCCTTGGCCTCTCACAGCCCATTTTTACTATCACCCATGGAACTCTATCAAATGCCTTCTCCAAATCCACAACCATCATTCGATTCCTTTGATATAAAGTCCCACCTACTTCTTCCTTCCCCTTTCTCATTGTGTGTGTGTCCCTCTCTTCTCTTCCTACTTCTCCCTTGGACATCCTGTCACATTTTTATTATTTTTCCAGTGCAGGTGGCTCTACACTGAGTGACAAGCCTAATGGTTTCCTCTTACTGAGGAAACTGTTTACAATGCTGGGTGGTAACCATATAACCAGATGATGGGGTGATGTGCAGCCTTCTATGGTGACTGTCAACTGCTTGGACTGACGCATATCCGGAGTCCATCCAGAAACCAAGCCTCCATAATACTCTCTGTGCCTCATTTTTTATTTATTATTTATTTTTTTTTAATGCAATGAAGGAGCCAAAGGCTAGGAGCCCACAAACCATTCCTTCCAAGAAAAAAACAAAACAAAAACAATACAAAAGAGAGCCAAATTCAAGATCCGTTCATTTCGATATGCGTGGACATGTGTTTGAAAGACTGGAGATCATAGTAAGTAGGAAATACAGACAGAGGGAGACAGTTCCAGAGTTGACCTGTTGCATAAATGAAGGACTGGGAGTAACGGTTAACTCTTGCATTAGAGAGTTGGACAGAAATGGGATAAGAGTTTGCTGCTAGACGAGTGCTACGCACCCGTCGTAGAGGTGGGGGAATGCAAGCAGACAGTTCAGAGGGAGCAGTGACCACTGGATGTAGCAACAGAAAAGAGATAAAGATGCAACAATGTGGCGAAGAGACACAGGTTGAAGGGAGCCAGTAAGAGGAGGAGAGTTAAAGAGACGAAAAACCTTTGACTCCACCCTACTGGAGCTGGGGGGTGGTTTGCATGCATAGGAGAGGCAGAAAATTACTCTTCAGATTAATCAAGAGTATACCATCTAAGGTTCAGAAAATCTTGGGTAGACATCTGGATAAGTGGTCAATTTCCAGTAAATGGCCTTTGAACTCGACATATACATGCAACTTTTTTCACCAAAAATGAAGGTATAATCAAAGACAATATGCCTCAATCTCTGCTTCTAATTCACATGAAAATATTGTTTTGGCATCTAAATATATGTTTTTGATGTCCAGGAATTCAGCTATGTCGGTTTAAAATGTACCCAGACTTACAGAAATGCATAAAAAGTGGAAAAACTGTTTGCTGCAACCAATGGCAAAATCGTTATAGCAGAGAATTTATTGTAAATCAAATTTTGGGGTTGGAAACTTTTCTATTATCGTTGTATGCGAAACATCGTAAACCGAAACATTGTAAAACGAGTAATGACTGTATTATGAGCGTTCATAAACTGGAGAGCTGCTACCATATGTGTGAAGCACAGGGTGTAGCAGCCATCATCACAGTTGGAAACCGCATGTTTGAGACAAACTGGAAGGCACACGATAACCCAGAGGTCACTGACCTGGATATCCTGCCAGAATCCAATGGAGTCAGGGAAGGAGGCAAGAGCACTGAGGTGTGCACACTAGATGAGACTGTCAAGATCATAAACTCTGATAAACGAGTCGTGGTGACCTATTCTGATGATGGCTCAAAGAAGCAGGATGCTGGGTCATTTTTCATTCAGGGTATCACCATTGACGGAAAATACAGGTCACTGCCCACACTAAGCATTGCTTCAAAGTCCAGAAAGAACTTAGCTGCTCTCTGAGTGGTGATCCTGGAAATTCAGAAGGCAGCAAGTGGTGTTGCAGCCAAAACTCTGTTCGAGAAAATTGACTCTGTGATCCTCCTTTCGGGACTTTGGCGAAAGCTTTGCCATTGCACTTGACATCTCAAAGGCTTTTGATCGAGTCTGGCATAAATCTTTAATTTCCAAACTGCCTTCTTACGGTTTCTATCCTTCTATCTGTGCCTTCATCTCTAGCTTCCTTTCTGGTCATTTCTGTAGCCAGCTGTTGTAGATAGCCATCATTCTCCTAGATCTATTAACAGTGGTATTCCTCAGGAGCTCTGTCCTATCACCAACCCTCTTCCTTATATTCATCAATGACTTTCTAAGCTGTACATCCTAACCCTATCCACTCATATGCTGATGACTCCACCCTTCACCTTTTCCATTTGGTTCCTGCAACTTCCATCTCAGCCAAACAAGGGATGAGGCTATGGCACACCTATTGTCTGACTTGGTTTGTATCTCTGACTGGGGTAAAATAATCTGGTTGTTTTTAATGCATCAATGACTAAGTTTTTACACCTATCAATCCGTGCAAAATCTTCCCACGGGTATACACACTAATGTTTAACCCCTCATCAGCGGGGGCGTCACTTTTCGTGACGGCTCGGCCACAATGGATCATACCGTATGGGGCGTCACTTTTGTGATTCTGTGTTATTTTGAATTATTCCGGGCTCTCAAGTGGTGGCTTGTATCATCTATCAGTACTGCCAATGTCCAACACTAGTCAGCACTCCAAATCTCATCTGTACTCCCATCCATTGTTGACATTTTAGCAATTTTACCCCCTTCCTGACTCCCCTCCCTACCTGCCCTCCATTACCCTGTCCTCTCACCTCCCAGGCCACGCTGCGCTAAGCAAATCTCCCCCGGATTTTTCCACAGATTTCATCCATTGAAATAAGTCTTATGCCCTAAACTTATACAAAATAATATATACCAAAAAAAAAATCAGGTAAGTGATAGTGTTATACACCAGGAATTGGCTAATTATCACCTGACAACACCTCACGTGCATTCATTCGCTACATTACCACGGTAATTTCCCCTTTGAATTATGCCTTGTAATCGATGTCTGTAATAAAAATATATATCAGAAAGGAAGGGAGAAGCCTAAGTGACATTTACATTCACCTGGAACTACCTATTTCTTTATGTATTGCCGAGATATTCTACCTATAAAAAATTAGCATGTAAGTTAGCAGCAGTCAGCCTCAGTGTCACCATCAACCCCTTCCCTTTCTCAGGATAAGCCGCGGCAAGTAGTTCCTTGTCCTCCGCTGTAGTGAAACCATGTCGCACTCGTGCCCCGCCATTCCGCCGCTTCTGCACCCATTGCAAAGGGCCCCGTGACCTCTACCCCTAAGAAAAGTAGTGAGGGAAGCAGGAAAGGCCTTAGTGACTCTGCAGTGGCATGTGAACTTGCAGAATTGTCCAAGTGGTGATGATGGACAGTGATTTTGACGATTCGGGTGAATCGTGTGATGAGCCGGGTGAGGTTCCATCCGTGCCAGAAACTGCTACAACGAGTGCTTCAGTGTCAGAAGTAGTCTCTAGCTCCAAGGAAAGGAGCCTTGAGTGCAGCAAGGCAAGGAATTTGGGAAGGGAGTGAAAAGGCAGGCGTGTTAGCCCCAGAACAATGCCCCCACGTGACCCAGCTCCGCCATGAGTCACGAGTGCATTCACCTCCCCGTTCCCCAAGCCCCACTTCACTCATTTCTTCATCATCGTCGGCTGAGTTATCTCCGGAGTCTTCGTCGTCGGAGTCACCACCAGCATCAACAGTGAAGGAAGGCCGTAGAGGAAGAGGTAAATCAAGGACAGTGAAAAGTAGTGTAGTTAGTAGGGTAAGGACTGCTAGTGCTGCACGGCAACCTAAGGTCAGTGCGACGACCTTGAATGAGATAAATCTGCCTCACAGCCAACCTCCACCACCACCACCACTACTGCCCGCCCTACACCGCCACAACAGGGGAATCCTGGATGCCTTCGCGTGGATGGAAGGGTCCGATTTTGTGCCAGAACATTGAGTTTTTGATGAGAGCTCCCCAGGAGTTCAGCCTGCCTTCACTATTGACGAAAATGCTGAGTGTGTGTACTACCTTTTGGCCTTCCTAGATGACGAAGTCATGCAGCACATATGTGATGAGACCAACAGGTATGAATCACAACGTGCTGCAAGTGGTACAGGTGCAGCCAAGATGCAACAGTGGTCCATGCTGGGAGTGCAGGAGCTGTATGTGTTCTTTTGCCCTCATGCTTCTCATGCCACACTCCAAGAAGCATGAGTTGGAAGAATACTGGTCCATGGGCCCCTTACTACCCTCACCCCACCTTCAATAAGTACATGGCCAGAGATCGCTTCCGGAACATCATGGGAAACCTGCACTTTGCCGACAACGATGTACCTTCACAAACCGACCCACTCTGGAAGATCCGGGAGATTCTGAGGCAGAATGAAGGGATAAGTTTATGTCATTCTTCCACCCCTTTCAGAAGGTTGTCATTGACAGAATCCTTGGTTTTTGTTCGAGAGGACGTCTTCGGTTTGTACACTACATTCCAAGCAAACGCCATCGCTTTGGAATCAAGTTCTTTGTACTGTGCGACTGTAAGACAGGGTACATTCTTGACTTCGTCATTTATTCAGCCAGCACTGTCGATCTGGATAGAAACACACCCCTGACTTCTCAGGTTGTGCTTAGTGAAAGTGCTCCTTGAAAAGTATTTTGGTGTGAATCATGTGCTGTATACAGACAACTATTATACAGCACCGACACTTGCCAAATACCTTTCAGAGCACGGCACATTGGCTCCTGCGGCACTGTCAAAAGCAATCAGTGCCCACTTCCCTAAATTCACAGAGGCAGGAACCTCTAGCAGCGAGGAGACGTGCACCTACGCAAGTCTGAGGAAGATGCTGGCAATACGGTGGCATGACAAGAGGGTCGTGCATATGCTCACCAGCGTACCATAAGGGGGAAATGACAGACAGTGGGGAAGGTGGACTGTAGGACAGGCGAACCTGTGATGAAACCTGATGCAGTGTTAGACTACAATTAGTCAACATGCGGCTGGTGGACAAGTCTGACATGATGATTGGTGAGATTGACTGCCTCAGGAAGAATACTAGGTGGTACAGGAAAGTTTTTCTGCATCTCATAGATATGACGTATAAAGCTGAAGCGCCTTCATCCTGTACAAGATGAAGGTCGTAAGCCACCCAAGTCCTTCTCCCTGAGGTTGTTCGCCAGGACTTGTGTCCAGCAGCTGCTGGAAAGATATGGTAGGGTGACAGCACTGCAAATCCAAGGCGCCATCCAGTAACACTTCCCGACCGAGCTTGAGCAGAGGGCGTATATGGATCCGGCACAGACTTGAGCTTATGCCTGCCACAGGGAAAAGGAAGGCTGCGATTCGCAGGTGTCAGGTATATGCACATACCACCCGCCGCACACCTGAGCACAAACGCACCTCTTGGCAGTGCGCTGGAAGTGCCAGGTTCCCCTCTGTGTTACCTGCTTCTTTGATTACCACAGCCAGAAGCAGTTCTAACAGTGCAAGTGTGAAAGGAGAGTAATGTGGGGAAATAATGTGTACATAGCAAGTGAAAGCAATGGATGTTCAGTACATATGATTGAACAGTGTATAATAGTTTTACCTTACTGAAAGTGACAAAAGTGAATAACATAGTGTAAGTAAAATAGAAGGGTAAATAATTGAAAACAGAGTAGAAAATGTAAATAGTAATGTAAGTAATTAGTAATATAAGAATACAAGTACAAATAATTTATGTTATAACAGTGAAAGTGAATCCAAGTGGCTCGCTACGTATTTTACTGAATGAAAAATTGAATGACTTGTGACAATAAACTAATACTATTGAAGGAAACTTATGGAGAAAAACTCCAGATATATATAAGTGTGATATAGTAATAGAAATATAAAGTGTAAGGGGTTTTATGAATAATAAATGACAGAGTACCAAGAGCGAACTCAGTGTGCAAGTGCGACGATCAGACGTGCTCTCCTGTAATTTCCTTTTGCTTTCACAGTGTTTTTTTTTTAAGTATGGATCCCAAACTACTTGAAAATCATAGAGTAGTGTTTATAGTGTTAATATCTGGCTGTGGTAATCATATTACGGGTTGTCGGGAAGTGTAAAGTGGAGACTTCATTACCCAACTTCAGAGGGTCTCCAACGAAGGCTCAACAAACATTCCAGGAGAAAGCTTTGAAGGTATGTGCCATAAGCATATGTAATTTTAATATTCTAGGACTAATAACTGATTTTTGGCAAATATTTTTTTTTGAGAGTCTGTTGGAGCCCGAATAACCCCGCGGGACACGCAAAACATTGGTAAACATGCCCGCGGTTGTAGGGGTTAATAATATTCAGCTTAATCCTGCATCATCCCTGACCATGCTAGGGGTTTCATTTACTCGGGACGTATTCTTGGAAAGAGCATATTACATCTCTTGTAAAATCTGCTTCCAAAGAGATTAGGTGTGCCTAAGCCAACTCCGTTCCTTCTTTACCCTTGCACAACTGTTGACTCTATAAAGGGGTTTTATCCGTCCCTGTGGAATACAAATCTCGTGTGGGGAGGCTCCCAACATACAGCTCTTCTCAACAGGGTGGAGTCAAAGGCTTTTCGTCTCATTAACTCTCCTCTTACTGACTCCTTTCAACCTCTGTCTCTTCACCGCACTGTTGCATCTTTATCTCTTTTCTACTCAGCTACTTCAATGGTCTCTGCTCCTCTGAACTGTCTGCATGCATTCCTCCACCTCTATGATGGGCACGTAGCACCCATCTGGCAGCAAATTCTCATCCCTTTTCTGTCCAACTCTCTAACGCAGGAGTTAACCGTTACTCCCAGTCCTTCATTTATGCAACAGGTCAACTCTGGAACTGTCTCCCTCTGTCTGTATTTCCCTGCTTCCCTATGATCTCCAGTCTTTTAAACACAGTGTGTTCAGGCATCTCGAAATGATCGGATCTTGAATTTGGCTCTCTCTTGTATTTTTGTTTTTCTCTCTTTGGAAGGAACAATAATTGCATGCTCACGGTCTTTGGTTCCTTCTTCCTCAAAAAAAAAAAAAAAACTCACAATATCAAAGTGGATGAACTGCGGCAGAAAGTCTGGATTCTAAACACATTCATGATCATCTGTTCTGTTAATGAGCACCAACTCTGATGTTCAACAGGGTCATTACCAGGCAATGGGCTGAAATAGAGAACACACTGGGTAGAGACAAGATTACTCAAACTTCCTTGTAAGTGCAACAGCAGCAGCAATGAGTGGCACTGGAACAAACCCTGGACTGCATGACTCAACTTATCTCATGACTTGATCACAAATCATGGGACAAGTGGCATGAATCTGACCTCCACATAGCCACATCATCAAACAAGTCTGTCAGCCTCAAGGATGAGCATTCAGTCACTTGACAATGACCTTGCACTATCAGTCTGTACCATCTGGCTACTGTGGCATCCCTATCTGCAGAAGTATGAGTATGTTACCAATCAGCTGGCCTGCATTGTGAGGTGTTTTCTGGACTTGGATTTCCTGGAAGGTGATGTACTGTGCAGGTGGTCTCCTTGGACTTCATCTGATTGAACCCACACCTGTCTCTGATGACATCTGCTGAAAAACAACACACAGCAAGATCATGCCAGCATATCAACAGCTATACCAGGAACTGGGGGATGTAGTGCCAGTCATCTTGGTTGCAAACAGAGCAACCAGCATTCTAGTTTGTTCCTTAGGAAAGGAGTTCCTAGCATACAAAGTATGATGAGGACATCTGCAGTGGTATGCTTGAAGTAGCAACCTCATTCCAACCTGGAGGTAACTTCACCCTCCTGAAGATGATC
>NC_136960.1:36726089-36981252 GCF_032717465.1 Coenobita brevimanus | reverse complement strand
ACCAGTTGTAATGGTGGGAATACTGTTAGTTTAGGGCATACCTGTGACTAAACGAGGACATCTGTATATGCACTGTACAGTATTTGTGGATGTGGGAGCATCTCTTGGCCAGTCAGTTAGACCATAGGATTTTTCAGCAGAACTTCACTCGTGTAGATTTTAATATATTGCAGCCCTTCATGATACACCACACATCCATTACATATATATTTATATATGCTGACCATATTTTTTTTATTCCAATAAATGCATCTTTAATGTAAATAAGCTTCTCTTTAATATAAATGTTTCAATATTTTGTGTAGTGGAGTAGAGTTTATCACCTTTTAAGACTAATGAAAAAACAGATTGATTTGGACAAGGCAGTCTTATAATTTCCGATATTTGAGAGTGCAGTAGTAAAATTAATTGTGCTTTTTTAAATCTAACGTCAGTTGCTTTGCCAATGAGTGAAGTATTGCTGCTACTTTTTAATCCAAATACTAAACGCACAACCAAAGAACTTGCAGCTTAAAAAAAATAAATGCATGCTCTCTGGTGCAGACCAAAAATTATTTGAAACATCTCGACATATTGTGCATCAGTGGCACATAGTGGATGCAGCGTGCCAATTTTATTCCATCTGACTGCAATCTGTTGCATGTTTATCTCATTTGTGCTGGGTTGTGTCAATGGTCACTGCCCCTCTGAAACTTGTCTGCTTGCATCCCTCCACCACCCTGGCTGGTTCATAGCACCTGTCTAGCAGCAAACTCTCATCCGTTTTCTGTCGAGCTCTCAAATGCAGGAGTTAACCTTCATGTACGCAGTAGGTCAACTCTGGAACTGCTTTTCACTCTTCCTACTGCCTATGATCCACCAGTCTTTTTAATGCTGTGTCTAGGCATCTCAAGATGAATGATCTTGAATTTGGCACTTAACTTAGTTTTTTGTTGGAGGGAACAGTCGTTCAGGTTTTCTAGCATTTGGTTCCTTCTTCCTTGCATAAAATATTGATTTAAATTGTTGTGGGAACAACATTGCCTAAAAATTACCTCCTGTAGTGTTCATCTGTCATGTTGGACTAAAAGACTTGTTGCCTGGGTATGAATGGCTTGGTAGGCCAGGAACAGCATTACTGATTTTATACATACAGTACTTTATTAGTTGCCTACTTGCACCAGACCATGAGCAATAGATTTAAACTTCAGCCAGTCATGGTTTAGATGTGTGTGTGTTTATGACCAAGAAATTAACAAGGGTTATATAAACTGTAGCAGCCAGTTCATAAGTAACCTTGTAATTTTTTAGAAGTGCTATTCCAAGGGTTTTTAAGGGAACGAAAGTCTTAAAAGGCAAGAAATTTTACTTCATTACTTGTAAAAATATAACGTGGCCATATATATATATATATATATATATATATATATATATATATATATATATATATATATATATATATATATTTTACAAAGATTTTATTGGTAGGTAGGTTATGGCAACATTCCATGAATTTAGTAAGAAATCATATGTCATTTGGTTGTCTGTGCTCCATAAATTAGAATTGGGAGACTGAGCGGTGGAGTGGAGAGAGGGAGAGAATTAACTAGGAGTGTATGTGAGTGAGGTAGGAGGGGAGGCCAAGGATGAGATGGAGGGCTGGAGTGAGAGACTAAGGGCCAATTCACACTATACAGTTCGTCTTCGTAGAGTTGCAGTTCATTTGCTATGTCACTGTTCACACTATATGTCCATGATCTCGTCAGTGTGCGTGCAGCTGTGGCTCCGACAAGAAGCCTCAGAAATTAGTGTAAAGCAGCTTGCTGCAACATTCATTTTTGCACAACTACTGAGGTGACAATGCCACTGATGTTACAAATCCATGAATGTCACGAACAATGCAAGCTCTTTAGTAGACATAACTGGACAGGAGGAAATGCTCCACAAGGTGCATTCCTTGTAAAAGAAATTTAAAAGATTCTTGAAGTCCCACTGGTTTTCTTCCATGGGCGTAAAGAGGGTTGAGAGAGAACCTACCAATGGTTATGAACAGGATGTTGGGAGAACATGTGAATGGTAATGGATAGGGTGCTGAGAGATACCCTAGGAATGGTAATGAATAGGATGAAGGATAAAATGCTATTTGTCACACTGTTATAATAAAATAGTGAAATATTTAAATATCTTACCCAATTTTTCCAATCCCTCTCCTATTAATGTCCATATTTTTTCTTTCACATGGTTATCGTTGTATTTTCTGTTGCCCATGTCATATAGTTCCTCGTAGCCTCTGACCAGTTCTAATAACTTCTCGTCACTCATGACTGCTTATAGTACTGTTCCCAGCCAAAAGCATTGTCAGGCTAAAGTTGTCCTCTGTTGTCTGTAAACACACCGTGACTGATACGTATTGATGTTCACACTGATTGGTGGAGGTACGGAGCATTTCCATACGTATACGTTTCGTTCGTTAGAGATTTCTTCCAAACGTAGGCAATCCGTACGAGTGAAAGCCGCACGAAAGATGAACAATAAACGGAAAATATAGTGTGAACAGCCCCATTGATTTTGATAAAATAATTAACATACGAAAGCCGTACGGAGACGAACCGTGTAGTGTGAATCGGCCCTAATGTGTGAGGTGGAGGGGGGGGGAAAAGGGAAACTGAGGGATTGAGTAGAGGATGTTGTAAATTGAAATGGGAAGGAGAGGGAAACTAACTAGGAGTGTATGTGAGTAAGGTGGATGTGGGGTAAGAGGGAGGGGGAGACTGAGGATGAGTGGAGGTATATAGGAGAGGAGGGTGCAAGTTGGGGGTGGAGTATGAGAGTGAGGTGGAGGGATGGAATAGAGGTATGAGAGGGAGGTGTAAGTGGGGGGGGGATGGAGAGTGAGACTAAGTAGGGGTTTGTGTGAGTGAGGTGGAGGTGGGGAAAGTGGCAGGGGAAGACTGAGGATGAGATGGAGGGATGGAGTGGAGAGGTGCATGAGAGAGGAGGGTGTAGGAAGATTATTCTGAGAGTGTATGTGAGTGAGGTGGAGACTGAGGATGAGATGGAGGGATGGAGTGGAGATATATGAGAGGGGGTGTAAGTTGGGGGAATGGAGAGTAGGAAACTTCATCAGGAGGGTGTATGTGAGTGAGGTGGGGGGAGAGGCAGTGGGGGGGAGCTGAGGATGAGATAGATATGGAGAGGTAAATGATAAGGGGGTGTTGGTGTAATCTGGGGGGAGGGCAGGTAGATGGCAGTGGACAGGGAGGAGATATGTACCCTCACAGGATCAAGGTGTCTGGTTATAGGTAGATATAGCATGTTCACACTTTTCACATTGTTATAGTAATATGGACATTATATTTTTACAGTTTTATTTGTTTGCTTGAGATTATACTCTGAACTTTAGCTTGGCCTAAAATTTTAAATCTTTCCAGCCTGAATTATGAGTTGTAACTTTCTTAAAACAGGATAGTAGGCACAGTGTGAAAAGGATTATGAGTAATAGCATTGGCTTTCTGTGCCTCGAGTTACTCTTATGTGACACAGCTGGAAAAGACTGAAAAATTGGGCCAAGTTAGTGAAGAGTAAATATTGTTCAGTGGAATGTGATTTTGTTGATATTTAACATGCATCACAACCAGTCCCATGTTGGTATTTTTGAACCTCTTCAGTACTGTTACATTTTTTCTGTGTATTGTTGCTGTGTCCCAGAAGATTTTATTCTTGCTGCTGCCAGACGATTTTACTCAGCTTAGGAAGGGGGTCTCATACTGGAGGGAGGCTGTCTCCTCCAGTATGAGATCGCACTCCAAGCTGAATAAAATCGTGTGGCATCAGCAGGAATAAAATGTCCTCATACTGAAGGGGTTAATTGGCTCATGTCTTTGGTATACTGTATGCCATGTTGATTAATGGTGCATTGCTTCCTGTTTAACATGCCTTAGCAAACACACGTTGCGTGGTGCACACAGTGTTAGGAATGCATGTTAAGTAGCCCTTTTGATCACTCTGTTGTATGCCATGTGTTCTTGTATAGCTCTGCTTGGTATTAGCTGGGCAGAGCAATACAAGACATGGCATCTACACAGTGATTTGAAGGGCACGGTCTTGGAAGCATCTTGTGGTAGGGCGCAGAACCTATCTCGATAAATCGGCCACGAAAATACGGACTGGCAACCCTCCCTAGGGGTTGCCAGTCCTTATTTCTCTAGGGTTGCCAGTCCGTATTTTCGTGGCCGATTTATCGAGATAGTTTTTTTTTTTTCCACCTTCTTCACTTAAATGTATCTTAGTGGAAATAAAACCAATGTATTATCACAATGTCTTCATTATATACATACACCTTTTTTGTATATTACTTATATATGTATAGTATTTATATATGTATAGTACTTTGAAAAATATCAGAAAGAGAGTACCAATAGACATGAATAGTACGAAGGAGACATCACTTCGTACTATTCATGTCTATTGGTATTCTTCTCTGATATTTTTCAAAGTACTATACATATATAAGTAACTTATAACATATTCAAAATTTAGCACTTTGAAAAATATCAGAAAGAGAATACTAATAGACATGAATAGTACGAAGGAGACATCACTTCGTACTATTCATGTCTATTGGTATTCTTTTTCTGATATTTTTCAAAGTACTATACATATATAAGTAACTTATAACATATTCAAAATTTAGCACTTAGAACAAATTATGAACTTAAAAAGACAATATACAAAGACATGTATACTAAAGAAACATAAAAAATATATAAAAACAAACAAAAAGACACATGGAGCAGGACAGAGGAAGGACAGCAGGACATAGCAGAGATGACAGGGTAAGACACAAGACAGCACAGATGACAGGGCAAGAACAGCAGGACATTGCACAGATGACAGGGAAGGACACAGCAAGACATAGCACAGATGACAGGGAAGGACACAGCAGGACATGGCACAATGACAGGGCAAGAACAGCAGGACATGGCACAATGACAGGGCAAGAACAGCAGGACATGACACAGCAAGGCAAGACAAGCAGGACATAGCACAGGTGATGGAAGGACTTAGCACAGATGACAGGGCAGGGCAAAGCAGGAGATAGCACAGGTGATGGAAGGGCACAACAGGGCATGACATAGCACAAATGACAAGGCAAGACAAGCACGATACAGCAAGAGATGGAAGGGCAGGACACACACAGGAAAAAATAGCAGATACTATGGAAGGGCAGGACACCCTAGGCAAGAACAGCAGGACACAAGGTAAGAATAGCAAGGAGGGGAGGACATGTCAAGGATGGCAGGGCACAGCAAGAGTGCAGATGACAGTGCATGGGTGTAGGGCAAGACAAGGGTGGCAGGACAGGACAACGCAGGGGTGGCAGGACAGGACAAGGCAGGGGTGGCAGGGCACAAGCAGGACATAGCACAGCTGATGGAAGGGCACAACAGGGTAGGGCACAACAGGGTAGGGCACAACAGGGTAGGTCACAACAAGGCAAGACAAGTAGGATACAGCAAGAGATGGAAGGGCAGGACACACACAGGAAAAAATAGCAGATATGGAAGGGCAGGACACCCTAGGCAAGAACAGCAGGACACAAGGTAAGAATAGCAAGGAGGGGAGGACAGGCCAAGGATGGCAGGGCACAGCAAGAGTGCAGATGACAGTGCATGGGTGTAGGGCAGGACAGGGGTGGCAAGGCAAGGCAGGGGTGGCAGGACAGGACAGGACAGGGCAGGGGAGGGAATAGCAAGGGTGTAGGGAAGGGCATGGCTGCATATTGCAAGGGTGTAGGGGAGGGTATGGCTGTACAGTGTATTGCTTGGGTGTAGGGAAGGGCATGGCGGCATATTGCAAGGGTGTAGGGAAGGGCATGGCGGCATATTGCAAGGGTGTAGGGGAGGGCATAGGCTGTACAGTGTATTGCATGGGTGTAGGGGAGGGAAGGAAAGTGCAAGGGTGCAGGACAGGTAAGTGATGGCAGGACAGGTAAGTGATGGCAGGACAGGACATAGTTGACAGAACAGGGATGGAAGGACAGGACAAGGATGACAGGAATAGCAAGGGACACCTGGTAGGGAATAGCAAGTGTGGGGGTGGTTGGGTGGGTTGCAGGGTGGTAAGGTTAGGAGGAGGAAGAGGAAGAAAGAGAAAAGAAGAAAAGGGAGAGAAGAACGAGGAGAAGAGGAGGCCTAATACAATAAGAGGGGGAAGAGGAGGAGAGGCTGCCTAATACAAAAGGGGGAGGAGGAGGAAGGAAGAAAAGAATGAGGAGGAGGAGGAAGGAAGAAAAAAATGAGGAGGAGGAGGAGGAAGGAAGAAAAAAATGAGGAGGAGGAGGAGGAAGGAAGAAAAAAATGAGGAGGAGGAGGAGGAAGGAAGAAAAAAATGAGGAGGAGGAGGAGGAAGGAAGAAAAAAATGAGGAGGAGGAGGAGGAAGGAAGAAAAAAATGAGGAGGAGGAGGAGGAGGAAGGAAGAAAAGAATGAGGAGGAGGAGGAGGAAGGAAGAAAAGAATGAGGAGGAGGAGGAGGAAGGAAGAAAAGAATGAGGAGGAGGAGGAGGAAGGAAGAAAAGAATGAGGAGGAAGAGGAAAGAAGAAGAGGAAGGAGAAGAATGAGGAGGGGAATAGGAAGGAAGAAGAGGAGGGGAATAGGAAGGAAGAAGAGGAAAAGAACAACGAGGAGGAGAAGAGGAAGCCTAATACAATACGGGGAGGAAGAGGAAGGAAGAGAAGAACAATGAGGAGGAGAAGAGGAAGCCTAATACAATACTTATCTATATGAAATATTAAAACAGACAGAGAATAAACACTCAACTTTGTTTTCCTTTGTAATATTAATGCCAGCAAGGGGTATCATTAGTTTATGCTTCAAAAACTCTTTGTTGGTCAAATAATAATAATAATAATAATTTACTGGCAAACCCCTATCAGTAATTCCTCATTTAAGATACTTTCGCTCAGCACAGTCTCACTCTTAATGTCACTCAAAAATATACTTTTCACAAACTTCTTAATTTAATCTCAAAGGTGTGCTGTCAAAGATCAATGTTAATTCATCTAAAAATATATTTTTTTAAAATTTAACACAAATAAATCTTGCTAGTTAGTTCTGTCTTGCATATGATCCTTAAATGCTGGAGAAAAAGTCCCTCTTGCTGGGACCCGACCCTAACTTCACGCAATCAGCAATTTACGGGAATATTTATCAATTATTAAATGAGGAATTACTTACTGCTGCCATTATACACAAACAAAATTCACAATTTACACATATTCTGTTTTTAATTGTGTGGAAAATGTGCCACTAGATCTCAGATGATGTGTTTATATATACAGTATTTCAAAGCTATGCATATATATACTGAGGTGTACATGATGGGCCTGTAGAAACAGTTCAGTATTTTTATATCATTTGTATCGTACCATTCATGAAGGCTCCAACTTGCATTCATTGGCCATAGTCACCTAATGGTGGCTGTCTATGCTGCTCAATCTCTGGCAGCCACCCTACGACCTTGTCTCGTATTTTTTTCTCCAGTCTGCCTCACAACCCTACCCCCGAAATTCACACTTCTCGCCTTACGCACCCAATTGTTATAAAATTGCGGTGCAGGGCAGACACCTTCAGGTGGTGGCACTGATATAACCAGGCCATGTCCAGTGAAAAGGGCCAGATGCTCACTCACTGACCATTTAAGCCCCTGGAATCCTGACTACCTCACATATTTCTCCCTACATAAGTGCTTCAAAATTATCAACTCCAGGACTTTCCTATTCCAGACCAACACCACTACAATACCAGCTGGTGTTCTCAGTGCCAAAAATCCCTCGTGGCTAAACACACAGACACAGGACAACAAGGGGACTCTCAATGCAGAAAAACACGAACACATAAACCACCACCACAACCCAACAAGACCTCCACACAGAGTTATAAGGCTGCCTCCTCCCCCCAGCCTCACTATGTACCTCTTCATAATAACTAATCCAATGAAACAGTGAAATTTTTTGTACTGAGACAGGAATGAGTCTCCTTGATTACTAGTTCAACTGACCCTCCAGTCTGGCCCCACTTTGTAAGAGGAACATAAAAGCATTACAGCCATTCAAACCACCAAGGAAGTTGAACTAGACCTATTACTTGACCACTGCCCCAAATTAGAAAGTTACCTAAATCCAAATAAAATGTGCAACCATTTTTATTTTTCCTCCTTTTTTTCTTATTTCCTTTTTTTCTGTTAATAATTTATCCTGTACATACTGCCTACCTAGCCACTACAGCCATTCAAAGCCTATAACACTGCACACCAGCACTAAATTTCATAAGATATAGTCAATATTTTTCTTCTCGCCCCTAAAACGGCCCTCATTCAGAAGGAACTGTGCTGTGAAAATACATGGAATTTCACAGTACAGGTCATCGGCTCCGACCACCTGCACTTGTCGCAGTCCGCCGATGGCTGTGGCTGCCAACCTCTTTTTTTTTTTTTCCCAGTACTTTATTTCAGGGTGTACACAGCTTTTTTTTATAAATAAATACATATATATATATATATATACAGTACTTTAGTTTTATTATTTCACACTGTACCTAGCTACTACCTACACACACAAGGCCACTACAGACATCCACAAATCTGCAGCCAAACAGGACCCTTCAAAAACCATCACCAGACACCCATCCTTCACAAACAACCCTACCCAGAGAAACACGAATACACCTACTCTCTCTCACCCTCTCTTTACTCTAACTTAGTCTAAAAATGCCTTGTGCTCTCTCTCATGGATCTATCTATCTATCTATTGCCAGACGCCTTAATCCCGTACGGGATGGCCACAAACGTATCGCCTCTCTCATGGATGCTGGGTTGTAAGCATAGTATATAAACACTAAAATACGATGCTGGTTATGAAGAAGAGCTATGGAAGGCATGTAATAAAAACTTGCATTACAAAAAGTACTTAAAAAAAATCTATAAGCCAAGAAACTTTTTACAATGCTGGGTGGTAACCATATAATCAAACCATATGTGCTCCCTATGTGTCAACAAGTGGGTTGGTGAAGGGTTAGTGCCCCTCCCCGTAAATAAAAGTCAAATGGCCACCCCTTACGGGATTATGGCATCTGACAGTAAACAGACAGATAGATAGATATTCTCATCCTATACCCAACACCAAAATTCACAAGGATACATATTTTCGTTCCTACCCCCTTAAAACGGCCCCCATTCCAACAGAACCATACTGTGAAAAACATATGGAATTTCACAGTACAGGTCACCGGCTCCGTCCACCTACAATACCTGTAGCCCAAGTGCAGATCCACCAGTGGCTGTGGCCGTCATCCATTTTTTTTTTTTTTCTTTTCTAACTTTATTTTTACTACTTCAGACGGTACATAGCAACTACCTAGATATACATGGCCACTACAGCCAAACAGAAGCCTTCAAAAACCATCATGAGACACCCACCCTTCAGACACAACCACATCCAGAAAAACACAACCTATACTCTCTCTCTCTTTTTACTCTACCTTGGTCTAAAAATGCCTGGTGCTCTCTCTCATGGATGCTGTATTGTACGAATACAGTATATAAGCACTAAAATATGATGCTGGTTATGAAGAACAGCTATGGAAAGCATGTAATAAGAACTTACATTACAAAGAGTACTTAAAACCTATTTTCATCCTATACCCAACACTATTTTTCAGAAGGATACATATTTTTTCCTACCCCCTTAAAACGGCCCCCATTCCAAAGGAACTGTGCTGTGAAAAGCATATGGAATTTCACAGTACAGGTCACTGGCTCCGACCATCTGCAATACTGGTGGCCTAAGTGCAGTCCAGTAGCCCAAGTGCAGACCGCCAAGTGGCTGTGGCCGTCATCCACTTTTTTTTTCTTTCTTTTTAAACTTTATTTCTACTATTTCAGATGGTACATAGCTACTACCTAGATATACAACAGAAACCTTCAAAAACCATCACCAAACACCCACCCTTCAGACTCAACCATACCCAGAGAAACACAACTCTAACTTGGTCTAAAAATGGCTTATGCTCTCTCATGAATGCTGACTTGTAAGAATACAGTAAACAGGCATTAAAATATGATGCCTGTCACAATGAAAAGCTATGGCGTGAAAGCAGGTCTAATGTTTTGTTTCTGCCAGTGGGACACGTTAAAAAAAAAAACTATCAAAACATGAAAATTTGTGCCAAGTTAGAGTGAAATGAGTATACCCAGACTTCAACACAATCATCATCTTTTTCTACTTCAATGCCAACACAATACACAACTCACACACATTGCACTATGCCCACAGTGTAATGCTTCCTGCCACACCACACCATACTCACATTTACCACAGTGTAAGGCCTCCCCCCCCTCACCACAACACACTACTACAAACACTCACCACATGTACCACAGTGTAGGCCTCCTCCCACACACCACACCACACTACCACAACAGACAATCCTTCAACATATACCTTTGGGGCTGCCAGGGTTTCTGTAGTCAGTCAAGTGGGATTACAAGCCAAAATTTACTAATACATAGCAATTATTCTTCAAAACAGCATAATTTCGATATAATAGGTTTATCATCCACTGACAAAGGAATTCAATTTATCATGAGATTTAATTTGCTGGAAGGGAAGGTTATGACGGCCAATACAGGTGATAGGAGGGTCAGAGGCATGTAATGATTTTAGCACTACAACAACAGGGTCTCTCTATCTCTCATGACAGAAATATTTGAGGTGGGAGCAAAGAACAAAGAATAAACAAGCATTAAGGGGGCCAACTATCAGTACCATGCCTAGTGAAGTGGACTAATCATCATCATCATCATCTTCGTAACCAATTATCTTTCAATCATCGTAACCATTTTTTTGTTCTTTTTCAAGCAGTCACTCCTATCCTGTTTATTTTTTTTTTTTTTACACATGGATAAAATGCATAGGGCCCATAAAGCAAAGAGGAAACCCAAGAGAGAGTGAAACTAACTGCAAGCCCAATGAAATGGCTCATACACTCATTCACTTACCATTCAAATCCTAGTATCTTACACACACACACACACACACACATACACACACACACACACACACACACACACACACAAAACCATGGGAACATCACACATCCTTGCTCTCTCTAATCATAAACCACGACAACCCAACCCAACAGACATCAACACCATCACAAACACCCAAACGATACACAGACCAAGAAAACGCAACAATGAAGGAGAAATATCAACAGCATAGCCTAAGAATCTGCATAACGATAGTAATTCTAAAAACGTATCAACCATTGGCTGTGATGCTGGAGACCTTGCAACTTTATACAACATCGTCTGCCATCATCCAATCCTATGTCACCCCATAAGGAGCGTAGGAAGCCAGGGCTAGGCATACTGCACAAAATTATCTGCTCAACACATAATACTGCTGATTTCTGAGATGCCCTGGGTTGAAAGACGATGGAGACCTGACAGGCAAATTGGTTCTTGCTCATGCTTAGGAAAATACGGCAAATGACTGTGTGATAGGAAGATATATATCAAAATAGTTTAATCTATGGGCACCCTAGGATCTCTCCCTACCTATCTATCAATCTATCTATAGCCTGACGCCCTAATCCATATAGTTATAAAATTTCAAACACGTGGCACATTTTCCCATGTATCGATAACAGTATAACATATTCCAATTCAACATATAACTACAGTCAGTTTATTTCCATCTGACAAAACAAGGCAACTTTTATCACTTCAGTACTAAATCATTGATGTTTATATAAAATTCAGTATGCCTTAGTGATGGGGTACGGATGAGTGTCCTTAGTTACTAGTCAAATTAACTCTCCAGTCTGACTACACTTGGCCATAAAGCTAACGGTTATGAATCTCTGTCAGGTGAAGCAAACTGACTATAGAATAAATCAACAGAAATAAAGACACCAAAAAAAACACTCCCACATCAATATATAAAACATAGTCAGCCACAGGAAAAAATATATAAAAAACATAAACCGTATTAACGATAAATGTTCGTATATATGCAGGGAAAAATCTCGTTAATCTCTCACCTAAATGAAGGGAATCAACTGCAATGTTTAATGAGGGGAATAAACTCAGAATGATTGTTATTCTTGGATATAAATGAAGGGAAACGACTCAAGTTGGTCATCAACCTTTGACAAAAATGGTCGTTAACTAAGGATGCTTGTTAGTTTTAAAATCTCAGTGCTATTTAGGACAATACATTTTTCTTTTTAATGCAGAGAAGCAGAAACTGAAGAGTGCAAGAAATAATACACAAAAGAGAGCCAAATGCAAGATATCTTACATCTGAAATTCCTGCACACATTGCATTTACAAGACTGGAGGTCACAGGCAGAGGGAAATAGAGATTGAGAAAAATAAATTCAAGTTGACCTGTTGCCAATTACAATCAACCAAAGAAGGACAAGAGTACATATTTTTTTCAGCATATTTTTTCCTTTGGCTGACTGTGCAGTACATCACAATGGCATGGTAATAATAATCATGCAAATATAACAAGAAAATGGGCACAAAAATTGGCGTACAAATACAATAGCCAACATCAACAGTTCAGGAGGGATAATATATACAAAACACCCATTTTTATTGTTGGGTAAGCAAGCACTATGGCTTTTTTGCAGAGTCCTTTTATTTGCCACAGTTATTTACGATCTTTTGGGCTGATAATACCTGATGTTGTGGTGGTCCCTGGCTCATTTTAATTACTAAGAATCAGAGTCAATGCTGGAGAACCTAAATACTGGAATTTAGTCAAAGAAAAGAGGCAATAGGAGCTCCAAAATTCTTACAATCAAGATTATCCTCTAATATTCTTCAGACGTGTGTGTGCATCTTTCAGGAGTTTACTCTGGAGAATGACACGCATATATATATCCTTAGCAAAGCTCATTTAGCCACATCTCATTCAAGAAGGTAGATGATCAGCACACACAGATAAGCTACAACCAACTGACACTGTTTTACTAAGGCAGCAAATACTGTACTGGCAAAAATGCTGAAATTGATGCTATGTTGGTTCAGAGAAGTGGTTTGATTACAGCACTACTACACAGGCATATCCAAACACCTGCCACTGTCCTACTTAGCCCGGAATACAGGACCACAGCAACAGCAGCCCACAATTTACTAAACCAAAATACAGGGCTGCCCATATATATCTGGTGTAGTCGGCTCAGTCTGCGGGTATGGGGGAAGCACGTATTTTGACAACTTAATTATGCTCCGTTTAACTGGGTATTAAATTAACATCATTCCTTTGTAAATGCTAGTTGAAACATGACTAATATGGTGCTAGTCATGAAGAAGTGCTATGGAAAGGATGTTGGGCCACAGTGCTATCTTATTCTGCCAGTGACGTGAGGGAAATGAATCTGCATAAGGACAAAAATCTTGTCTCTTTGTGTCATGTTTGTGTCATACCTTGTCCCATGCTTTTGTGTGTCATGTCTGTGTGTGTCGTGTTTCTGCATGTCATGTCTCAGTGGCTTTTCAATTTGTATATGGATGAAGCTATAAGAGAGGTAATAGGAAGGAATGTGAATATATTGGTATCTAGTGAGGGAGGGTAAGATGTGGAAACTTCCTGAGCTGTTGCTTGCTGATGATACTGTATTGTGATGAATGTCAACTGCAAGGCTTGGTGCATGAGTCTGAGGATGTAAGAAACGGAATCCTAAAGAGAATATACGTATGGGTAAAGTTATGGTCTTGAGGGAAATCACAGCATACAGAGTGAGACTGGATGGTGAGGAAATAGATAATGAAGGTGCATCCAAGTACTTTTGAGTGATGAGTGAGGATGGAAGGATGTGCTTGAATGGGTACAGCAGGGTAGAAAGGTTGCTGGATCACTGAAAGCTGTGATAAGACGTTGAGAAATGAGGCTTAGATCCTGTTGGAAGGGCACAAGAGTGAGAGCAGAGGAAATGACCTGAGGAATGTGTGGAGTTTTATGGACAGACAGATATACAAATGAGGAAGTGGAAAAGTGCTGTGGTGCTATTAGGAGAAATACTTTGAGATAGTTTGGCCATGTAGAGGATGGGGAATGAGAGAATGACTAGAAGGTATGTGTATGATGTGAAGAGGAGGAGAGACGATGGCAGAGACGGAAGACTGGAGTGGAGAGATACAAGGGAGGGAGGTGTGAGTTGGAGAGAGGGCAGTCAAACAGCAGATAACAGAATGACATGGAGTTAATTTGTTTGTGGACTCCCCTTATGCGATTGAGATGTCTGAAATAGATAAAAGTCAGTGGAGGGTAAAAATCTCTTCTTACCAAAATGAGTGAACTTTAAGCAATTACTGAAGAAAATGCGAGAGGAGATATTAAATTACTTGATAAAAAATGCAACCAATGGATGCAAACAAGCAATCACTATCAAGTAAGAAAGGGTTATGGGAAACAGAAAATGATGCAGGGTAGTGATGGTAAAGCCGACTGAGCCTCCACCATATCAATCATCAAATAATCAAAATCAATATAATAATCATCATCCATTATTATTAAAATCATCACTGCAATCGTCATCATCATCATCCCAGCCTCTTCTTCCCACCTAAGGATGGGGTAAGGTATGGTTCAAAATGCAACAACAAAACACATGGGATCAGACATGTTATATATGAACCACCCTGTATTTTTTAGCATCTGTGGCACATAACCAGGACTTAACTGCATCTGTTTGTGATGTACAGGCATGTGCAAAAGTATGCCAACAATACTCTGCCAGCACTAACTTGTATTTCATATTTACCACTCTTCCCCAAATGATTAGAGGGTAACATTCCTTCTGTTGCCTGTTTTCCTGATGCCAGGAACAGACACCTTCATATGGCAATGATCAGATACTGAATGTCAGATTAAAATAACAGCCTTCAGTTCCTTTACTATCCCCATACGGGAGAATGGTGGACTAGGAATGAATAGTAACGTTGATGTGCAGTCCTTACCACATAAAATATTTCAAACAACACCTTCCATTCCTACAGCTGGCAGAGAAGTGTCTACATACTTTGCTCATGCTCAGGACAGTATTTATGCAAAACATTTCATAGCCAATGGTTGTTTGTGTACGGCTGGCCAGTTGTCTATAACCTTAATCGCTTTACTCGAATCTGGCGAAGATGTCTTCTTTCAGAGCTGACGGCAGCAGGTAAAGAAACTGGTTGTTTGATACGATTACTAATCAAAGTGGACATCTCGTGACTATCATGAGTGACAAGCCAAGTGGCCTCTGGCTACCCAGGATATAAGTTACTACACTTGGTGGTAATATACAACTAGACAGTCACATGGTGGTGTAAAGAGTTACGGCGCTCCAGCTGGATGTGGCAATGTCCGGTATTAAATTAGTCAGTAGCTAGTCCCAGGTCTCTTCACAAAATGGGGAAACAAAAAATTGGTGAATGACTGGGTGGCTGTGAATGTGAGGTCCAGCATCTGATAGATGTGAACAAAGTGTGCAACGTCTGGCTTGCAATATCCACTTAAGAACGTATGCCCAATCCTCGAGGCATTGCCTAGGCCGTAAAAAATAAACAAAAAAACTGGCCATCAAACACAACCCCCTCATAGAGCATTCCGCCCCCTTACTGTACGGCCACAACGTGGTTATTGCAAGCAAGGCCTGAGTGCATGTTTACCTATAAATTCATCCACCTGTGTGCCACTTATCCTTCCAACATATGCAATGATGGACTCCTTCTCACTGTCCGACAGTCCCCATTACCCACGTCAAAACGGATATATGTCATGGCACACAATGGTGGGTTATGTGTGCTGTAAAAGTATTGACCCAACCCCCCAGGCATCCCCAATCCCCCAAAACCCCACTAGTAGCAAAGGGACTTGGGGCCACGCTACACGACAGTATTATGATAACTAATTCGGCGCACAATTTTTAAAGTTTATCTTTACGATGCAGACTTTTTGTTCATTTACTGCCGGCGTAAAACTTTAATCTCCTCAGTCTGACTTGGCGCTAATTTGTTTTAAAAGCATACCGGTACTTAGCGTTCCAACTTCCACACAGGGGAATCGACGGGCCGAGGTTCGTAAACAATGAGTAACGCCAGAACTGCAGGGTCGATTGGTGTGGGTGATTTAAACGGACAACATAGCGACAATATACACAAGTATCAAACAACTGGCCATAAAAAAATCTGTCCACTGTGCATCAATTACAATACAAACATCAACATAATAATCCAGCAATAATCATATGCATAATTTACTTGGGTGTCTTCTAGGTGGCTCAGGAGGCTTGCTAAGAAATCACGTTAGGAAATCACCCCAGCCACAAAGAAGACAAGCCACTTTGACTGAACTAACACCAGACACTGTTCAACTGAGAGAAACACTACTAGCAATGGCATCAAAAATAACATGAGGAACCTTTCCATCACAAAATTCTTGCAGTATACCGGGTATCTACCTAGCTAACACTTACTGCAATATATCTACTGTCTATGTGTATCTGTGTAATGTTTACCTATCTGTGTACTTTATCAGCTTGAAATATTGCTGAGCTGAGGCAACACCTTAGCAAGGAGACATGCTAATCATGAAGTGCAGGGGAAAGGTTTCAAAACTATCTGCTACTGGTAAACCTGGGGAATTTACTTACTGTACTCTTGTTACTCTACCCATGCATAAAATAAGCATCTTAGCAATAGTTTATCAAGCAGAATACTAGTCATGAAGAAGTGCAGTGGGATGGATGTAGACATGTAGTACTGTGTTATTCTACCACAGAGATATGAAAAAAGCAGGTGAATGGACAAATCCCAGGCCACATTACAGTGGAAGAAGTATGATAATTGAGCATAAACGAATATAAATAAGTTAAAAATCCATCCAATCAGCCATCATCCAATCCCACGTCGTCCCACAGAGGAGCGTAGGAACCCGGGGCTAGGCAAGTTGGTCCTGACATTTAAGATGAAAATAAGTTAAAAATAAAGCTCATTATTATCCTTAGACCCCTAATGCATCACTCTCAGTTGAATAAAACCATCTGGTGTTAGTTGGAATAAAGACAGTTGCTCTCCCACTTACGAACAAGAGCTAAGAAGAATTGCTGTTGAGATTAAACACTTATCGGCTTGAGATTTCATTTGGCTGTGTGGCTGCCAGCCTGATAGTGCCAGGGATTGGCTCATGGCACTGCATCATCCTAGCTTATCATCAATCATCGTCGTCGTTGATTGGCCAGTAAAATCAGCACCTAGACTAAGTTAACTGGCCTTCTATATCCTAGTGATGGAATGATCTAGTTATGGAGCCTAGCACTAACTATTCTATCATCAATCATCGTCGTCGTCATCAATAGGCAAGTAAAATCAGTACCTAGACTAAGTTAACTGGTCTTGTATACCCTAGTGGTGGAATGATCTAGTTATGCAGCCCAGCACTGCCACTGATCATAATTAAAATCATCAGGCATTATCATCATCATTCCTGACTCCTCTTCCCATCCAACAATGGGGTCAGGAGTTCTCTATTAAAATATCGTAAGTAGGGGAGCAACTGTTATACTCTGTCCATCTCAACTTGGCTTAAAAGTGATCTGGAAAGGATGCAGAGCCACAGTATTGCTAGCCTTGTCTTACTCTGCTTCTGGCCGATGAAATTAGGCTGCCAAGGACAAAACTCTCCGCCAAGTCAAGGTGGACCATCCAAAAATTTTCTAACTCACATTTCAGATGGGTGGTTGTAGCTGTAGTTGTAGTAGAAGGAACTGAGATGTAGAAAGGTTTTCAGGATCAACGGCGCTGGGAACCTCTATATCTATCAGAGGTATTTCCTGAGTTTTGAGGCCACTGAGTATTTTTCAACATTCACCACACAATCTTGTATCGCCCTATGAGCAGCGAAGGAGCCCAGGGCTGGGCAAGTTGGTCCCGACATTCAAGATGAGAGTGACCAGCCACACTCATCCCCGAGTGGCATTACGTTAACGATAAACCCCAACCACCCCTGGGTATAGACACTGCATGATGAGAAAAACTGAGCCAGCACCACCAGGATCAACTCCAGCAGGCAGCACCACCAGGATCAACTCCAGCAGGCAGCACCACCAGGATCAACTCCAGCAGGCAGCACCACCAGGATCAATGCCAGCATGGCAGCACCACCAGGATCAACGCCAGCACGGCAGCACCAACTCAGCAATCGCAGGAACAGCAGCCTGAGTAACACAGACGGACCCTGAAAATAAGGCAAGGTTTTAGGAGATAATCTCAAGTGTGTTCAAACTTAATCCTTTTGTCTGTGGAGGAGTTCAATATGGATCTTAATTAACCCCTAGTGTATTGGTGCTGGATGGGGGGGGGGGCTGCCTGACATTTACACTTCTCAATGCCACACCTATCCCGCAAGAGGAGAATGATGGACTACAGAAGGGTAACTCAGCCTGCAGTCCACTGGGATAATGTTCTGCTGTGCCTGGGGTTGAACTACTACTAGTACACAAGACCTAAGATGAACAAATCCATTTTACATCATCTGTCTAGCTCAATTCCTTGGTTATAGTCCCTCAAGTACTTCCTTATTCCCAGCAGAACAAGAAATTCCGACGGCTCTGCATTATTTACCGAACTCTTCATGACTGGCTTTATTCCCGTGTTAATCTTTTGTTACAACTCAGCACTGAATAAGGACAGATGGCAGTTTAAACAGATAGATAGTGGGAAACTGGGTAGTAGATAGATTCCTTCACAATGATGGCCGTCTCCTAATATAAATGAAAGAGTCTGGTGGTAGCAAGTATATTATGACAAGAGCAGAAGGCCCCATACTACAGGTCCCTTTGGCAAAATTAAAAAAAGTCACAATAGGACGCTTACCTGAGAGTGGAGGCAGATGGCTGGTATTACCATGATTGGGCAGCTGGTTGGTATTAATTTGGCAGCTGGTTGTGGCTTTCTTCTCCCCTTTCTCCGTCTCTGTTGGCAGTTTCCACAGCTGGGTCAATTAACACACCTGAAAAAATAGTACACATTAGTCCTTTCCTTCCAAACCTTGATTAACAAAAGTATCTGGTTAGTAGCAAGAACAATATAACCTGGGAACAGTAAGGTTTAATTACATGGCAGTAAGAATTTGCGAAGTCTATAGTAATAATAATAATAAATAATAATAATAGTAATAATAACAGTAATAATAATAATCGTATCATTTTTAAAGGCTCCAACATGCTTGCATGAGTCAGCCTTGGTCACCTAATGGCGGCTCTCCACGCTGCACGATCTATTGCAGCCTCCCTGTTCAGTCCCTTAACCCTGAGGTCACACTTAATGACCTCGTCCCATGTCTTTCTCAGTCTACCCCTCATAACCCCATCCCCAATATTAAAATTTCTCACCATCCTCACCCAATTATCATCCCCCATCCTCTCCACATGCCCAAACCACCTCAATCTACCTCTCCTCATCACAACACCAATACATTCCAGTCCCATCCTACCTCTCAACTCTTCCATCGTAAACCCAGCCCCCTCAGACCTTGCACACAGGGACGCACTACACATCCACCTAATCATTGTCATTTCTGTACGTCTAAGCCTACGAATATCCTCCTCCTTTACTGCTCAGGTCTCACTACCATACAGCATGACACTCCTAACACATGCTGCATACAAAGACCTCTTAGCACGTAGGGAGAGTCCTCTCAATGTCATGAGTGGCAAGAGCTCCCTGAACTTCTTCCAACCACTTCTCACCCTAGCCACAGAACTAGCTCCAGCCCCACCTCCAGCACACAACATGTTTCCCAAATAACAAAACTCTTCCACACACTCAAGAGATTCACCAGCAAGATCAATCCTTTCACGCCTCACAATCTCCATCTGCTCTCCCCGACACGCCGTACACATAAAATCAGCAGTATCTCACAGTATACCTCTGACAGCACTACATCTCTTGCACCCCCATTTATCACAAACACCGCACAAGATGGAATTACTTCCCACGCCCTCGTGTCAAACTGCACATGGCCACTCTCCCTCGTCTTTGACAGTACCGCCACCAACCCTAGATATCATCACTTTTGTTTTATCTGCAGTTACCCTTAAGCCCTTGTGCCCCATACCATCCCTCCACTTCCTAAATCTTTCCTCCGCTTCCTTTTCATTCTCTGCAATCAACACCAAATCATCGGCATGCAACATCTCCCACAGGAATCTGCTTTTGAAGTCATGTGAGAGGGCTTCAAGTACCATGATAAACAACATAGGACTCAAAACTGATCCCTGATGCACACCAACGTTCATGGAAAACTCATCACTCAAATCTCCATTCACTCTTACCTGGGTGCTACCTGGGTGCGAGCACCCACATACATAGCCATAACCACCCTAACCAGCCACTCCTTCTAGTCAAGCCTTCTCATTGCCCACTTCACCACCTCTCTAGGGACTCTGTCAAAGGCCTTTTCCAAATCAACAAAAACAAATTACAGATCCCTTTTCTTACTAATATATTTTTCCTGAAGCTGTTAACAATGAATATGGCATCAGTGGTCCCCCTACCTGGCATAAACCCAAAATGCATCTCATCAACATTCACTCTCTCTCTAATCATACCTTCTAAGACTCTCTCCATTACCTTCACTATCTGATCTAAAAGCTTTATACCTCTATAATTTCCTGTTTCCAGGTCATCACCCTTCCCTTTATACACATTTACAATTACACTCTTCAGCCAAGCATCTGGGACAACACCATCCATCCATCATCCAATCCTACATTGCCCCATGAGGAGTGTAGGAGCCCGGGGCTAGGCAGTTGGTCTCGCCATTTAAGATGAGAGTGACTAGCCTCACTCATCCCTGAGTGGCATTCACTCATAAATAATCATATTTGTCAGGTCAGTGACTAACCGCACCCCTATATTGCCTGAGGCCTTCAACATTTCGGCAGTCAACCCAGACACACCTGCTGCCTTCCCCACCTTCATCCTGCCTATTGCCTCACTCACAGTAGCAGCATCAATCAAAGGCCAAGGGCCAAACACTCGATCTACTGGCTCCAAACCTTCCCTGTCCCAGTCAAACTCCTCATTCAACAACCGGTTATAATGCTCTCTCCATGCATCTTTAATATCCCCACTGTTCACCACTACCCTTCCTTCATCATTCTTCACACAATGCTCACCTATAATATCCCGATTATCCCTCTTCATCTGATCACTTCATCACCTTAAATATCATATTTTTCCTTTCCACACTATTTAGGTTATCAAACAAAAGTCTCGGTGACTCAGACTTCGCCCTGTGTGCCTCTCTTCTAGCCCTACGCTTGGCAGCCAAGTATTCCTCCTTGCTATAATGATAATCATCATCATCATCTGGGCAGGGTGAGGAGTAGCAATGTCCAGACAGCCCAAATTTGCCCAATCCAATGGGCCATGCTTCCATTCGCTCACCATTCAAGCCCCCAGAATCCTGGCTCTGTATGATACGCCAAAAACATTGACCACGTTCTGTAGCTTCACATAAACATATCCGAGAGTCAATAATAATAATAGTAATAATAACAATAAAAATGCAGTACCCCAGTCTGCAGTCCACATACAGTATACGCTGGCTACAGTTTACATATTGAAAGGACAAAAAAAATGTCACCATATGCTGAATTAATCTGCCTTCCACTACAAAGAATTACAGAAATCTGCCTATATCACACTCCAGGGGTTGTTGCTGCTGATTAACCCTTGTCTGTCTAGATGAGCAGACTCATCAACTGCAGGGAAGCAACTGCCCTTCCCATGCACTGAGTCTGTATTCCCTTGCGACTGACAGCGGGGAATAGTGTAAAAGTTTAGTTCCTGGATGGATGTCACATTTGGGTAATTCCACGAAGATGTCAACCTTTTGTGTCAATATCAGAATTGCTTAAAAGTATATAAATTATACATCATTTTAAAGCTTAATCATTGAATTTTATGAATCTGAAGAGAAAGAGAGCCTAAACTGTCAACTTGGGAAGCTGCATAAAAAACTGTCATGTTATGTCACCAAAGAAAAACCAGTGCTGAATATAGCAACTTTCATAACATCATTGACCAGAGTATGTTATTGTTTGGAATGCTGACATTGTTTTTTACTGTAAATGTGTCTATTTGAGTTGTGATTGACACTACAGTTGTTTACATAATACTGTATGTTGTGGTCAGAATGTAGCATGACCTTTAACCCCTTAACCACGGGGCGTCACTTTCGTGAGGCTCGGGCGCAATGGATCATACCGCGGGGCGTCACTTTTGTGATTCTGTGTTATTTTGAATTATCCCGGGCTTTCAAGTGGTGGCTTGTATCATCTATCAGTACTGCCAGTGTCCAACACTAGTCAGCACTCCAAATCTCATCTGTACTCCCATCCATTGTTGACATTTTAGCGATTTTCCCCCCTTCGTGACTTCCCTCCCTACCTGCCCTCCATTACCCTGTTCTCTCACCTCCCAGGCCGCGCTGCGCTAAGCAAATCTCCCCCGGATTTTTCCACAGATTTCATCCATTGAAATAAGCCCTATGCCCTATACTTAAACAAAATAATATATACCAAAAAAAAAAAACAGGTAAGTGATAGTGTTATACACCAGGAATTGGCTAATTATCACCTGACAAAACCTCACGTGCATTCATTCGCTACATTACCACGGTAATTTCCCCTTTGAATTATGCCTTGTAATCTATGTCTGTAATAAAAATATATATCAGAAAGGAAGGGAGAAGCCTAAGTGACATTTACATTCACCTGGAACTACCTATTTCTTTATGTATTGCCGAGATTTTCTACCAATAATTTATTAGCATGTAAGTTAGCAGCTGTCAGCCTCCGTGTCATTGTCAACCCTTGCCTTCTCAGATAAGCCGCGGCATTTAGTTCCTTGTCCTCCGCTATAGTCAAACCATGTCGCACTCGCGCCCCGCCATTTCTGCCGCTTCTGCGCCCATTGCAAAGGGCCCCATGACCTCTACACCCAAAAAAAGTCGTGAGGGAAGCAGGAAAGGACTTAGTGACTCTGCAGTGGCACGTGAACTAGCAGAATTGTCTATGGTGATGATGGATAATGATTTTGACGATTCAGGTGAATCGTGTGATGAGCCGGGTGAGGAAATCGTGCCAGAAAGTGCTAGTACGAGTGCTTCAGTGTCGGAAGTTATCCCTAGCTCCAAGGGAAAGGAGCCGTTAGTGCAGCAAGGGAAGGAATTTGGAAAGGGAGTGAAAAGTTGACCCAGCCCGCCATGAGTCCCGAGTTGATTCACCTCCCCGTTCCCCAAGCCCCACTTCACTCATTTCTTCTTCTTCGTCTGCTGAATTATCTCCGGAGTCTTCGTCGTCGGAGTCACCACCAGCATCAACAGTGAAGGAAGGCCGTAGAGGAAGAGGTAAATCCCGGACAAGTAAACGCAGAGTTGGTACTAGAGAAAGGGCTGCTAGTGCTGTACGGCAACCCAGGGTCAGTGCGAGTGACCTTAAACGGGGTAAATCTGCCTCACAGCCACCCACCACCCTCACCCACCCCACACTGCCACGACAGGGAATCCTGGACGCCTTCGCGTGGATGGAAGGGTCCGATTTTGTGCCAGAACATTTAGTTTTTGATGAGAGCTCCTCAGGAGTACAGCCTGCCTTCACTCTTGACGATAATGCTGAGTGTGTGGACTACCTTTTGGCCTTCCTAGATGATGAAGTCATGCAGCACATATGTGATGAGACCAACAGGTATGAATCACAATGTGCTGCAAGTGGTACAGGTGCAGCCAAGATGCAACAGTGGTCCATGCTGGGAGTGCAGGAGCTGTATGTGTTCTTTGCCCTCATGCTTCTCACGCCACACTCCAAGAAGCATGAGTTGGAAGAATACTGGTCCATGGACCCCTTACTACCCTCACCCACCTTCAATAGGTACATGGCCAGAAATCGCTTCCGGAACATCATGGGAAACCTGCACTTTGCCGACAACGATGTACCTTCCCAAACCGACCCACTCTGGAAGATCCGGGAGATTCTGAGCAGAATGAAGGATAAGTTTATGTCATTCTTCCACCCCTTTCAGAAGGTTGTCATTGACGAATCCTTGGTTTTGTTCAGAGGACGTCTTCGGTTTGTACACTACATTCCAAGCAAACGCCATCGCTTTGGAATCAAGTTCTTTGTACTGTGCGACTGTAAGACGGGGTACATTCTTGACTTCGTCATTTATTCAGCCAGCACTGTCGATCTGGATAAAACACACCCCCTTGGCTTCTCAGGTTGTGTAGTGAAAGTGCTCCTTGAAAAGTATTTTGGTGTGAATCATGTGCTGTATACAGACAACTATTATACCGCACCGACACTTGCCAAATACCTTTCAGAGCACGGCATTGGCTCCTGCGGCACTGTCAAAAGTAATTGTGCCCACTTCCCTAAATTCACAGAGGCAGGAACCTCGCAGCGAGGAGACGTGCACCTACGCAAGTCTGAGAAGATGCTGGCAATACGGTGGCATGACAAGAGGGTCGTGCATATGCTCACCACCGTACATAAGGGGGAAATGACAGACAGTGGGAAGGTCGACCGTAGGACAGGCGAACCTGTGATGAAACCTGATGCAGTGTTAGACTACAATATCAACATGCGGCTGGTGGACAAGTCTGACATGATGATTGGTGAGCTTGACTGCCTCAGGAAGAATACTAGGTGGTACAAGAAAGCTTTTCTGCATCTCATAGATATGACGATGCTGAACGCCTTCATCCTGTACAAGATGAAGGTCAAGCCACCCAAGTCCTTCTCCCTGAGGTTGTTCGCCAGGACTTGTGTCCAGCAGCTGCTGGAAAGATATGGTAGGGTGACAGCAGCAACTCCAAGGTGCCATCCAGTAACACTTCTCGACAGACTTGAGCAGAGGGCGTATATGGATCGGCACAAACTGGAGCTAATGCCTGCCACAGGTAAAAGGAAGGCTGCGATCCGCAGGTGTCAGGTGTGTGCACATACCACCCGACACACACCTGAGCACAAACACACCTCTTGGCAGTGTGCTAAGTGCCAGGTTCCCCTCTGTGTTACCTGCTTCTTTGATTACCACAGCCAGAAGCAGTTCTAAAAGTGCAAGTGTGAAAGGAGAATAATGTGTAAATAGCAAGTGAAAGCAATGGATGTTCAGTACATATGACTGAACAGTGTATTCTAGTTTTATCTTACTGAAAGTGACAGTGACTAACATAGTGTAAGTGAAATAGAAGGGTAAATATTGAAAATACAATAGAAAATGTAAACAGTAATGTAAGTAATTAGTAATATAAGAATATGAGTACAAATACTTTATGTTATAACAGTGAAAGTGAATCCGTGGCTCTCTACGTATTTTACTGAATGAAAAATTGAATGACTTCAGTGACATTAACTAATACTACTGAAGGAAACTTATGGAGAAAAACTCCAGATATATATAAGTGTGATATAGTAATATTCGTAGAAATATAAAGTGTGAGGGGTTTTATGAATAATAAATGACAGAGTACTAAGAGCGAACTAGCGCAAGTGCAACGGTCAGACGCGCTCGTAATTTTCATTGCTTTCACAGTGGGTTTTTTTTGAAGTATGGATCCCAAACTACTTGAAAATCATAGAGTAGTGTTTATAGTGTTAATATCTGGCTGTGGTAATCATATTACGGGTTGTCGGGAAGTGTAAAGTGGAGACTTCATTACCCAACTTCAGAGGTCTCCACAAGTCCTACGGTAACCGACGAAGGCTCAACAAACATTCCAGGAGAAAGCTGAAGGTATGTGCCATAAGCATATGTAATTTTAATATTCTAGGGCTAATAACTGATTTTTGGCAAATATTTTTTGAGAGTCTGTCAGAGCCCGAATAACCCCACGGGACACACAAAACATTGGTAAACATGCCCGTGGTGTAGGGGTTAAATGGAAGTATTTCAGGAGTAACGTGTCTCATGTTTTTTCCTCATTTTTCCCATACACAACTAACAAACTGGAGAATACCAACATAACTTTATATCATAAACAGGCATCCCAAGGCCTTAATAATGTAACGTTGGGATACTTTGAAACAAACCCTGGTAAGCCATATGGCTTGTCACACACGTTACATGCCCACTGTGAGGAACATTACCAGAAAATGATGTAAAGTTTCTCAAGCACACCTTTGAACAAAAAATCAAAGTACCTGCACTGAAGTCCAATGATAAAACCCCTGTGTTTGTAATTTAGTATGTTATCTTTAAGTTTTTATTCTTTCCAAACAGTAAATTGATTTTGCCTGGTACCTGGAAAGTGTGCTTTACCATCATGTCTCCAATGACTCCAGCTGATTATTTGAATTCTGCTGGTATTCATTTTACACATGTATCATTGTGAACTACTGGGGCAGCAGCCCACTTCAAGAATAGGTATTCTATGGCAGCTCTAACCTCTTACAAAGCCATCCACAACTGTACTGCTAAATGGAACTTTCAAGAAAGTTATCATGGCAAGGGCCCTCATGATGGGATTGGGGCTTTACTAAAACAGAATGTCTACAAGCGAGTTTTGCAAGGTTGCAGTACAGTAAGGTCTGCTGTAGAATTTTATGAGGAGGCTGAACAAATAACAGATAAAACTGAACTAATGTATGTGTCTACTGAACATATAAACACTGAGAAGTCAAGATATGTACAGATCTGGAAAAACTGTAAGGCAGCAAAATCCATTCAGCAGTGCAGGTCAGTAAAACCTCTTGGCCATTGTAAAGTAGCATTGTATCATTTGACTGCAGACTAATCACCTTTAAAGCAGTGCTAACTTCAGGAGACTGGCTATGACCCACAATCTGACTCCAGTACTAGCAGTGATAGGGAAGGTACACTATCTCTTGCAGAAATGTCAGAGTCATTCATGTCCCAGCCTGAGCCACACAGTACTACTGATACTGAGGCAACACGAAAACCATCCCTAGGTAACTATGTATTAGTTCATTACACTACCAAGAAGCTGTCGAAACATTTTGTTTCAGTGGTAGAATCAGTTCCGGAGCCAGGCATGTTTGAAGTTAATTATTTAAGAAAGAGAGGCACTGACAAAATGGGTGACAGTCAGTTTCATTTTCCTGACAACCTGGACAGAGACGAGATCTCAGAGGATATGGTTGTGCAGGTATTGCCAACTCCTCATGTGTCAAGAATGACACGCACATTCAAAGGGGTGAACTTTCCTTCCTCAATTAATTAGTCTAAAAGGATGAATTTCCCATCTTCGATGAGCAAGTAGTTGATCTTTGACTTGTTTATATCGCTGTTGTGATATACAGGTAGGCTTATCATGTAACTTTCACATCTCTTACTGGCTGTAGGGTTACCTACATGTTATAAGGTAATTTCTGTTCATAATATTCAAATTTACATTGTTCTTTTCTGCTGCATCACCCCCAACCCTGCTTTACAAGAATCATGTTTTGGTTAATTTATCGTGTTTCACATTAATACATGACTTACATTGTTTTGTGATACAATTACTGTAACCTTCATAAAAGATGATTTTGTAATTATATGAGAAATATAAATCGCACAAGTAACGTTTCTCACTTTTCCTGTTACGTGTCTCACAGTCACATTTTCCTTAACAGTAGCAAAATTCTTAGGGGAAATAGAATTTGCTGGTTATGATTATGATCCTCATACACTGACATATGACTGATATAAAGCACTTCTTGACCTAACCAGTAAAATCACAGAGTTAATGAAAATACCCACACAAAGTAAAAGGTGGGGTAGCATCGTGGTAACGTTTCTCACCCCACTTTTAAAAATTTATATAAAATCAGAATAAAAACATATGACTAATCTGACCATGGCATAATGTATTGTGAGGTGTTGGTAGTATACCTTGCAAACAGCATTTATTTATATTGCCTACATAATACAAGTGAGAGTATATCAGTAACTTATCTCTGAATATAATGTTTCTCACGATGGAATGACCCATTTATATCTCTCCACTCAGTTAACAGGGGCACCATAGTTGGATCCACTTCACCTCATAAAATGGTTCACCTCACAAAAATTGTTACCACTCACAGGTGTAAGTGTGTTCCTGGGTTACAGAAGTGAAAGCAAAAGCACATTCAAGTCCCTTCCTTCCTCTCAACTCTTCCATTGTAAACCTAGCCCTCCCAGGTGTAGCATTCAAGAACACACAACACATCCATCTAATCACTGTCCTCTGTATGTCTGAGCCAATGAATATCCTCTTCCTTTACTGCCCATGTCTCACTACCATCCAGCATTACACTCCTAACATATGTCCAAGATGAATATAATTTCCTGACCAACACATATACAACATAAGGTCCAATACTAGACTTCCTTTACCTAGCCTAAGGTGCCTTCATGTGGTGGCACTGATGTGTGTGAGTGGTGGAGCTGCCCAGGTATTTAAACATCCCTCAACACCTTCCCTATCTCTGCATGGAGGAGGATGGAAAAAAAAAAAAAATGTTCAACCTTGGTTTGTATAAATCCACCAACTGTGTAAATTAAAATAAAAAAAGAACTGACGCTAAAGAGGGATGCCTTCACCTGGTGACACTAATATACAACCTCCCTCAACCGACAATTTCAAATAAGGAGGATGGTGGAGAGGATGGAGAGCGAGAGGCTAATGAAGATAATGTACCGTACGTGAGTGAGGTGGAGGGGAGGAGAGGGAGGGGGAGGCCAAGGATGAGATGGAAGAATGGAGTGGAGAGGTATATGAGAGAGAGGGGTGGGAGCTGGGACCAGGGCAGTGAAATGGCGGGGGACAGGGCAACATGGAGGCGATTTGTTTGTGGACAACCCTTACGGGATTAAGGCGTCTGGTAATAGATAGACAGAGAGATTGGATGGTGGACTGCAGGAGAAGAGCAACATCAGTCTGCAGTCCACTATATTTCATAATCTACCTTTTGATTCACTTTCATCGCTTCACCCACAGATAAACAAACCGAGATACATGAATGCAACAAAACCACACGTGCCCTATGGTAACATGCCACACATACCTTCACTATAAGCGCGCGCACACGCACATACGCACACACACACAAAGATTCATATCCTGATGGGCCTGAAGCAAAAACAAGAACAAAGAGGCATCACATTCACACACTTACCACATTGTACAGGCAGGTGTTAAGGTTAACATCCATTACAGTTTCAAGTTAGCTGGGGATTCCTCTTCTTCTTCTTCTTTCCGCCTCTCTCTAGGCAGCTTCCACGGCTGACAATCAACTCACGCACCTGAAAAATATATTACACAATTAGTCCTTTCCTTCTGAACCTTAAGTTTACCTGGTAAGAAACGTATCTGGTGGCATCAAGAACATTATCATTTGGGGACAACAACAGGGTGACATGGAGGCAATTTGTTTGTGGCCACCCCTGGAGGCATCTGGCAATAGATTGATACTTTTTTTTTTTTTTTTTTTTTTTTAATGCACAGAAGGAACAGTAAGGCTACAAGAAAAAATAAAAACACAATAACAGAAGCCATATTCAAGACCCAATCATTTCAAGATGCCTGGACACACTGTATTTAAAACACTAAAGATCACAGACAGTAGGAAATACAAAGACAGTTCCAGAGTTGACCTGTTGCATACATGAAGTACTGAATGTAATGGTTAACTCTTGCATTTGAGAGTTTACATATTACAGAGTGAAAAAAAAAATGTTACCATAGGCTGAATTAATGTGTCTTTCAAAACAAATAAAGGAATCAGACTTAACAACATTCAGGAACAGACTCAGCACTCTTTCTCTCTCTCTCACACAAACACACACACAAAAGGGGGTGATGCCTGGTAGATTTACCCCTTAATACACTTCAAGCATCATACTGACAAGTGCAAGTGCAATAAGATTGTGTCATATCATATTGTTTATAAAGACTCCAACCTGATTGCATACATTCGTCTTGGTCACCTAATGGCAACTCTCCACATTACTTGATCTCTGGCAGCCTCCCTATTCCGTCCCTAATCCCTGAGGTCACACTCTATAACCTCGTCCCAGGTCTTTTTCAGTCTGCCTCTCACAACCCTACCTGACATTCATACTTCTCACTTTCCCCACCCAATTGCCATCCTCCATCCTCCCCACATGCCCAAACCATCTCAATCAACCCCTCCTTATCACAACACCAATACACTTCGGTCCGATCCTTCCTCTCAACTCTATCCTCAACGTTCACACCTCTCACCCTCCACACCCAGTTGTCATCTTTCATCCTCTCCACATGCCCAAACTGTCTCAAGCTACCCCTCCTCATCACAACATCAATACACTCCAGTTCCATCCTTCCTCTCAACTCTTCATCAACATCTCTCACCATACCAGTTGTCATCTTCCATCCTCTCCACATGCCCAAACCATCTCAATCTATCAATCCTCATCACAATAATGTTTTCATGTACATTTTTATATCCTAACTCCTGTTGCAACAATAATCAACTTACATGATGAAACTAAAAAATTCCTAATTATATATGACATGGCAGGCATACAAAGAGAAAAAAAAAAAGATCACTTCTATATTTTTACCTTAGAAAGTGCAGAACTAACCATCTACATGATATCTCCTTGCTGGGTATAATTTAGTCAACTACTGAGGGTATGTTTATACTTCAAGATTACTTTTCTCATTTATTTGTACCCTTAAAATTTGCACACACACACACACAGGTTCATTTGTGCAACACTGGGGGGTTACAGTAGTCCTTAGCTTTAACTCATCTGATGTCTGTCTATCTGTTGCAAGACGCCTTAATCCCATTAGGGGTGACCACAAACAAATCTCCATATTGCCCTGTCCTCTGCTATTTCACTGACCTCCCTGCAACTCAACATCCGCTCTCTGATCTCTCTCCACTCCATCTCATCCTTGGTCTCCCCCTCCACCTGACTCAAACAGATCTCCATGTTGCCCTGTCCTCTTCTACTTGGTTTACCCTTCTCTAACTCACACTCCTCTGTCTCACACATCTCGCCACTCCATCCCTCCATCTCATTCTTGGTCTCCCCTTCCACCTCGAAATGAACGGATCTTGAATTTGGGTCTCTTTTGTATTGTTTTTGTTTCTTGCTTGGAAGGAACGTTAATGCGGGCTCAGCCTTTGGTTCCTTCTTCCTCGCAAAAAAAAAAAAAAAAAAAAAATATCACATAAGCTAAGGGGTCTTTGTATACAACACATGATACGAGTGTAATGCTGTATGGTAGTGAGACCTGTGCAGCAAAGGAAGAGGATATTCAAAGGCTTAAACGTACAGAAATGGCAATGATTAGGTGGATGTGCTGTGCATCCCTGAGTGCAAGGCCTGGGGGAGCTAGGTTTACGACAGAAGAATTGAGAGGTGGGATGGGACTGGAGTGTATTGGTGTTGTGATGAGGAGAGGTAGATTGAGGTGGTTTGGGCATGTGGAGAGGATGGAGGATGATAACTGGGTGCAGAAAGTGAGAAGAGTTAATTTTAGGGGTGGGGTTGCAAGGGGTACAGCAAAAAGGACCTGGGACAAGGTCATTAAGTGTGACCTCAAGGTTAAGGGACTGAACAGGGAGGCTGCCAGAGATTGAGCAGCATGGAGAGCTGCCATTAGGTGACCAAGGCTGACGCATGCACGTTGGAGCCTTCAAAAACGAAACAAAAACGAAACTAGTCACACCAGGTACTGACCAGAATTTTCGGCCATGTACCTGAACAAACAGTTTGGTTTCTATGGGTGCTGTTTACCCCTGCATAAATATAAGTTTCTTTGCTTTCATTTTATAATCCTGACAGTCTGTTTATATGTGACAGTATGGTGCAGAGACCAAGGATGAGGTGGAGGGATAGAGTTGAGTGATATACGAGGGAGGGGGGAGTGAGTTGAGGGGAGGGCAGTAAAATGGTGGGTGACAGAGCAACTTGGAGGCGTTTTGCCTGTGGCCACCCTTTGCGGGATTAGGGCGTCGGGCTATAGATAGATAGATAGATGGTGCAGCACAGATGATTTGCCACACAGCACACCCAAGGCAATAACCCTACATGGAGTTTACTGATGACTGACACTGTGTAGGCAGAGCTGATGGAGAATATGAGATAGTAGAAGGTCAAAAGGAATAGGGAAGTGAGCTTAGAAAGACCAAGAGAGAGAGAAAAAGACAAGTAGATAGATAAACAGATAGAGATAGAGAGAAAGAGGGAGAAACTTTATTACAGTACAATGATCCCTACTCTATCACATGGAAGTGAAGCTTAGCCTTACCTTATGACACCCTATGGAGATCTCAGCCACTAAGCCTCAGTTACGCAGTGCCGTGGCATCAATATATTCTTGCAAATACCCTAGCCTGTCGCAGTATGCGGCAAGAGGTGGTGTATCTCCCATCTTACGCAGGAAGGCGTCTGATTTCGACTTGAAGGCTTCTACGGTGCGGGTTAACACGTTTGTGAAATATCCTTTGACATGGCAGGATCTTCCCCTCTTGCTACGGAACTTTTATTCAAGCTTGGGTAGTACCAGACTCCTCCACAGGGTTAACAGGCTGGTCTCATCCCTGGTGAAAGGACACAGGTCAAGGGTGAGAGCAGTGGAAGAGTGGCAAAGAGTGAAAAAATGTTATCTGAGAGGAGCATGTGGAGTGAAAAAGAGGTATATGAGAGGTGCATGTGGAATTATATGGAAAAACAACGACAAATGATGAAGGTGACAAGCACTGTGATGTGGATGTGACTGAAAATGTTACGAGAAATAATCAGTGATGGTTCAGTCATGTGGAGAACAAAGAATGAGACTGACCAGGAAACTGTATGAGTGAGGTATCAGGGGAAACTAAGGCTAAGATGGTGGGATGGAGTGGTGAGAGATATCAGAGGATTTGTGAATGGCAGAAGACAGAGTGACATGGAGGCGATTTGTCTGTGACCACCCCTTGAAGGATTAACGTGTCTGGTAAGTTATACAGATAGATACAGGTAGATAAACAGACAAGGTCAAAGGGAATCTGCTGGTAATGCATGACTTCCTGTAAATGTCTGTTACTATGACCTCAATCTTGGCTGTAAAAAAAATAAATAAATCATGCCCTATGGGTCAGACACTTATATATTGAAACTTTATTTATTTATAAGTGTACATTAGTGATTATTTAATGCACAGCTTCTCCCTTTCCTATAAAAAATCTAATGCTTGATCATTTTAAAAACACTTCCCTACCTTTCTTCCTGCCTCCCTCCCTTCCTGGATGGTGTGGATGGTGGGAGATAATCCTGTCTATTCTTTTCTCACATGTTTGTTAAATCTTTGTAGCCTCACATCCACTCTTTTTTTCTCACCAGAATGAGAGACTGACAAGGAGAGTGTATGTGAGTGAGGTGGAGGGGGGGAAGAGGGAGAGGGAGGCCAAGGAGATGGGATGGAGTGGAGAGGTATATGAGAGAGGGGGGTATGAGCTAGGAGCAGGGCAATGAAATGGCAGGGGACAGGGCAACATGGAGGCGATTTGTTTGAGGCCACCCCTTATGGCAACAGATAAACAGGTAACCTTAATATGTGGCAATAGGCCCCTGTTATTCCTGCTTCGTGTGAACGCCTGTATGAACTTGATAATTCCTCACATAACTCTCCATTCACTCTCACATGTACAGCAGCTGCCCATTCATAAAATTTCACGTCAACCTGACAATCCATTAAGATACAGTTTTCTCTATCTATCTATCTACTGCCAGACGCCTTAAGACCGTAAGGGATGGCCACAAACAAATTGTTGCCGTGTCGCCCTGTCCCCCGCCATTTCACTGCCCTGCTCCCAGCTCACACACCCCTCTCTCATATACCTCTCCAGTCCATTCCCCCATCTCATCCTTGGCCTCTCACAGCCCATTTTTACTATCACCCATGGAACTCTATCAAATGCCTTCTCCAAATCCACAACCATCATTCATTCCTTTGATATAGTCCCACCTACTTCTTCCTTCCCCTTTCTCATTGTGTGTGTCCTCTCTTCTCTTCCTACTTCTCCCTTGACATCCTGTCACATTTTATTATTTTTCCAGTGCAGGTGGCTCTACACTGAGTGACAAGCCTAATGGTTTCCTCTTACTGAGGAAACTGTTTACAATGCTGGGTGGTAACCATATAACCAGATGATGGGGTGATGTGCAGCCTTCTATGGTGACTGTCAACTGCTTGGACTGACGCATATCCGGAGTCCATCCAGAAACCAAGCCTCCATAATACTCTCTGTGCCTCATTTTTTATTTATTATTTATTTTTTTTTAATGCAATGAAGGAGCCAAGGCTAGGAGCCCACAAACCATTCCTTCCAAGAAAAAAACAAAACAAAAACAATACAAAAGAGAGCCAAATTCAAGATCCGTTCATTTCGATATGCGTGGACATGTGTTTGAAAGACTGGAGATCATAGTAAGTAGGAAATACAGACAGAGGGAGACAGTTCCAGAGTTGACCTGTTGCATAAATGAAGGACTGGGAGTAACGGTTAACTCTTGCATTAGAGAGCTGGACAGAAATGGGATAAGAGTTTGCTGCTAGACGAGTGCTACGCACCCGTCGTAGAGGTGGGGGAATGCAAGCAGACAGTTCAGAGGAGCAGTGACCACTGATGTAGCAACAGAAAAGAGATAAAGATGCAACAATGTGGCGAAGAGACACAGGTTGAAGGGAGCCAGTAAGAGGAGGAGAGTTAAAGAGACGAAAAACCTTTGACTCCACCCTACTGGAGCTGGGGGGTGGTTTGCATGCATAGGAGAGGCAGAAAATTACTCTTCAGATTAATCAAGTATACCATCTAAGGTTCAGAAAAATCTTGGGTAGACATCTGGATAAGTGGTCAATTTCCAGTAAATGGCCTTTGAACTCGACATATACATGCAACTTTTTTCACCAAAAATGAAGGTATAATCAAAGACAATATGCCTCAATCTCTGCTTCTAATTCACATGAAAATATTGTTTTGGCATCTAAATATATGTTTTTGATGTCCAGGAATTCAGCTATGTCGGTTAAAATGTACCCAGACTTACAGAAATGCATAAAAAGTGGAAAAACTGTTTGCTGCAACCAATGGCAAAATCGTTATAGCAGAGAATTTATTGTAAATCAAATTTTGGGGTGGAACTTTTCTATTATCGTTGTAGCGAAACATCGTAAACCGAAACATTGTAAAACGAGTAATGACTGTATTATGAGCGTTCATAAACTGGAGAGCTGCTACCATATGTGTGAAGCACAGGGTGTAGCAGCCATCATCACAGTTGGAAACCGCATGTTTGAGACAAACTGGAAGGCACACGATAACCCAGAGGTCACTGACCTGGATATCCTGCCAGAATCCAATGGAGTCAGGGAAGGAGGCAAGAGCATTGAGGTGTGCACACTAGATGAGACTGTCAAGATCATAAACTCTGATAAACGAGTCGTGGTGACCTATTCTGATGATGGCTCAAAGAAGCAGGATGCTGGGTCATTTTTCATTCAGGGTATCACCATTAACGGAAAATACAGGTCACTGCCCACACTAAGCATTGCTTCAAAGTCCAGAAAGAACTTAGCTGCTCTCTGAGTGGTGATCCTGGAAATTCAGAAGGCAGCAAGTGGTGTTGCAGCCAAAACTCTGTTCGAGAAAATTGACTCTGTGATCCTCCTTTCGGGACTTTGGCGAAAGCTTTGCCATTGCACTTGACATCTCAAAGGCTTTTGATCGAGTCTGGCATAAATCTTTAATTTCCAAACTGCCTTCTTACGGTTTCTATCCTTCTATCTGTGCCTTCATCTCTAGCTTCCTTTCTGGTCATTCTGTAGCCGCTGTTGTAGATAGCCATCATTCTCCTAGATCTATTAACAGTGGTATTCCTCAGGGCTCTGTCCTATCACCAACCCTCTTCCTTATATTCATCAATGACTTTCTAAGCTGTACATCTAACCCTATCCACTCATATGCTGATGACTCCACCCTTCACCTTTCCATTTGGTTCCTGCAACTTCCATCTCAGCAAACAAGGGATGAGGCTATGGCACACCTATTGTCTGACTTGGTTTGTATCTCTGACTGGGGTAAAAATAATCTGGTTGTTTTTAATGCATCAATGACTAAGTTTTTACACCTATCAATCCGTCAAAATCTTCCACGGGTATACACACTAATGTTTAACCCCTCATCAGCGGGGCGTCACTTTCGTGACGCTCGGCCACAATGGATCATACCGTGGGGCGTCACTTTTGTGATTCTGTGTTATTTTGAATTATTCCGGGCTCTCAAGTGGTGGCTTGTATCATCTATCAGTACTGCCAATGTCCAACACTAGTCAGCACTCCAAATCTCATCTGTACTCCCATCCATTGTTGACATTTTAGCAATTTTACCCCCTTCCTGACTCCCCTCCCTACCTGCCCTCCATTACCCTGTCCTCTCACCTCCCAGGCCACGCTGCGCTAAGCAAATCTCCCCCGGATTTTTCCACAGATTTCATCCATTGAAATAAGTCTTATGCCCTAAACTTATACAAAATAATATATACCAAAAAAAAAATCAGGTAAGTGATAGTGTTATACACCAGGAATTGGCTAATTATCACCTGACAACACCTCACGTGCATTCATTCACTACATTACCACGGTAATTTCCCCTTTGAATTATGCCTTGTAATCGATGTCTGTAATAAATATATATATCAGAAAGGAAGGGAGAAGCCTAAGTGACATTTACATTCACCTGGAACTACCTATTTCTTTATGTATTGCCGAGATATTCTACCTATAAAAAATTAGCATGTAAGTTAGCAGCAGTCAGCCTCAGTGTCACTGTCAACCCTTCCCTTCTCAGATAAGCCGCGGCATTTAGTTCCTTGTCCTCCGCTGTAGTGAAACCATGTCGCACTCGTGCCCCGCCATTCCGCCGCTTCTGCACCCATTGCAAAGGGCCCCGTGACCTCTACCCCTAAGAAAAGTAGTGAGGGAAGCAGGAAAGGCCTTAGTGACTCTGTAGTGGCATGTGAACTTGCAGAATTGTCCATGGTGATGATGGACAGTGATTTTGACGATTCGGGTGAATCGTGTGATGAGCCGGGTGAGGTTATCGTGCCAGAAACTGCTACAACGAGTGCTTCAGTGTCGGAAGTAGTCTCTAGCTCCAAGGGAAAGGAGCCTTGAGTGCAGCAAGGCAAGGAATTTGGGAAGGGAGTGAAAAGGCGGCGTGTTAGCCCCAGAACAATGCCCCCACGTGACCCAGCCCGCCATGAGTCACGAGTGCATTCACCTCCCCGTTCCCCAAGCCCCACTTCACTCATTTCTTCATCATCGTCGGCTGAGTTATCTCCGGAGTCTTCGTCGTCGGAGTCACCACCAGCATCAACAGTGAAGGAAGGCCGTAGAGGAAGAGGTAAATCAAGGACAGTGAAAAGTAGTGTAGTTAGTAGGGTAAGGACTGCTAGTGCTGTACGGCAACCTAGGGTCAGTGCGAGCGACCTTGAATGAGATAAATCTGCCTCACAGCCAACCTCCACCACCACCACCACTACCCGCCCTACACCGCCACAACAGGGAATCCTGGATGCCTTCGCGTGGATGGAAGGGTCCGATTTTGTGCCAGAACATTTAGTTTTTGATGAGAGCTCCTCAGGAGTTCAGCCTGCCATCACTATTGACGAAAATGCTGAGTGTGTGGACTACCTTTTGGCCTTCCTAGATGACGAAGTCATGCAGCACATATGTGATGAGACCAACAGGTATGAATCACAACGTGCTGCAAGTGGTACAGGTGCAGCCAAGATGCAACAGTGGTCCATGCTGGGAGTGCAGGAGCTGTATGTGTTCTTTGCCCTCATGCTTCTCATGCCACACTCCAAGAAGCATGAGTTGGAAGAATACTGGTCCATGGACCCCTTACTACCCTCACCCACCTTCAATAAGTACATGGCCAGAGATCGCTTCCGGAACATCATGGGAAACCTGCACTTTGCCGACAACGATGTACCTTCCCAAACCGACCCACTCTGGAAGATCCGGGAGATTCTGAGCAGAATGAAGGATAAGTTTATGTCATTCTTCCACCCCTTTCAGAAGGTTGTCATTGACGAATCCTTGGTTTTGTTCAGAGGACGTCTTCGGTTTGTACACTACATTCCAAGCAAACGCCATCGCTTTGGAATCAAGTTCTTTGTACTGTGCGACTGTAAGACAGGGTACATTCTTGACTTCGTCATTTATTCAGCCAGCACTGTCGATCTGGATAAAACACACCCCCTTGACTTCTCAGGTTGTGTAGTGAAAGTGCTCCTTGAAAAGTATTTTGGTGTGAATCATGTGCTGTATACAGACAACTATTATACAGCACCGACACTTGCCAAATACCTTTCAGAGCACGGCATTGGCTCCTGCGGCACTGTCAAAAGCAATCGTGCCCACTTCCCTAAATTCACAGAGGCAGGAACCTCGCAGCGAGGAGACGTGCACCTACGCAAGTCTGAGAAGATGCTGGCAATACGGTGGCATGACAAGAGGGTCGTGCATATGCTCACCAGCGTACATAAGGGGGAAATGACAGACAGTGGGAAGGTGGACTGTAGGACAGGCGAACCTGTGATGAAACCTGATGCAGTGTTAGACTACAATATCAACATGCGGCTGGTGGACAAGTCTGACATGATGATTGGTGAGATTGACTGCCTCAGGAAGAATACTAGGTGGTACAGGAAAGTTTTTCTGCATCTCATAGATATGACGATGCTGAACGCCTTCATCCTGTACAAGATGAAGGTCAAGCCACCCAAGTCCTTCTCCCTGAGGTTGTTCGCCAGGACTTGTGTCCAGCAGCTGCTGGAAAGATATGGTAGGGTGACAGCACCAAATCCAAGGCGCCATCCAGTAACACTTCCCGACCGACTTGAGCAGAGGGCGTATATGGATCGGCACAGACTTGAGCTTATGCCTGCCACAGGGAAAAGGAAGGCTGCGATTCGCAGGTGTCAGGTATATGCACATACCACCCGCCGCACACCTGAGCACAAACGCACCTCTTGGCAGTGCGCTGAGTGCCAGGTTCCCCTCTGTGTTACCTGCTTCTTTGATTACCACAGCCAGAAGCAGTTCTAACAGTGCAAGTGTGAAAGGAGAGTAATGTGGAAATAATGTGTACATAGCAAGTGAAAGCAATGGATGTTCAGTACATATGATTGAACAGTGTATAATAGTTTTACCTTACTGAAAGTGACAGTGAATAACATAGTGTAAGTAAAATAGAAGGGTAAATATTGAAAACAGAGTAGAAAATGTAAATAGTAATGTAAGTAATTAGTAATATAAGAATACAAGTACAAATAATTTATGTTATAACAGTGAAAGTGAATCCGTGGCTCGCTACGTATTTTACTGAATGAAAAATTGAATGACTTGTGACAATAAACTAATACTATTGAAGGAAACTTATGGAGAAAAACTCCAGATATATATAAGTGTGATATAGTAATAGAAATATAAAGTGTAAGGGGTTTTATGAATAATAAATGACAGAGTACCAAGAGCGAACTAGTGCAAGTGCGACGATCAGACGTGCTCGTAATTTCCTTTGCTTTCACAGTGTTTTTTTTTTTAAGTATGGATCCCAAACTACTTGAAAATCATAGAGTAGTGTTTATAGTGTTAATATCTGGCTGTGGTAATCATATTACGGGTTGTCGGGAAGTGTAAAGTGGAGACTTCATTACCCAACTTCAGAGGTCTCCAACGAAGGCTCAACAAACATTCCAGGAGAAAGCTGAAGGTATGTGCCATAAGCATATGTAATTTTAATATTCTAGGACTAATAACTGATTTTTGGCAAATATTTTTTGAGAGTCTGTTGGAGCCCGAATAACCCCGCGGGACACGCAAAACATTGGTAAACATGCCCGCGGTGTAGGGGTTAATAATATTCAGCTTAATCCTGCATCATCCCTGACCATGCTAGGGGTTTCATTTACTCGGGACGTATCTTGGAAAGAGCATATTACATCTCTTGTAAAATCTGCTTCCAAGAGATTAGGTGTGCTAAGCCAACTCCGTTCCTTCTTTACCCTTGCACAACTGTTGACTCTATAAAGGGGTTTTATCCGTCCCTGTGGAATACAAATCTCGTGTGGGGAGGCTCCCAACATACAGCTCTTCTCAACAGGGTGGAGTCAAAGGCTTTTCGTCTCATTAACTCTCCTCCTCTTACTGACTCCTTTCAACCTCTGTCTCTTCACCGCACTGTTGCATCTTTATCTCTTTTCTATCGCTACTTCAATGGTCTCTGCTCCTCTGAACTGTCTGCATGCATTCCTCCACCTCTATGATGGGCACGTAGCACCCATCTGGCAGCAAATTCTCATCCCTTTTCTGTCCAACTCTCTAACGCAGGAGTTAACCGTTACTCCCAGTCCTTCATTTATGCAACAGGTCAACTCTGGAACTGTCTCCCTCTGTCTGTATTTCCTGCTTCCTATGATCTCCAGTCTTTTAAACACAGTGTGTTCAGGCATCTCGAAATGATCGGATCTTGAATTTGGCTCTCTCTTGTATTTTGTTTTTCTCTTGGAAGGAACAATAATTGCATGCTCACGGTCTTTGGTTCCTTCTTCCTCAAAAAAAAAAAAAAAAAAAACTCACAATATCAAAGTGGATGAACTGCGGCAGAAAGTCTGGATTCTAAACACATTCATGATCATCTGTTCTGTAATGAGCACCAACTCTGATGTTCAACAGGGTCATTACCAGGCAATGGGCTGAAATAGAGAACACACTGGGTAGAGACAAGATTACTCAAACTTCCTTGTAAGTGCAACAGCAGCAGCAATGAGTGGCACTGAACAAACCCTGGACTGCATGACTCAACTTATCATGACTTGATCACAAATCATGGGACAAGTGGCATGAATCTGACCTCCACATAGCCACATCATCAAACAAGTCTGTCAGCCTCAAGGATGAGCATTCAGTCACTTGACAATGACCTGCACTATCAGTCTGTACCATCTGGCTACTGTGGCATCCTATCTGCAGAAGTATGAGTATGTTACCAATCAGCTGGCCTGCATTGTGAGGTGTTTTCTGGACTTGGATTTCCTGAAGGTGATGTACTGTGCAGGTGGTCTCCTTGGACTTCATCTGATTGAACCACACCTGTCTCTGATGACATCTGCTGAAAAACAACACACAGCAAGATCATGCCAGCATATCAACAGCTATACCAGGAACTGGGGGATGTAGTGCCAGTCATCTTGTTGCAAACAGAGCAACCAGCATTCTAGTTTGTTCCTTAGGAAAGGTTCCAGCATACAAAGTATGATGAGGACATCTGCAGTGGTATGCTTGAAGTAGCAACCTCATTCCAACCTGAGGTAATCACCCTCCTGAAGATGATCATCCCCAAGCTGGCTACTGGCTTTCAGAGGCAGAAGGGTAATATCTTCAGCTTTGCAGACTGTGACGTGTCTGCAGAAAGTTGTTACTCAGGAGTCAGATGGATCCAAAGACGTTGGAGAAGGCACCAGTCCACAACCTGAATGCAGGGTGAGTGTGAGCTTTGTTAACTATGAGCTGTCAGGAAGGGCTACCAAACAGCTCAGGGGTGCATCTGCAGCACAGGTGAATGCCAAATCTTCAGACCTCATTGGCCCAAGACAACCAGGGTCTTTCAGGAACTATGGCAGCATGATCAGGACAGGAGGAAGGACGCCAGAAATCATGCTGGCGTAACAAAAAGCAAGAGGAACTGAAGAAGCAGGGCTTACAAGACAAGGAGATTGCTAATGTACCGGTAGATCGTCGGAGAAACAAAGACCTTGATATACCGAAGGGAATGGGAGGCCCTTTGACATCAGCTGCTGAAGTTGATGAATATGTTGCAGCCACTGACATAGATGAGGGCATCAAGGTAGGACGTCTCTACCTGGAGGTTCGCTATGCTCGGGACACGTCTCTCCCTCCCAAAGTCCAGTGATCTGTTCCAGTTGATGAAGGACCACAAGAAGCTGCCAATGAACACGTATGCAGCCAATCTTAAGCTGTATCTTAATAACATTACCTGTAATACAGAGGTGACCCTGAATGACTTTAGTCAAGCCATGGACACAATTCTGAGCCAGCAGAACTAACTGTCTGTAAACAGGCTATGTACCATGACACAAACTGTGGACTTCGACTCCTTCAAACTCAACATTATGGACTTAAATCCTAGCATTATTCTATCTGAAATGTATGTTTGCTGTTAAGAACTATTTTGCTGTTTATGCCTACTGTCTCCTGTAAATAAAAAGCCATATATTTGGTCTCCTGTGTTGGATTTCAATTTTTACGACTATCGGGAGGCGTTTTGGGAGGGTAAAATGCTAAATTTGGGGGTCCACATTTCAAGGGATATGTACAGAGGGTTAGACTTGATTCTTTAGCCAACCAATGCTATTTCCTCACTCAGACAGACCATCTCCATATTTTAGAGGGGGTATTTGAAAATTATGGAACATCACCTCCTACCCAACCCTGAGCATTTTACTAGTAAGCTATTTCCTTCTGTCCTACCTTTTCCCCTTCCTTCCGACCCCTACAGTTGGCCACCAAGTACAGCTCCCTATCTGTTTGTAAAGCTGGAGGCAATAATGGATCAAAAAATGGCTGGGTAGATAAACAGGAAGATTGACAGAAGAATAAACGGACAGCCTGACAGACAGTCTGATAGATACAGAGATAATTATGCTGCAGTGCTCCTCTGTGCAACTGACCTTTGTGTCTGTGACATTTCCTAAACCATCCTGGGATACAAGGGCACTCTATCATCTGGGTAACCACACAACTTTCCTAGGTACTCATTTTACCTTTTGTATTATTCTCTCTCTCTCTCTACCAGTATTGCTAGCCACTCTGCTACTCATTCAAGAAAAATGTATTGAAGGGTTTAAGGGAGCACCAACATGTGTCTCTGATAGCAGCATATAAGGAAACGAATCAAGTAAATAAAAAAGGGCCCTAGTTATAGGAATAAATGATTACAGGGCAAACATACGGCAGAATGGGGGCAGAAAAAGTATGAAGGACTGTTTTGTGATAGACTGGTGTTCTCTCTCTTTATTATGTCAGTAAGAAGGAACTAACGGGTAGAAGCTCAACAAAAATAAGATAAGAGGGTCAAATTCATGATCCATTCATTTTGAGATGACTGGACACAATGAGTTTAAAAGATTAGAGGGATGCATTCTTGGGGTGGCACTCTATAACCTGTCAATTCCACTGCCTGGCTGTACAAACATCCCTCAACTCCCTACCTATTTCCCTGACAGGATGGCCACTTCAGCCTGTAGTTCACTGGATGCACATTTGAGATGGGCCTAGGTCTACAACTACTACCATAACAACAAGTAAGCCCTTAATTCACGCCAACTTTTTTCATGCGATTTCGGTTATCCACGAATTTTTCGTACAATAATTAAAACAAAATTATAGTATTCAAATAATTTAAATAAACAAGAGAAATAATTAAAATATAAAAATGCCTACCTGTTGCCTGTGTGCATACATGTGTGTGCGCAGAAGGTCGGTCCACACACTCACAGTCAGTTTGAATCCGACGGTCGAACCATGCATGACTCGCGAATCGTTATTTGAGGCTTATTTTTCTGCCTTCCAGTGATTGCTTGCCTTGTCTGTCAACCTGAGCCCTAAGCATAGTGCTAGTGATGCATGTGGCAACACACCAAAACGGACTAGTACAGAGATGTTGCTGGCAGAGAAAGTTCTTCTTCTTCTTCTTCTTTGGTTGAAGGGTAGGGAAGCAATGAACACCCTCCCCTGGTAGAGCTGGTACGCCAGGAGGTGAGGCTTTGCAGGGACAAACTTAAGGGAGGAATGTATGTAGGCGACAACAGACGAGTTTCCGGTCAAAATTTTTTTGAAGTTAGATACTTCTAAGGGTCAAAGATACTCAGAAAATAACCATGTCAACCATTATTTCCAATAAAAATGTGCAGAAACATGAAAAAATAATAGATAAAGTAGCCGAAAAATCACTGACACTGAAACGGCCTGTGATTGGTCGTGACGTCACTACTCACACTGAGGCAGCATAGTCTGCTTTGTTAACGTTTAGCCAGGATACACTGTGCTTATTTCTGACCTCCAAGAATGTCCAGTGACAAGAGGAATAATTGCTAAAGTTTCGTTCCAATGTGTAAGTGCACTGGCAAAAGCACAGTAGGGAAATTATTCCTCTGTATACTAGCCATTAACAATAAACGAAAACAGTGGTGGCTGGCTGCTCGTCGGAAGTTCCCAGTACTGGAATGCAGTCTTTACTGTTGTGAAAATATTATTTTCTTCACCATATAGGCTCATACACACCTAATTATCTTAAATTCAGTAAAAAAAAAAAAACTGTGCTTTATTTAAATATTAATAGAATATTAGGAGTCAGAGTAAAAACGTGCTAAGGTTAGCGGGTATTTCTACTTTAGATCGTCAACATGCCTTGACAGACTTCTGTTTTGCAGATACTGATTTAAAGTGCAAATAAGTGCATGTGTCTGTTAAATTAATAATTATGAATAGCAGAAGTCTGCCAAGGCAAGCTGTTCAGCTAAAGGAAAATACTTCCGCTAATTTTAGCTCGTTTTAGCTGTTAATCCGGATTTTTAAAAAGGTAAAATACAAAAATTTGACCAGATTTCGAATAATTAGGTGAGTATGAACCTCTATGGTGATAAAATCTATAACACCAATTAAAAAGTGCCATTTCGGTGGTGATTCGGTAAATGACCGCCGATTCGGTATTTCGTCACACGCCCCTTAAGTCCTGTAGTTGAGTCACTGAAACTTTTTTTTTTCCTTCAGAAAACTAATAATGAAGAGGTCAAATATTAAATATGAGCATAATACCATCATAAACTCATACAACTGATACTGTATGGCATACATTCAACTCTTCCAACCTCAAGAGGTACGAGCAACGCTCGGGAATGGTTTAGCTGTAAGCTACTTCTGGTCGATTTCACCACAATTTACTTACCTAACAGGTACCACCCATTTACACCATGAAAAATATTCCTTCACAACATACCTGAAGGGGGTAGTTTGGAGCTACGGTGGCCATATAGGTACAACTATCACCTCTGTTACTGGTATAGTACTGTGTGATGGACGTCTGCAGTGTGAATGCTGACGTCATCACCAACATGGCGGCTCCTTCCCTCCAGCCGCAAAGAATTAAAAGTTATCACGTCTTGTTCAGTGCAAATGATGAATTAAAAAAAAAAAGATATATATATACCGTAAGTTTTTAAGTACATGGCAGAGTGCACTGGCCATGTTTACCCAGAACCGACAACTCGTCTATTCCCCGTCGGGACGATTCCCCGTCATTTACATATCAGTTTATTTAGCAAGTACAGTACACTAGTTTTTTACTTGTATGAGATATAAAATCTACCTGAAAATTAGTTACTAAAGTATTAATTAATCAATAATAAGTATAATTAAAGAATGACAGAATCATCCATGTTTTGATGGTGAATTGACTTCATGGTGAATTGTCTCGGAACCGTGTGTTTAGGGTGAGTCAACTGTTCTTACAATAAAGAAGACAGAACGTAGCATATGGGAGGCAGTGAGTGCACCAGACTGTACTGAAGTGTCTTCACCTGCGCCTGTGAACTGGCTTGGAACCGTATGTTTGGGGTGAATGAGTCAACTGTTTGGACAATAAAGAAGGCAGAATGTAGCATATGGGAGGCAGTGAGGGCTTGTACACCAGACTGCTGAAATGTCTCCACCTACGCTTGTGCTTGTCAGGTTTCGGTGTTAAATTTCTTACATTTTTGTTGTTTTTCATACTTTATGTTAGTTTATAAGGTGTATGTAATGCATAAACAGTATTATTCAGATGTAATATACTTAGTAGACATGCGTAATTATGTGCACACAAGGGCAGAATGTATACGCGAATTTACCACATAGGCGAAGGGTCTGGGAACGTAACCCTCGCGTGAATTAAGGGCTTACCTGAACTGAGATAGACCTTGGCAAACAGCTTATTTCAGTACACAAAACATAATTATTTGCTGAGATTATTTATGTGTACTGTTCCATACCAAAAAATCAAACATGAATAAAGAACACATGCTTTAGTACTTTCCCCTTTGTCTCTGCCGGCCAAAGGGAGATCGAGTGTGTGTGTGTGTGTGTGAACAAGATTCTATCTGCACATGTATGGTAATGAATGCCAGTACACAATGCTAGAGCCTTCTTGATCATTCATAATGTCCATGTGCTGTGTGCATGTAAGGTTTTATGTATGTGTACATATAACAATGCACTACATTACCAGACAACTGATTTAGGTCATAACGTTATGTATTTTACCTTTAACCAGCATGTTACACATGTGCACTATTGTAAACGTAAGCCACTATCAAGAATATAGTAACAACAATAAAGCAACCCTTATTCATGTAACTGCAGACCTATTTTATCGTGTGTGATAAAGCCTCGGAGTCAAATGATTACTCTGGCTTTGTTCACTAATGGCAGACCTTGAACTGATAACACAGCACTGTCTTATTACAGTCAAACAACCTGTCCATTACGTAAGGCTAAAGATACGATATTCTTCTTTATGATACCTTACTGATCGGATTATCACGGTTCCCCCAGGTTAACAGGATGCAGCAGTACTCGTACAGTAAATGGAGCTGGTGGATATGCACCTGATCTATGGTTCTGTGCACGGAAATGGTAGGGAAGCTGCAATCTGTCAGAAACAGGACTACCATGCTTTGTTTGCACACTCCAACCTGAGAGGATCCTAGAGGCAGTTGCAACGAATTCACAAGCAAGCACTCGCAATGTGGCAAGTGATGTGGGGGTCAGTCATTTTACCATATAGAGTGTACTTCACGAACAGCTCCTTCATCCCTACCTTTTTCAGAGAGTTCAGTATTTACTCCAGAGGACTTTCCCCAACACTCAGATTTCTGTCAGTGGTTTCTAGACCAAACAGCACTCAATCCAGATTTTTCTAGCATGATGCTGTTCACAGATGAGGCATCTTTCACAAGAACAGGAATGTTCAATAGTCACAAAATGCATGGGGTGAGGCCAATCCCTATATTACATGGTGGAGAGGATATCAGCATCGCTGTTCTATACATGTATGGTGCAGCATAATTACTGTGGTGATTGTATCATAGGTCCACATGTACTTCCTGGTCGCCTAACAGCCCCTATGCATCGTGATTTCTTAAAGCAGGATTTACTGCCATTACTAGATGATGTACCTCTAGCAAGGTGCAGAAGCATGTGGTACATGCATGACGGTGCACCTGCGCACTTCAGCATGACTGTATGGGAATATCTTGATGCCCAGTTTCCCAACAGGTGGATAGGAAATGGCGGTCTCATATCCTGGCCAGCATGATCCCCTGACCTAAATCCCTTTGATTTCTACCTGTAGGGCCATCTAAAATCACTAGTTTATGAAATGTCTGTTGACACTGAGGATGAACTACTGTACCCGTTCATGTGATTGTGTACGTACTACACCACGTGCATTTGCGCGTGTGCGTAGTTTATGGTTCGGCGATGTCAAGTATATAATGAAGGTGGAGGGAGACATGTGGAACCCCTGTTGTAATGTACGTACATGAGTCTATTTTCATGTATTTACATTAGTCTGGTGGGGATTGTTTAATTCCCCTAATGTCAAACATTATGATACAGTTAACAAAATAATTTCTCCGTGACAGACACTGAGATTGCTAGAAATACTGATTGTTATTTTTCAGAATCATATTCCATTTACTTTGCTACCATACTGAATGTTATGCTGATGTCAGACAGCTGGGAGTTAATGTGGAAATGGTAGCATATCTGCATTGGTGAGCAGGTCACAACCGTATGCTGTGTACAACACTACGATTTATTACAGGCTTGGTGGATGAGTTTGGGAGAGTGTGTAAGAAACAGAATCTAGAGGTGAATGTAGGGAAGAGTAAAGTGATGGTCTTTGAGACAGGTGAAGTCAGTGAATGTAAAGCGAGGTTGGATGGTGAGGAATTGGAAAATGTGAGTACGTTTAAGTACTTGGGTAGTGTGATGAGTAAGGATGGAGGTTTGGAGGGTGAAGTGCTTGAAAGGGTACAGCAGGGAAGAAAGGTTGCTGGCTCCTTGAAAGCAGTGATAAGAAGCAGGGAAGTGAGCATGGAAGTGAAAAAGTTACTACATGACAGTATTGTGATACCAACTCTAATGTATGGAAGTGAAGCTTGGACATTGCTGGAAGGACACAAGTCAAGAGTGAAAGCAGTGGAAATTAGTTATTTAAGAGGAGCCTGTGGAGTCACATGGAGAGAGAGGCTGACGAATGAGGATATAAAGGAGCGTTGTGGTGTGGATGTGATAGAAAGCGTTAGGAGGAATACACTGAGGTGATTTGGCCAAGTGGAGAGGATGGAGGGAAAAAGACTGATGAAGAGATTGTATGTGAGTGAGGTGGAAAGGGGAAGAGGGAGGGAGAGGCTGAGGATGAGATGGAGGGAGGGGTGTGAGCTGGGAGCGGGGCAGTGAAATGGCGAGGGACAGGGCGACGTGGAGGGAATTTGTTTGTGGCCACCCCAAACGGGAGTGAGGCATCTGGCAGTAGATAGATAGTTTTTAAATGGCCATGTAATAAGTGTATTACAATAATAATTAAACTGTTCAAGGACTCAGTGTTTCATGTACAGTATTATACACCACAGTAAACATTATGTACAGTATTATCATCATTCGACCGTAACTATGGACAGCACATGGGTATAACAAGTGGAAGGGGGAGGGGGACGGGGTGAGGGACGAGGCACCAGTGTTTGGATTGGTACTAAGTATCCATAGGCTTGGCCTAGTACAGCGCTTACTGTTTTCAGTTCATGTCCTGCATCTCATCAGTAGCTCATTTCCTCCCCCCCCCCATCATTGTAGAATAATGTGATTTTGTTTTTCAAAAAGGGATTTATTCCCAAAGTTTGCCAGTGCCATTCAGAAATACCCTGTACATAACAGCAGAAGGCACAATACTCTGTTCTACTTTACTCACACCAGCTGACTACAACCTCTGTTTATTAGTAAAGCATTAATTTTCAGTACCTTTGTTTCCACTCCATCCTCTCACCTCTCGTATTTCTCTCTAGCCCTTTGAATACTCTCGGCATTCAAAGATAATTCATCAGTACATAAAAGCTCCCAAGGTAGTAACTAACGGACAATGACATTAAGTGCCAGGATAACAGCATAGGATTCAACACAGAACTCTGATGCACCCCACTCACAGAATTCCTTGCTTCACCCTCCATCCTCTTACACACACAGTTTCCTCTTCATACAGCAGCTGCATCAATAACCTGTCTTTCCACAGCCCATTTTTACTGTATTAAATGCCTTCCCCAAATCCACAAATATAGCAGTACAGTATGTCCCCCCCTCCCCTCTGGCACCTGTCTTGTTCGTTAGTTCCTTCAGGGGGTGGGGGGAATGTAGCAGCCGTGGCTCAGTGGGTTAAGAGTGTTCAGGTCTGATTGAAGGGTCAGAGGTTCGCATCCACCCAAGGGTCACTGGTAGACATCATGAAGGGCATCTAGTCATAAAAAGCTATAAAAACAAGGTCCTCTATCCAGGGGCAACGCCTTAGCCCTTATTGAAAAAAGGGGACATGGAGTACAGCTCAAAAAAAAGGGTAAACTCCCTGACTCCATCTTTCTTCTCCCTAACTCTTACCTTCCTTCTCCCTCACTCTACCTTTCTTCTATGTATCAAGCACTACATTCTGTCCTGTTTTCACTTCATACTTCCATCACAAAGTCACCTTATACCTAGGGGTTCGCTTGTCCAGCCAGACTACATCTCTGGCTTCTACTCTACTCCATATTGTACTCATTGCCATCTTCAGTAACTCAGCCTAAGTTTATTTTGTCTATTTGTCTACCTCCCATGTTCGTATTTTTAGTTACAGGAGCTGATTTCCGGGGAGGGGCACTAACCCTTTGCCAACCCACTTGTTGCCAGGTACAGAACAAGTATTGGTTGGTTATAAAGTTACCACCCAGTGTTGTAAATGCTTTCCAGGTTTAGAGGAAATCAAGAGTGAGAGCAGTGGAAATGAGTTATTTAAGAGGAGCATGAGGAGTCTCGTAGAGAGACAAACAAATGAGGAAGTGAAGGAGTGTTGTGATGTGGATGTGAAAGGAAGCGTTAAGGAGAAACACACTGAGGTGGTTTGGCCATGTGGAAAGGATGGAGTGAGAGACTAACAAAGAGAGTGTGTGAGTGAGGTGGAGGCCAAGGATGAGATAGAGGGATGGAGTGGAGAGGCATATGAGAGAGAGGGGTGTGAGCTGGGAGCAAGGCAGTGAAATAGTGGGGGACAGGGCGATATGGAGGTGCTTTGTTTGTGGCCACCCCTTACGGGACTAAGACATCTGACAACAGATAGATAGATAGATAGTCTGCCCCCCCTACTCTTTAAATTTCCACACCTCCCTCCACTACACAAAGTTTCTTGACTTCATGGCTTCTTTACTTCCTAAATTGGTTCCTAAGCTTGAGGTGTGAGTCTGGTAGTTAATCCTATGACACAAACTGCTCACCAAATGTATCCTTCCCATCCCTGACCAACTTGCTGTTCCTTCCGAGACAAAAAAATCATCTGACTTCAAGTTCCTATCTACTCTTAAGTTATCTACCAATTTTCTTCCTAAACACAGCACTACAGGACACACTATCAAGGCTGGGGCTTACAAATTCTTGTAAGAGTGATGAAATGTCAGTTTTATAAAAGGCATGGAGCTGCGACACTTCTAGGGGCAGCCAACAACTGAGGTAAAAATTATATACGAAGTGAGGAAACTTGGTGATGTAAGTGTTAGAGAGTGTGTCTATCTATCTATTGCCAGACATCTTAATCCCATAAGGGGTGGCCACAAACAAATCGCCTCCATGTCGCCCTGTCCCCAACCATTTCACTGCCCTGCTCCCAGCCCACACATCCACCTCTCTCACATACCTCTCCACTCCATCCCTCCTTTTCATTTTTAGCCTCCCCCTCCCTCTCCACCTCACTCACATACACTTTCCTTGTCAGTCTCTCACTCTCCATCCTCTCCACATGGCCAAACCACCTCAATGTGTTTCTCCTAACGAGCGTGACATTAGACAGAAATGATTATATGGAGAGAATGGATGCAGATATGGTGGTGAAAAGAGTTTATAGAGGTGAAAGGAGGCATGGTAGGACAAGAACCTATCATAATTATCTATCTACAGCCAGACACCATAATCGTGTAAAGGGTGGACACAGACAAATCGCCTCCATGTCACCCTGTCCCTTGCTATTTTGCTGCCTTTCCCCTAACTTACACCCCTCTCTCTCACAGAGCAAGAGGATGGATGGATATAGGAAATGATCATATATGAAGGCAAGATACGGAAGCTGATAAGGCTAGGAAACTGAGGCAAATATGGTGGCTTATATTACACAGGGAAAAATACATGATAAACAATTGGAAAGTAATATTACGTACAAGAAAACCATCATCCCTCCCTCTTGTCCCATCCAAAGACAGGGTAAGGTAGGATTTAGAATGCAGGAGAATAGAAAAATATGATAAAGTGAATAATGAGCACATTAGTCAATAATATGGAGCATTAAACCACTGGTACTGCAAAGGAATGTCTTCATGCAGTGGTGCCAATAGACAAACATTCCTAACTTCCTAAACCCCAAGAGGAGCATGGTGGACTGCAGGAGAAGGGCAACATCAGCCTGCAAACCCCCAGATTTAGTCTTGAACAAAATGCAACCACATTCAGGTACTTACTAGACAGTGGAGATAATTGTCATGGTGACTGCCAGAGATCGGGCAGCATGTAGAGCCGCCATTAGGTGACCCAGGCTGACGCAGGCAAGCATGTTGGAGCCGTTATGTACGATATGATACGATGACATGGCAGTTTCCACGGCTGGGTCAACTCTAACCTGAAAGTGAAAATTATATATTAACCTTTTCAGTCTCTGGTTAAGTTCATAACATTCTCTGAAGACAGCAAGATTTTGCATGGTTCTATCTATCCATCTATTGCCAGATGCCCTAATCCCATAAGGGGTGGCCACAAACAAATACAAGCATTTTCCTGAATATTTCCAAGAAAATTGACGGCATGAATTGGGAGGTTTGGGGTGAGTTGGCCTGGAATAACCCTGCAGCCTTCATGGGGTGGCACTGAAGTAATGGTGGACTGCAGAAGAGGAACTTCCACCTGCAGCCCACTCGGTTCATGTTGCTCAATGAACCACAGGCTGCAACTACTATTACTTATACTACAAACTTGGCATAAAATTGAAAAATCACCTTGAAACTGAGCTGAAGTAATACGGTACGATGCCGGTAAGAGCGGTTGTTTCACAATCCAACGCCTGGTATTGCGAATTTCGGATATAACGAACAGACAAATCACGACTGAGCTTCCCCTGGATTTTGCGAACAAAGGTCGCTAAATGAGGGGGAAATTCGCAAATCAGCCCACAGTGACAACAGCATCCCTTCCTGGGACAGTAAATGTACTGCAGCAGTACTACATTATACTGTATTCTTATTATAGATATTGTATTTATATGTACAACTTCATACAGTATTATATTTACATGTACAACTTCGTAAACCATTGAATTCTCCATGTAAAACTTCACTGAATTACTTTAGGTAGCATGTTGGACAGAACGACTCCACTTACATAGGGAACTGGTTTGGTAATCCCTCGGAAATACTGAACCTCGTATGTAGCGACCCACCCCTCCCCCAATTAATTTGTTATATCAAGGGTTTACTGTAATGAAAAATTACAGTAATACCCACCTTGATTCCTCAACGACTTAAAGTAAATTACTACCATTTATGGCAGTCCAGTCATGGATGGCGGCTCACTTGGTGAACAGATGGACAAACCCAGAGTTGAGAGTCATCAGCAGTTGCAACCCTTCACACTTAAAAACCATCCACACCACATTACTCACTAACTCAAGGATGCTGTACTAGTCTATCAACTATCTATTGCCAGACACCATAATCCAGTAACAGGTGGCCATTTGACTTTGAGTTAGTTATTTTACACAGAGGGACACTAACCCTCCACCAACCCACTTGATGGCACATAGAGAACATGTGTTGGTTGGTAGAGTCGTACTTGTAAAATTTCTGGAGTCAGAGTCATAGTCAGGAAATATTATCACCGACTCCACAACCCTGCCTGACCGTAGTGATTTATAAAACTCAACACATCGTTTTGTTTTTGTATTTACAGTCAACACATGATGTTTCCAATAAAGCACACCTGGTAGAGGCTGGATAATTTACCATGCTGTCCCTCTAAAATGAATAACTTGCAAGAGAATATAAGGTCATTGTCCAGGTGCTTGAGGGTGCGAAAGTGGATGTATGTGGAATAACTGAAACAAAATGGAGAGGAGAAAGTGTGAGAGAATGGGAGTATGGATGGGGTATATGTGCAGGAGTAGGTGAGAATGAGAGGGCAAAGGAAGGAGTATGTATAGTTGTGAGTAAAAGATGGAAGAAGAGCATAAGACAGTATGAATCAGTTGGGTCAAGGACTGTGTGGGTAAAGCTGAAAGTTGGAATACAAATGTGGGCGATTGTGTGTGTGTGTATGCACCAACGCAAGATCGTGCTAGAAGAGTGAGAGAAGACTTCTGGACAATTGTAGAAGTGTGCATGGAAAAGTTTGGAAGAAACGACAGAGTGTTTTTGATCGGTGATATGAATGGTAAAGTTGGGAATGTGATGGTGGATGGAATAGTTGGTGAGTGGGGTGTGCCTGCTGAGACAGATGAGAATGGGAGTGCGTTAGTGGACATTTGTGCTGAGAGGGGGTTGGTGATAGCCAATACCCTCTTCAGGCATAAAATGATCCACAGGTATACATGGCGAGTGCTGAGAAGAGTGGGTGGTGAACTGAATGAAAGGAAGGCAATGATTGATTATGTGTGTGTGGATGAAAGGATGCGAAGATGTGTAATGGATGCAAGAGCTTATAAAGGTTGGGGGAGTGGACTTTCTGACCACTACTTGGTGGTGGCCAGAATTAGGATTGAAGTAAGATGGAGGAATAGAAGAAGGGAAAGACGAGAAGAAGGAGTAGTTGTGAGGAGAGTGGAAAGGTTACAAGAGGATGAGAAAAAGGCAGAGTATAAGAGAGAAGTGGAGGAACGATTGGGCAAATATGAATTGGAGCAGATGGGAGACGTGGAAGGTGTGTGTAGGATATTTACAGAAGAAATATGTGCAGCATGTGATGTGGTGTGTGGAAGGAAGAGAAGACGGAGGAGGGTGCAAGGAACAGCGTGGTGGACTGAAGAGGTGAGACAGGCTGTGGCACAAAAGAAGAAAGCATACAATGAATGGATGAGAAATAGGGCCGTGGAAGAAGTTGAGAGGCGGAAGAGAGAGTTATATGTAGAAAGAAAGAGAGAGGTGAAAAGATTAGTAAGAGTAAGAAGAGAGTGGATGAGGAATTTGGAAGGAATTTGAGTGTAAAGTGGAGGGACTGTAAGAAAATGTTCTGGAAAGAGGTGAAAAGAGTAAGGCAGGGTGGAAGTGAAGTTAGCTTGGGAGTGAAAGATAAAAATGGTAGATTACTAGTGGAGAAGGGAGAAAAAGTGAGCAGATGGAGAGAACACTTTAAGGAATTGTTGAACGTAGAGGATGGAAGTAATGTGAGTATAAGTGGCTGGGGAATGGCTGGGAGAAGGAGGGAGGTGAGAAGACAGGAAGAAATCAGTAGGATAGAAGTTGTGGAAGCAATGAAGAAAGTTAAATCAGGGAAAGCCCCAGGAATTGATGGAGTGTGTGGTGAAATGCTGAAGCATGGGGGAGAGATAGTAGTAGAATGGATGTGGAAGATGTGCAGATTGGCCTGGGAGGAAGGTAGAGTCTCGGAGGATTGGAAGTCGTGTATAATTATTCCCCTGTACAAAGGAAAAGGGGAAAAAGAAGTGTGTGGTAATCATAGGGGCATTTGTCTTCTTAGTATAATAGGAAAAGTGTATGGTAGGATACTTATTGACAGAGTTAGAGAAAGAACAGAGAAATTAGTTGGAGAAGAACAGGGAGGCTTTAGGAAGGGAAGAGGTTGTGTAGATCAGATATTCATTCTTAGATCTTTAGTGGAAAAGTTTCTAGAGAAGGGAAAGAAGTTGTATGCGGCTTTCATGGATTTGGAGAAAGCATATGACAGGGTGGATAGACAAGGATTGTGGAAAGTGTTAAGAATATATGGAGTAGATGGGAAGGTGTTGAATGCTGTGAAGAGTATGTACGATGGTGTGAAGGCTGCAGTGCGTGTGGATGGTGAACTAAGTGAATTTTTCTCTTTGAAAGTTGGTTTGAAACAGGGATGTGTCATGTCTCCTTGGTTGTCAAATCTGTACATGGATGGGGTAATAAAAGAGGTACAAGGTAGGGTAGTGGATGTTGGAGTGGCCCTGGTGAGAGAGGATAGTGTTTGGAAACTCCCTGTACTGTTGTTTATAGATGATACTGTGTTGTTGAGTGAAGACGAAGGGGAGCTGCAAGGCTTGGTGGATGAGATTGGGAGAGTGTGTAAGAAACAGAATCTAGAGGTGAATGTAGGGAAGAGTAAAGTGATGGTCTTTGAGAGAGGTGAAGTCAGTGAATGTACAGCGAGGTTGGATGGTGAGGAATTGGAAAATGTGAGTACGTTTAAGTACTTGGGTAGTGTGATGAGTAAGGATGGAGGTTTGGAGGGTGAAGTGCTTGAAAGGGTACAGCAGGGAAGAAAGGTTGCTGGTTCTTTGAAAGCAGTGATAAGAAACAGGGAAGTGAGCATGGAAGTGAAAAAGTTACTACATGACAGTATTGTGATACCAACTCTTAACGTATGGAAGTGAAGCTTGGACGTTGTTGGAAGGACACAAGTCAAGAGTGAGAGCAGTGGAAATGAGTTATTTAAGAGGAGCCTGTGGAGTCACATGGAGAGAGAGGCTGACGAATGAGGATATAAAGGGGTGTTGTGGTGTGGATGTGGATGTGATAGGAAGCGTTATGAGGAGCACACTGAGGTGGTTTGGCCATGTGGAGAGGATGGAGGGTGAAAGACTGACGAAGAAAGTGTATGTGAGTGAGGTGGAGGGGGGAAGAGGGAGGGGGAGGCCGAGGATGAGATGGAGGGATGGGGTGGAGAGGTATATGAGAAAGGGGGGTGAGAGTTGGTAGCAGGGCAATGAAATGGCAGGGGACAGGGCAACTTGGAGGTGATTTGTTTGTGGCCACCCCAAACGGGATTGAGGTGTCTGGCAATAGATAGATAGATAGTAATGCCTTCTAAATGGAGCTGAGAATTTTTAAAAGATTGACAGTAAAATAAATGGATGTAAAGCCCATTTTACTCGTTACTCTTCTGTTAAACCTTCCCATTTACCTGCCTCCTTTTATAGTTCTGGATATTTTACATCCTGTGCCAAAGAAAACTATATTTATCTAAGCAGACGCCTTAATCCTGTAAGGGGTGGGCACTGACAAATCACCTACATGTCGCCCTGCCCCTGCCATTTCACTGCCCTCTGCCCCAAAGAAAACTACACATGGATAATGATACCAATGACTGATAATTGCTACAGAACTGCAAAGCAATGCTAACCTTCATTCCACTATGGCTTAACTTGATGTGTAGTACCAACTGCAGATATGTGGTTTAGTCCAGTCATGGATGGCGGCTAACTTGGTGAAGAGGTAGAAATGGCCAGAGTTGAGTCACCAGCAATGGCAATCCTTCTACTCCTGAAAACCACCACACCACATTACTCACTAACTCAAGGATACTGTACTTGTCTATCTACCTATATATCTATTGCCAGACACCATAATCCCGTAATAGGTGGTCGTTTGGCTACAAGTTAGTTATTTTATATGGAGGGAAACTAACCCACCACCAACCCACTTGCTGACACATAGGGAACATGTATGGGTTGGTTATATAGTTACCACCCAATGTTGTAAATGGTTTCCTGGCATCTAGGAAACTTTTTGGCTTGTCAATCAATGTAAAGCCACCTGAAAAAGAAAACAAGATTAACAAAAAGTGACAGAAAAGATGGCAGAAATAGGAAGAGATGAGGACAGACACAGAAAAATGAGAGAAAATGTCGCAGTCAAGCTCACCTGGCAACACACGTTTATATACGGTACTGTGATCCCTTGGTTATCATGCATAACTGGTACAAGGCTTGGTGTGTGATAAAGAACTTGCACAATAACAAAAGCACACTACCTATGGGATTTACCCTACAGTACCGGGCATCCCAAGTGCAATCCCAAATTTTCCCTTTGACAATAACACAGACCAACTAAATACATACAGTATGATATGCTGTGTATCAGAAACACACACAGGCATGGTTAGATTAATAGAAAGTGAAGACACAATAAGGAACACACACCATAGAAAGACCTGAGATGGGCTTGAGATAAGGGGTTCTCATACTAAGGGGTGGAGAAGTATCTTTACTGGCAGTAGAATGGATTTGGAAGATGTGCAGACTGGCCTGGGAGGAAGGCAGAGTCCCGGAGGATTGGAAGTCAGGTATAATTATTCCCCTGTACAAAGTAAAACAATTAACTCTAAGCCCTTGGCCACCCCGATTGGGATACATGGCGTCTGGCAATGAATGAATGAATGAAAAACAAAGGAAAAGGGGAAATAGTGTATGGTAGGAGACCTACTGACAGAGTTAGGGAAATAACAGAGGAATTAGTTGAAGAACAGGGAGGTTTTAGGAAGGGATGAGGTTGTGCAGATCAGATATTCATTCTTAGGTCTTTAGTGAAGAAGTTTCTAGAGAGCAGACAGAAGTTGTATATGGCTTCACGGATTTGGAGAAAGCATGTGACAGGGTGGATAGACAAGGAATGTGGAAAGTATTAGGAATACATGGAATAAATGGGAAGTTGTTGAAAGCCATGAAGAGTATGTATAAGGGTGCTAAGGCTGCAGTGTATGTGGATAGGGAACTGAGTGAATTGTTCTCTTTGAAGGTTGGATTGAAAGAGACATGTCATGTCTCCATGGTTGTTCAGTCTGTATATGGATGGGGTTATAAAAGAGATACAAGGTAGGATAGCAGATGTTGGAGCAGCCCTAATGACAGAGGGCAGCGTGTGGAAACTCCCTGTACTGTTGTTTGCAGATGATATTGTGTTGTTAAGTGAAGATGAAGGGGAGCTGCTAGGCTTGTTGGATGAGTTTGGGGGAGTGTGTAAGAAATGGAATCTAAAGGTGAATGTAGGGAAGAGTAAAGTTATGGTCTTTGAGAGAAGTGGTCAGTGAATGCAGAGTGAGATTGAATGAGGAGGAAATGGAAAATGTGCATGCATTTAAGTACCTGGGTAATGTGATGAGTAAAGATGGAAGTTTGGAGGATGAAGTGCTTGAAAGGGTACAACAAGGAAGAAAGGTTGCAGGTTCTTTGAGGGCAGTGATAAAAAACAGGGAAGTGAGCATGGAGGTGAAAAAGTTACTGCATGACAGTACTGTGATAACAACTAACATATGGAAGTGAAGCTTGGACCTTGTTGGAAGGACACAAGTCAAGAGAGAGGGCAATGGAAATGAGTTATTTGAGAGGAGCATGTGGAGTCACATGGAGAGACAGACTGACAAATGAGGATGTGATGGAGCGTTGTGATGTAGATGGGATAGGAAGCGTTACGAGAAGCAATCTGAGGTGGTTTGGGCATGTGAAGATGGAGAGTGACATTGACGAGGAGTGTGTGTGTGAGTGACGTGGAGGGAGGGCAAGGCCAAGGATGAGATGGTGGGAAGGAGTGGAGAGGTACATGAGAACGGGGTGTGTAAGCTGGGAGCATGGCATTGGACAGGGCAACATAGAGGCAATTTGTTTGTGGCCATCCCTTATGGGATTAAGGTGTCTGGCAATAGATAGATAGACAGAGCAGCAGTAGCTGGTAAATTATTTTTTTCAGTTTTACAATCCTTTATTATAGCACATATTCTCACATTCATGCATCTTTGGAGTTTATATGATATCATACAAATACTGTGTGTTCTTCATTACTATCTGATAGTTAATGCAATTATTATATGCATTCTGTAACCAGGATTTGCAACACATTTCCTGACATTATTGTATTTGTCACTATTATATTTGATTTCTGTATTTTCAACGATGTTTTTATTACGTTTCCAGGTGTCAAAAACACAATAATTGTGTTATGATTTTATGGAACTTTATAATTGACATCTGCACTTCTGGCAAACTCTGAATATCATTTAAACTCCTGTCTGTCAAAAAAATAAAAAAAATAAAAAATAATAAAATACAAAAATAATAATAATCAATAATACTTTCAGTATGAAATATTAAAATTTGAGCTTATTTACAGTTTCCAGGCATTTTCAGTGTTAGATATTGAAACTTCATTGCCAGGTCAACTTGGGAAATATCAAGAAATAGGATCTCCTTTCCCACCCCAGGGCAGAGTGAGGAGTGACTTCCATACGTTCATCATTCAAGCCCCCAGAATCCTGGCTCTATCGGATACGCTAAAACATTCACCATGTTCTGTAGCTTCACACAAACGTATCCGATAGAAGCAATCCAGACGATACCACGCTAAAAAGGGGTGCCAAATCCCTGATCATGCACTTCTTCTCACAACATCCATCCAGCCAGCTCGATCTCTTGTCAGTTCCCTAGCCTCACAGACTTCCAAACCTCTCTTCCTCACACTCATCCACCATATCTCTCCACCTTCTCCTTGGCCTACCTCACCTCCTCCCTCCTTCAAATTCACTCAGGTATACCTTTTTCACCACTCTATTGTTATCCATTCTCTCCACTCAGTACACTCTCTTCGATTCTGGTGTCCACCGACTTCCTCACTCCATGTCTTTCACGAATCACATTATTTCGTATCTATCCACCTTCGGTGCTCCACATACATTTCTTAGCAGTCTCATCTTAATTGCTCTCACTCTTGACTTTTCATTTTCATGCCACATTGGAGTCTCATGTTAAAGTTGGCACTAACACTCCTTCATGTAAGCCTCATGCAGCTGCAACTCTCAATCCTCTGTTTTTTATCAAGGCCTTCATTGCACCAACTACTTTTCCTTGTCACTCTACTTTCAACTTTTTTTGCACATTTTCCTCTCTTTTTCTATCACTGTACCCAAGTAACTGAACTCTTTCACCAATTCCAGTCTCTCTCGATTCACTGCAACATAGCACTGGGAGGAACCTTCTCTCTCAATAACCATCACTTTTCTCTTTTCTACATTTACTCTCAAGGTGCAATGCTCACAGTCCATGATTCCAGTTGTTTCCTACCATCAACAACATAACTTTTTGACCACATTACAAACATGATGGTCACAAATGTGTTGTCTCCAGCATTATTATTAAGCTTGCTACCACTGCACCATAATATTAATAAGAGTTCTGTCTTCTTTCCCATACACTGTCACTGAGAGTACCTTGTTCCTAGGGTTCTCAACAAGCACCCCAAGTTTGTAAATTTAAAGCTTTCCTTATATAATGACCTTCATCTTTCCAGTGATTAACACATCTGCTTTATGTACCCTAGTGCCTGTTGCCATTAAAGACGACAACGCAGTGACCTGGCTCATGTATTCCTCTACAAGAGTGGACACAACAGTCGCAGACTCGTGTCTCTGCAAACAATGGAGTAGTTCCCATCTGGAGGGAAGAACTACTGCTTAGATCGAAAATATCTGATTCTTCAATATCTGCCATGCTGCTTTGCGTCGTCAACTGACCGGGGTGTTTGTTTACAGGTTTCAGGTAATGTTCGGGAGTATAGCCTTTTTAACAGCACTCCCTGATGTTATTGTCGCTGTCTGGTTATACTTTTCTTTAATCTTGTTTATGTCCCATTTTCTTTTCCCTTATCTTCCAAAACGAATACATAATTTCCTTTGTTTCATCTCCCTACGTGTCAAGTGGGGTTGGTGGAGGAGTAGTGCCCCTCCCTGTAAAACAATTAACTCTAAGCCTTGGCCACCCCGTTTGGGATACATGGCGTCTGGCAGTGAATGAAAAAAAAAAAAAAAACTTTCCAATAACATTTTTCACAGTTTCTTCGTAAGGCTGCTGTAATCTAATACACTTTCTCCTTTCCTCATTGTATGCTGGGCACCACAAAATAAAATGAGTCAAATCTTCTTTTATACTGTCACATAGGTCACATTTTGTCTTCTCTAAACCTTTTCCTATCATTTAAATTTAAGTTGTTAGTTCTGCATTTAAATTATAAAACAGAGCTCTGTCTATTGTCATATGCACTTTCTTGGTTTCCTAATTCTGTTCTCCATTCTCTATAAATACTTAAGCTTTCTTTCTCATTCATAATCTTTTTCCATTCTATCCTGTTCCATTCCTTCACTTTTCTTCTTATTTCTTCGTCCGTACTATTTTTCATTGCTCCATCCTGCACTCCTATTTTCTTTAACTCTTTGTCCAGCTCCTTCATCCATCTATTTTTCTTTTCCTCTCTTGTGACCTCTACTATCCTTCTTAACAAATCATTTCCTTCTTCTTTCATGCTGTAACTTAAAAATTTCCATTGTCCTCTAGTATTCTATCCTTCATGGATGCTGCACCAATCTCTCCCCTCAGAGCTGCTGTTTGAGTGTAGCTGGATGCTCCCAAAATCATTCTATAAACACTATTTTCCACTCTTTGTAGTTGGTCTATTTCTTGTTTAGTCATATCCATCACACTGACTCCGTATAATATCGATGGTAATGCTATACTTTTCCAGAAAGTTTTCCCTATAAATAATCTTGAGCAGCTTTGTTTTATCACAGGATATGTCATATTTGCTCATTTTCGTGCCTTGTCCAACAGTACCCGGTACTTTCTTTTGTTCTTTAAAACATTCTTACTATCATTTATCATTAGGCCCAGATATTTAATTTTGTCTCCAACTTTTATACCTCTAATATTGTCTGGTTTTTCTTTCAAATTATAAATTAATATTTGACACTTTGTATTATTCATTTCCAATCCGTATTTTCTACTCACTCTAATCGCTTCATCTATCACCTCTTCTGCCTCCTCTTGACTACTGGCCAACAGCATTCCATCATCCGCAAAGAAAAGAGATGATATCTTAAAGTATTCGTCCTGAAACCCTTTGTCCACTTCCTCTGACTTTTTAATTATTTCATATGTTACTAGTTTGAATAATGTCGTAGACACTGTACAGCCCTGACGTATCCCACTTGACACTTCCATTTCTACTCTTTCTTCCCCAGTTTCAATTATTGTTTTATCTTCATTATAGATTTCAGCCAACAAATCAATGATTTTTGGGTTTATTTTGTTTTTCATAAGTATATTTATCAATTCCTCTCTCTTTATACTATCATAAGCCTTTTTATAGTCAATTGCTACCACAAATAACGGCTTTTTCATTTCAAAAGACTTTTCCACACAGTATCTCAGTATAAATAAATTATTTTCCATTCTTGCTTTTTCTGTGAACCCTCTTTGAACATCCTTTTCTAGCTCGTTCTTTTTTATATGATCTTCTAAATACAGTCTCACTGCACCCATCATTAGTTTATATCCTTGGTTTGTCAATGCAATTGGTCTTAGCTCTTGCACTTTTGGTTTTGCTACTTTTGGTATCATAGTTGTTCGTGATTGTTTCCATCCTTTTGGTATAATTCCTGTTGCTGTTGTCTCTCTTAAACTTCTTATCATTTCTTCTACCAACTGCTTGCTTTCCCCTAAACTTTTGAACATTTCAGGCTTTAATCCATCCATCCCTGCTGCCTTCCCACACCTCATCTTTTTCAAACATTTTCTCACCCTGTCCTCACTTACGATTTCATTACTTATGTGAATTATTCCCTTTTCCATTTTTGTTATAATTTCAAAATGCTCTCTTTGCATCACACTGCAGCTCCTGATATATGTACCTCTGGTTTTATCTTTACCATTTTGTTCACTCTGAAAACACACCTCTCTGCCTATCTGTATATTTTTCTTTACTTCTTCATATTCTTTTTCATATTCCTCTTTTCTTTTACTGTTCCATACCTTACTTATATTGTTTTCATTTTTCCTATATACTGTGCTCCAAAATTGTACTATTTCTTTTCTTATACCAGCTTTATCCAGTTCTTTTCCATCTTCTCCATATATCCTTACATTATCTTCTTTTTCTCGGTTTCCTTTCAATTTATTTATGTATTTCCACATCTTCCTTCCACTGTCTTTGCTTTCCTTGATTTCTCGGGTTAGTTTTTCTTCATGTTTAAATAATTCATTTCTTATAATTTTCTGTGTTTTACACTTCTGTTCTTCATACCTCTTTTTCCATTTTTCCTTCTCCTTTGTACTTGTTGCATTCCTTCTGTTTCTATTTAGTTTCTTTCCTTCCTTTATTTCTTTTCATATCTCTTCGTTTATCCAAGCTGGTTCTACTTCTTTATTATTCTTTCTTTGCCTAGTTTTATATTTGCACTTCAATATTTCATCTGCAGTGATTTTTATCCTCTCCTCTAACTCAATCATGTTTTTTGCCTCTTTTTCCCTTCCTTTTCTTTCCATCTCTTTTGTAAAAACTTTTAATGACTCTTTATCTGTTTTATAATATTCCTTTATCACCCAGTCCTTTTTGTAATCTTTCCTTTCTGTGCCTACATTAAAATATATTTTCAGTAAATTGTGATCAGATATATCAAAGTCTTCTTTCTCTTCATCTGTTATCATCTTCTGAAATTTACTATACATTTTATCATTTGCCAGTGCAAAACCTATTACACTTTTCTGTCCACCTCTACCCCATGTGTGAACTCCTTGACACCTTGCATCATCATTTAACATTATTAGGTTATATTTCTCCATCCACTCAAGGATCATTTTTCCGTTTATATCCAATGCTTGCTCACCCTTAAAACCAACATGTCCGTTGAAATCTGCAACTATTAGTAAGGGTTCTTCATTTTCTACTATTATCTCTTCTACTTCCTTTCTTATCTCACTATTTCTGTTCTTTTCATTTACACTAAAATAAACTACCATTACTTTCATTTCCCATTTTCCAACAGAACCACTGACAAACAAAATGTCTTTATTCTTTGTTGGTATTTTGGAAAATTTTATACCCTTTCCTGTAAAGTATCATCACTCCTCCTTTTTTCTCCTGCTTACCTCTCATATTTTCAATCACACTAATATTCTCGTTAAAAACTATATCTCTTATATTTTTTTGTGTTTCGGTCAAACAAACAATGCTACTAGTTTCCAAAATTTCCTCAACTTCTATACTTTTCACCCTTGTTAGACCTTGTATGTTGATTACCTTAAAAACCACATATTTTCCCTCCTCCTCATGCTTCTCTTCTTTCCCTATTTGTCAATATTCATTTTCCTCCTCTCGTACCTGTATTACTCTGTTTTTCTTGATGATCCATTTTCCTCCTCTTTCTCTTTTTTGTTTTAGTTCATCCCTTAATTTAGAATTTTCCTTCCTCTCCTTTTTTGTCATATCAGCTCCTATTCCTGTCTTTCTGTACCTTTGCTCTGTAACATCTCTCAGAATTTTGTTTTTCTTTAAGACATCCCATTTCATATGTACCTCTTTAAATCCTACAATCAAAGCTCTTTCTCTTCCATTTTCTTTGGAGCCTAATCTGTATGTTTTTTCTATCTGTGTATCCTGGACATTCAGTACATCACAAAATAACTCTTCACAAAATTTTCTGTCTTCTCTCTCCCTTTCTTCTGCTGTGTTTTTCTTACTTTCAGGGATGTTAAAAATGATAATATTTTTCTTCCTTCTCTCCCTGTCCTCTCTTTCTTCTCGAGTTCCTATTACTTTCTCAATTACCCTTCTTACAAGCTCCTCTTCTCTTTCTGTCACTCTATCTATCTATTGCCAGACGTCTCAATCCCGTTTGGGGTGGCCACAAACAAATCGCCTCCAAGTCGCCCTGTCCCCTGCCATTTCACTGCCCTGCACCCAACTCACACCCCTCTCTCTCATATACCTCTCCACCCCATCCCTCCATCTCATCCTCGGCCTCCCCCTCCCTCTTCCCCACTCCGCCTCACTCACATACACTCTCTTCGTCAGTCTTTCACCCTCCATCCTCTCCACATGGCCAAACCACCACAGTGTGTTCCTCATAACGCTTCCTATCACATCCTCATCAACACCACAACGCTCCTTTATATCCTCATTCGTCAGCCTGTCTCTCCGTGTGACTCCACAGGCTCCTCTTAAATAACTCATTTCCACTGCTCTCACTCTTGACTTGTGTCCTTCCAACAACGTCCAAGCTTCACTTCCTTACATTAGAGTTGGTATCACAATACTGTCATGTAGTAACTTTTTCACTTCCATGCTCACTTCCCTGTTTCTTATCACTGCTTTCAAAGAACCAGCAACCTTTCTTCCCTGCTGTACTCTTTCAAGCACTTCACCCTCCAAACCTCCATCCTTACTCATCACACTACCCAAGTACTTAAACGTACTCACATTTTCCAATTCCTCACCATCCAACCTCGCTGTACATTCACTGACTTCACCTCTCTCAAAGACCATCACTTTACTCTTCCCTACATTCACCTTTAGATTCCGTTTCTTACACACTCTCTCAAACTCATCCACCAAGCCTTGCAGCTCCCCTTCGTCTTCACTCAACAACACAGTATCATCTGCAAACAACAGTAGAGGGAGTTTCCAAACACTATCCTCTCTCACCAGGGTCACTCCAACATCCACTACCCTACCTTGTACCTCTTTTATAACCCCATCCATGTACAGATTGAACAACCATGGAGACATGACACATCCCTGTTTCAAACCAACTTTCAGAGAAAAATTCACTTAGTTCACCATCCACACGCACTGCAGCCTTCGCACCATCGTACACACTCTTCACAGCATTCGACAACTTCCCATCTACTCCATATATTCTTAACAGTTTCCACAATCCTTGTCTATCCACCCTGTCATATGCTTTCTCCAAATCCATGAAAGCCACATGGGAGAAATGGAATTCCCCCGAGCTAAGCCCTGTATAGGACTATATAGCCCCACTAGGGTTACAGGAGGGAGCTACCCCTCCCGGCACGGCAGCCCGGGCGAGGCTCGAACTTGCAATCCTCCGATCACAAGTCCAGCGCGCTACCACTGTGCTACCGCGCCCCCCTGAAGAAAGCCACATACAACTTCTTTCCCTTCTCTAGAAACTTTTCCACTAAAGATCTAAGAATGAATATCTAATCTACACAACCTCTTCCCTTCCTAAAGCCTCCCTGTTCTTTTTCTAACTCTGTCAATAAGTATCCTACCATAGGCTTTTCCTATTATACTAAGAAGACAAATGCCCCTATGATTACCACACACTTCTTTTTCCCCTTTTCCTTTGTACAAGGGAATAATTATACCTGACTTCCAATCCTCCGGGACTCTACCTTCCTCCCAGGCCAATCTGCACATCTTCCACATCCATTCTACTACTATCTCTCCCCCATGCTTCAGCATTTCACCACACACTCCATCAATTCCTGGGGCTTTCCCTGATTTAACTTTCTTCATTGCTTCCACAACTTCTATCCTACTGATTTCTTCCTGTCTTCTCACCTCCCTCCTTCTCCCAGCCATTCCCCAGCCACTTATACTCGCATTACTTCCATCCTCTATGTTCAACAATTCCTTAAAGTGTTCTCTCCATCTGCTCACTTTTTCTCCCTTCTCCACTAGTAATCTACCATATTTGTCTTTCACTCCCCTGCTAACTTCACTTCCACCCTGTCTTACTCTTTTCACCTCTTTCCAGAACATTTTCTCACAGTCCCTCCACTTTACACTCAAATTCCTTCCATATTCCTCATCCACTCTCTTCTTACTCTTACTAATCTTTTCACCTCTTTCTTTCTATATATAACTCTCTCTTCCGCCCTCTCAACTTCTTCCACGCCCCTATTTCTCATCCATTCATTGTATGCTTTCTTCTTTTGTGCCACAGCCTGTTTCACCTCCTCAGTCCACCACGCTGTTCCTTGCACCCCCCTCCGTCTTCTCTTCCTTCCACACACCACATCACATGCTGCACATATTTCTTCTGTAAATATCCTACACACACCTTCCACATCTCCCATCTGCTCCAATTCATATTTGCCCAATCGTTCCTCCACTTCTCTCTTATACTCTGCCTTTTTCTCATCCTCTTGTAACCTTTCCACTCTCCTTGCTACTACTCTTTCCTCTCGTCTTTCCCTTCTTCTATTCCTCCATCTTACTTGAATTTTAATTCTGGCCACCACCAAGTAGTGGTCAGAAAGTCCACTCCCCCAACCTCTATAAAACTCTTGCATCCATTACACATCTTCGCATCCTTTCATCCACACACACATAATCAATCATTGCCTTCCTTTCATTCAGTTCACCACCCACTCTTCTCATCACTCGCCATGCATACCTGTGGATCATTTTATGCCTGAAGAGGGTATTGGCTATCACCAACCCCCTCCCAGCACAAATGTCCACTAAGGCACTCCCATTCTCATCTATCTCAGCAGGCACACCCCACTCACCAACTATTCCATCCACCTTCACTTTCCTGCCACGTATTTCTCTCTCCTGCCACTTATTTTCAAATTCTACAAACTACTTCTGAAGGTTTTCATTCATCACCCTTAACTTTTCGAGCTCATCTCTTAGACTTCCTTCATTTCTACCTGTCTCCCCCTCTCCATCTCCTTTTTTCAGGTTTTCTTCAATACTTTGCATTTTTTCACATACCTTTTCATTATGCTCTTTTAACTCCTGTAGCTCAGCCTTCATCTCCTGGTTGTCCTTCTTGATGATCTTCACTTCCTGCAGGCTTTTCCTCACCTTTGGGTTGCACGCCCTGCAGAACCACAACATTTCTTTCTTCACATTTAGCTCCTTATACATTTCTAGGCCTATTTTTTCACATCGCCTGTGGAACCAGGTTGCACAGTTGTCACATTGTAGCCCATCTTCATGAGCTCCCACCTTTTTACAGTGTTTACATGTCTCCCGCTTCTTCTCGTCAGCACAGCCTCCACACAACTCTTCTTCGTCCACTTTTCCTTCAAAAGCACAGCTCTTGCAGTTTTTCTTCCTTGCTCCCTTCCTTCCTCCATTGCCTACGTCTCCAGTATCATCTTTTTGTCTCCACATTGTCTTTTCAAATATTTTCGGGACTTCTTAGGCTTGTTGCAGACAGCAACTTGCTTCGCAATGCATCCGGCTCGAGTACTGCTTTTGCGGGGCCACTTTGGCTTAAGCCAAAAAGCGAAGCCAGGCTTGAGCCTCAGGCCTCACAAAAACGCGCCTTATGTTTCCTTTTGCCAGGATAATCACCTTTACGCATTCACAGTAGCCGCAACGCAACCTACAATCTGCTCACTTTAACTTGGCGTAAATCTACCGTCTGTCCATCTTGATAACTGTGGCAAGAGACTAACCCTACAGTACCATTTTTATTATAACTTGGTCTGGATTTTCGTCCGTTTGCAGTCAGTGCTACCGCTGTGTATACTCTCAATAGCACTTCTTTGTGACTAGCATCATAATCTAGTGCCAATCTATTCATCTCACTATTCAATGTAGGGATGGGATTTTTTTGCCAAGTTAGAGTAGAAAGAGTATAGCAGGCACATCCCGCATATTTCCATACTGTAAGTCATTTTCGTGTCGTTAGGGAGCTTACTAACACCTCTTCCTTAACGGATTATTTCTGATTCTGCTTCGTTATTCTTGTGTGTTATTCATGCAATCTATGTCGCCCTAAAAATGATATAAGAAGCAAAGAAGATATTAATGGTTAGTTAGGAAAATAAATCGGTCAGGAAAAAGTGCTAGGGAGCCTCCTTACCTGACGAGATTACGAGTCTTAATTTAAACACAGAGCGTCATATTATTATTCCCACGTACTATTTTACTTTCCAGACCCCTAACCTAACGGGGTAGACAAAGTACCCCAAATCAACAATAGTCCGTTCACCATAACTTAGATGGAGTTTTGTATCACAGCTCATATAAGCGGTCCTACTGGACACGTGTGGGTGCGAACAAAAATTTCTCTGGGTTACAATAGTGCCGAATTTCCCCCCACGGCAGTAAGCATTAGTGTGGACGCGCATCAATCCATCTGAGAGCACAATAGTAGTATATTATATAAATGATAACGCAGCGAATGAATTGGCATAAAAGACTTCGTAGTATCTTATTTGTGATTTATTTTGCGTATTATTGCACCTTAGTATTGTTTTGTATGTCATATGGGTGTCTGTGAGTTGGAGAAACGACAGCTTGCTTACGGAGGACAGGTGCATGGAGACGATCCACCTCTAGGGATTAAGGCGTCTGGCGATAGATAGATTGATAGTGTTGCTTTTGTATTTATATATTTTCCAGTATCGTCAAGTTTGGTCATTAATATACAAAATGATGTTAGGGTGTAACACGCAAAAGAAATCACTAAGGAAGAGGAGCAACGAAATCTCCGAAGCCAATGAGATTATGGCACATATTCCACCAAGGTGAAGAGAAATGGCAAGAATTTTCAAGATCAGCTGCAGTGGAGTAAACACACGCCACTACGCGCTGGACATTTTAAGAGTTTAAAGAGTTCAAATGATTTATAAGCATTTCGCTTACCGTAACAACCTTAATAAAAAATAACTAAAAATAATCCTGAATGGAAATAAATATCCCAGATTTAGATTTAATGTCAAATGATTTATAAGCATTTCTCTTACCGTAACAGTCGTAATAAATAATAAAAAATATTCTTGAATGGAAAATAATATCCAGATTATATCCCTTTACTTATATAAGGCACCACGACAATAATAACCGTTTATTATAAATACTGTCTGCTGTGTCTTTATTGACGAAATAAAACTATTATTATTATTAATATTATTAAATTGATAACTGTTCGGGGAAGGTGTTGCACCCGCAAGAAGAAGACTCGGGGTAGCGGTCGGTCGCGATTATGGCGAGTGTAGAGTGTTTTGCATGTGCCAAATATTCTGATTGCCTCGTCCATCAACTTTCCTAGACGTGCATCGACGCCCACTGGAAGATGAGAATTCGTAGTAGTGTTAGAGAATCCAGCTAAAGGTATGTGTGAATTTTATATTTCTGCATTCACTGTTTACCATCAGTTGGTGGTAGAGAACCCTGCTGTAGGTATGTGTGCTTGTTTATCCGTATTATCTACCACTCAGTAGAAGCTTCAACATTTGTGATAGTTATGATACATTATACTGATTTTTTACAAAGTTATTGAGAACAAACCAGCACACATGATTCTACGCTTTGTTCCTTTGAATTCTTTACCATCTCGCCCTGCCTGCGGATGTGAATTGGAAAGAGGTGTGGAAATGATGGTGTTAATGAGCAAGCTTCAGTAATGCCTTTTCATTTCCGTATTAATCATCAGTATAAGCTAGAGCCCAGAAGTACTTTTTATTTTTTGGCACAGTTAGCTATTGTTGATAGTTTTTGTTTATATCTACAATTCGCTTTTTTTTTTTTTTTTTTTTTTTTTTCCAAGTCGCAATGTAACTTTAATCCAAGCCTCAGCATAGTGGATTCTTAAGTAAAGAAAGCTGTACGTAGAATTCACCCGTAACTGCAGTATATTAAACATAATATACATAGATTTAAATTCATGAAGAAAAGTTTCATTGATACAATGTAGTAGGGTGGAGATGCGCTGCTATAGTAGGATGGATGTTTGTTAAATGTACGGCTGGTTGGGTTAGCAAGGCTGAACCTAACTTATCAAGTTAGGTTAGGTTGGGATAAAGTAGGTTAGGGTATATTAAATTAGGTTGTTAGATTAGGTTAGGCTAGACAACGTAATTCCAGGCTGCTGTGTTATTTAGGTTAGGGTAGGGAAGGGTTATGTAGGTTAGATTAGGTCGAACCTAGCTTACAGCAAGTTAGGTTAGGTTAGGGTAAGCTAGACTAGGCTGAACGTAGCATAGCAGGGTTTAATGATATCGGACATATTCACTTATTACCCTGATGTTAACCAATATTTTCGTAAACCAACATGACGGGCTGTTATTTCCACGCTTTATTTATGTTTTAAACGAATTTCTGAACCTCATTCACCACATTTCTAAACATTGCCACGGTCCTTTTCCCTCCTCCTCCTCCATCCTCCTCCTCCTCCTCCTCCTCATCATCATCATATTATTATTATTATTATTATTATTTATTTTCTTCCTCTCTTTCTCGTATTCCATTCTTCGTCCTCTTTTCTCCTTTGCGTTACGAAGTGTATTTGGAGTAACAACAGATTTTAGTGGCGATAAAATCTCTGTGTAAGCTGTGTATATATTTAATCACCCCTTTCACCCCAATTCCTTAGGGTAGAATTGTCTTCGTTTTAAACCCTCACGTGAGTCACAAATTTCGGGTCAGTGCCATGTTGCAAGTAAAATTTGTGTATGCAGGAATATGAGACAAAGGAGGATTTTACGTGTTTTAGTGCTTCCTGAGAGTGAGTGAGTGAGTGAGTGAGTTCGGCGAAGTTGATCGAAATTTGTTATCGCGTTCATTCGAGACATTTATTAATTTCTTTTTACAATCATTGGGTAACTGTTCAACTTCAGACAGGCTCTTTGAATTGAAGGTTTACTCTCACCATTAATCCGTTCACTACAAGAGGTCTGCCCGAAGCTGAATAAAAAATGGAGGCAGGAAAAACAAAACAGATTATAGGTTTAAAGGGGTCGGTATGTGTGTGCTTGGTTTGAAATTTGAATCCAGGTCGTACTTCAACGTCTTCTTACCGGCGCGGGCAACAGGTGGGCTTGGGGAACACCGGGGCTTATGCTTTGCTGTGTTGGAGGTTCAGATAACGTCGTCCTTAAAGCGTCACGTTCTCATTTTCCTTCGCGAACGCTAAAGAAATTCAGTGTTTGACATTTTTTTTTCTATTCTGATCGGTCTCTCTCTCTCTCTCTCTCTCTCTCTCTCTCTCTCTCTCTCTCTCGTTGTGTGTGTGTGTGCGTGTGTGTATAATAACGTAGAAGAGTGTGCTTGGATGGTTTGGTGGTATATAGAGGGAATGTATGTAATGACAAATAATGTGGAACAAGGAATTTTGGTGCCACAAGAGAGAAGAGATTGCGTGGAGTGGACGGAATAAGATATAATGTGAATCTTGAGAAAGGTAGAGTAAGGATGTCAGCTAATGAAGAGGGTAAATGATAGTGTGCTTGGATGGTCATAAGGAAAGAATGGTTTTGTTGGCAGATAATGTAGCCTAAGGAATTTTAATATATAGGGAAGAAGGGACTGCGTAGTTAATATGGATAGAATTAGCTGTTGATTGGGTGGTGGAGAGGGTGTGTGTGAGTGTTTGTAGGTGGGGGGAGGCGTGGTAGGCCAAGAAGGTATGTTGGATGTGGGAAATTTGAGTGAGGAAGACATAAAATGGATGTTGAGATTAAGAAACTGACATGATTGAGTAGGCTGGATGAATCATGTACTTAGCACATTAGGTTTGCCACTCCTTAACCTCTTTCCTCGCTCTCTTTACCCTCCTTTACTCTTTTTTTTCGTTCTTTTTACTCTCCTTTACTCTCTTCGCTCTCTTTACTCTCTTCGCTCTCTTTACTCTCATTTACTCTCTTTCTTCGCTCTCTTTACTTTCTTCACTCTCTTTACTCTCCTTTACTCTTTCTTCGCTCTCTTTACTCTCCTTTACTCTTTCTTCACTCTCTTTACTCTTTCTTCACTCTCTTTACTCTTTCTTCGCTCTCTTTACTCTCCTTTACTCTTTCTTCGCTCTCTTTACTCTCCTTGACTCTCTTCACTCCCTTTACTCTCTTTCTTTGCCCTCTTTACTCTCCTTTACTCTCTCAGGTGTGTGTGAAGTGTATATGTAAAGAAAATGGCAGAAGGGAATGTGTAGATGGTTTTGACTGTAGGGGGGAGTAATAAAACGAAGACCTGAAAGATTTTGGAACGATTTTTGTGGCCAATTTCGCTGAGTATAAGAAACAATTATTGACGGGTCTTTTCCTTTTTTTTTTTTTTTTTTTTCCTCAACCCATCTTTAGCTGGGAATAAAGACCAGGATAATAATAATAATGATGATGGTGGTGGTGGTGGTGGTGGTGGTGATGAAAGAGGAGGAGGAGAAGGAAAATGATGATGATGATGATAATGATGAAATAAAAAAATGAAAATGATGATGATGATGATGACGATGAGGAGGAAGAGGAGGAGAAGGAAGATGATGATGATGATGATGATGATGAGGAGGAGGAGGAGGAGGAGGAGGAAGAGGAGGAGAAGGAAGATGATGATGAGGAGGAGGAAGAGGAGAAGGAAGATGATGATGATGAGGAGGAGGAGAAGGATGTTGGTGATGATGATGATGAGGAGGAGGAGAATAAGGATGTTTGTGATGATGATGATGATGATGATGTTGGTGTTGGTGGTAAGGATGATGATGATGAGGAGGAGGAGAAGGAAGATGATGATGATGATGATGATGATGGTGGTGGTTTTAAGGATGCTGCTGCTGCTGATGATGATGAGGAGGAAGATGATGATGATGATGGTGGTGGTGGTGTTGGTAAGGATGACGATGATGATGATGAGGAGGAGGAGGCAGATGATGATGATGGTGGTGGTTTTAAGGATGCTGATGATGATGATGATGAGGAGGAGGAAGATGATGATGAAGATGGTGGTGGTGGTTTTAAGGATGCTGCTGCTGCTGCTGCTGATGCTGATGATGGATGGAGGGCAAGTGCAGCGTGAGGGTGTAGTAAGGAGGAAGAGGCTGGTGGGTCGTTGCTCTTGTCTCTCTAATATTAAGAGGCTAAAGTTAGGTCGGGACTCCCCCACCCTTGTCTCTCTCTGCTGTCACAAAGAAGGTAAAATTATTCTCAAGATTGTGGGTTTCCCTCGGCCTTCCTCGTGTTAGGATGATGATGATGATGAGAATGATGATGATGATGATGAGGAGGAGGAGGAGGAGGATAGTAGTAGTAGCAGTAGTAGTAAAAAAATATAACTAATAATTATCTCTCTAGCCGTCCGTCTATCTATCTATATATAGCCAGACACCATAATCCCGTAAGGGGTGGCCATTTGTCTCTAAGTTTCTTGTTTTACGGGGAGGGACATTAACCCTCCGCCAACCCACTTGTTAACACGTAAGGAACACGCGTGGGTTAGTTATATGGTTACCACCCAGCGTCGTAAATGGTTTCCAGGCCCACCGGCAACCATTAGGCTTGTCACTCTATGTAAGGCCACCTGAAAAGGAAAGAAGAGGAATGAAAAGTGACCAGAAAAATGGGAGAAACAGGAATGCAGAACCCAGGCACAAAAACAGTGACAAAGGTGAAGGAAGAAGTAGGCAGCACTACATCAAGTGAGTGGTTGTTGGACGCCACCACCTATCGCAAACAACAATAATAATAATAGAAGTAATAATAATAACAATAATAACAATAGTGGTGATGATACAACAACAACAACAACTACTACTACTGCTACTATTACTACTACTACTACTACTACAAGAATTGGAATGCATACTGTCCATCTGCCTTGCTTGATGAGTATTAGAAGAAAACACGCAATTTCTCAAGTAAAAAAAAAAAAAAAAAAAAGAGGTTTCAATTACGACCAGGTGTGTAGGACGATTTACGTGAGATTTACCTGCTCTTAACCCTCTCAGACAGGTGGTTTATTCCCTTATTCTTGCCACCTCCAGACGGTTTTATGCAGCTTATTGACGTGGAGGAGTAAGTGACATGGGATGAAGAATGCGTTGTCGAATTGAAAAGGGTCTCTCTCTCTCTCTCTCTCTCTCTCTCTCTCTCTCTCTCTCTCTCTCTCTCTCTCTCTCTCTCTCTCTCTCTCTCTCTCTCTCTCTCTCATACTTAACCCTTTCAGTTTTTTCTTACTTTTTCAAGATGGGTTTATTTAATAGTGTGGAGAGGCGTGTCGTAGTGAAGGGGGTTTGGGTAGACCATTAACCCACTAAGTGTGTGTGTGTGTGTGTGTGTGTGTGTGTGTGTGTGTGTGTGAGAGAGAGAGAGAGAGAGAGAGAGAATTTTAACTACCACCGGACAATTTATATCACTGGCAGACGATTTTCCACAGCTTAAGACTGACCCCATTAAATTAGATACCAGTTTTCATTAGCCCTTCCAGTACAAAGACGGTTTTCAGGTATACTTTTCTTTTTTAGTCATTCCGTAGCACTTCTTCGTGACTATATCCATTTCACGTTAGCATACCTCTGATTTTCGTCCTCTTGCGGCTTATTTCACGTTGCTTAGAATATGCTATGGCTCTACATCCTTTAGCGTTGCACTTCTTCGTGACTATACCCCTTTTTAATATGTTGGCCCAGATTTTCGTCATTTTGCAGCTTATTTCACGTAGCTCAGTGCCAGAATATTCATGGCTCTACTTTTTTTTTACCTCTGCACTTCTTCGTGACTAGTACCGTATTTATGTATGAATCTTTTGTTATAGTTCAGGTTTTAGTAAGGAGAGGTGGCAATTTTAGGCCAAGTTAGAGTAAAAAGAGTACAGGCGTGGGATGGTAGACAGGTGCTGGGTCGCGTGTGTTGTCCTCATTCACGTAGTATTAGAACTTACTTGGAAAGGTTAAGAGGTCTTTGTCTTGCAGGTTAGTGCACTTTATAACTGGTTTTACTTTCCCACCTCTCTCTCTCTCTCTCTCTCTCTCTCTCTCTCTCTCTCCATATTATATGAACACATGTACACACACACACGTATCTATATCTATATCTATCTCTATATGTATTTCTATCTATCTATCTGTATCTCTCTGTATGTCTGTCTGTCTATCTGTCTATCTATCTATATATATGAAGATAGTTATAGATATGCCGTAATCCTTTGTGTGTAGTTGCTGTTTCCCAGGTGTTGACTGCTTCAGCCCTGTTTGTGTGCCATGTACTAAATTCATCTGTTTATTATAATTTTACGGTGTTTTACGTCAACACAGGGGCTGTATCTGTGCTGGTGAGGCGTGTGTGACGACAGTTTGTTTGGCGTGACTGGAGTGAAAATGGGGGTGTGGCGTACTGTCGTGTGCTGCGTTGTGTTTCATTCCGTGGGTCTGGATTATACCCACAGCATTTACTGTAGTGGATATTGGATGGTGATGGTGGTGGTGGTGGTGTTGATGATGTTATAGTGAAACCGTTAGTTATGCAAAGTTTCAGAAGTAAAGCAGATTAAGCATCGTCTAACATTGATATATGAGAAGTTTCTTTTTAGTCTGCATGAGGAAAACTTCATGATGCTGATGATGATCGTCAGCATCATTATCCGTTATTACTATTATTATTGCTTTATTTGTCTCCACTCATTTAACAGGGGCACCATTGTAGTCTCCACATCACCCCATTTGGTTATATGGTTACCACCCAACGTTGCTAATGGTTTCCTGCTTTACAGAAAACCATGAAACTCAAGTGTAGAGCCACCTGAAGTGGAAAGAGAATATTAAAAAGTGTCAGGAAGGATGGGAGGAATGAGGAAGATAGGAGGCAGACACAGAAAAGTTGATAAAGGTGAAGGAAAACGTAGGCAGCACTACGTCAGGTGAGTGGATGATGGTCGCCACCAACGAGTGAATATAGACAAAACAGACATACGTATTCCTCTATGGCCACTTATTTCGTCTGTTGAATGTGTTGCGTGTCAAGTGAGAGTGAGTCAGTCTGTTAATGCGGTGAGAGAGAGAGAGAGAGAGAACAACACGTGACCCACCTGTGTTTCTTGTGCCTGTGTCCTTGGTCTGTATTTACACCTGCCCACTTCCTAAAACATCCTTCCATAGTGGTTATTTATAGACCCAGGGGCTAAATTGAGATCTGTTATTATTATTATTATTTTTATTATTATTATTATTATTATTTATTTATTTATTTTTATTATTATTATTATTATTACTATTATCATCATCGTACAAGGTAGGGCAGTGGATGTGAGGGTGGCCCTAATGAATGAGGGTGAGATTTGGAAGCTTCCGGTGATGCTGTTTGCTGATGATACAGTATTGTTGAGTGAAGATGAATGGGAGTTGCAAGGTTTGGTGAATGAATTTGGGACAGTGTGTAGGAGGAGGAATCTGAAAGTTAATGTAAACAAAAGTAAAGTTATGGTGTTTGAGAGGAATGAAGGCACAGAGTGTGCAGTGAGGTTGGATGGTGAGGATATGGAGAATGTGAGTGCATTCAAGTACTTGGGTAGTGTGATGAGTAAGGATGGAACTTTGGGGGATGAAGTGCGTGAAAGGGTACAGCAGGGAAGGAAGGTTGTTGGTTCACTGAAAGCAGTGATGAGAAATAGGGAGGTGAGTATGGAAGTTAAGAAGTCACTGCATGATGGTATTGTGATCCCTACCCTGACGTATGGAAGCGAGGCGTGGACCTTGCAAGAGGGGAACAAGTCAAGAGTGAGAGCAGTGGAAATGAGTTACTTGAGAGGAGCATGTGGAGTGACGTGGAGGGACAGGTTGACGAATGAAGAAGTGAAGGAACGTTGTGGGGTAGATGTGGATGTGGTTGAAAAGATTAGGAGAAATACACTGAGGTGGTTTGGACATGTGGAGAGAATGGAGAATGAAAGACTGACTAAGAGGGTGTATGTAGGTGAGGTGGAGGGAGGGAGAGGGAGGGGTAGACCGAGGATGAGGTGGAGGGATGGAGTTGAGAGGTATATGAGGGAGGGGGGGGTGAGTTGGGGGGAGGGGAGTCAAATGGTGGGTGACAGAGTGACTTGGAGGCGTTTTGTCTGCGGCCACCCTTTGCGGGATTAGGGCGTCGGGCTATAGATAGATAGATAGATCATCATCGTCATCATCATCATCATCATCATTACTATTATCATCATTATTATCATTATTACTGTTATTATTATTATTATTATTATTATTATTATTATTAACATCATCATCATCATCATCATCATCGTCATTATCATCATCATCATCATTATCATTTCACTACTACTACTTCTTTTAATACTACTACTACTACTATTGTTATTTTTCTTTATTAGTGACCATGTAGCGTACTGAATATTTTACCGTAGTTACCGCAAAAAATTGATATATATATATATATATATATATATTACGCAAGAAAACGGTCGCTTCTGTCGTAAATTGGACTTGCTTTTTCCAGGAGGGGCAAGGGAGGAGAGGGCCAGGTGTTCCCATGTCCCTTGTTCTTCCTAGAAAAAATAACTCACTGCAACAGGAGGAAATTATCGTTGGTTATATTATGCAGGAAGAACAAGGCAGGGAGAGTGTATACCAGGAAGAACAAGGCAGGGAGGGTGTATACTAGGAAGAACAAGGCAGGGAGAGTGTATGCTAGAAAGAACAAGGCAGGGAGGGTGTATGCTAGGAAGAACAAGGCAGGGAGAGTGTATGCTAGGAAGAACAAGCCAGGGAGGGTGTATACTAGGAAGAACAAGGCAGGGAGGGTGTATGCTAGGAAGAACAAGGCAGGGAGGGTGTATGCTAGGAAGAACAAGGCAGGGAGAGTGCAATATCCCTGCTTCTAGTTCTTCCAGTAGAATCAAATGCTGTATAACTTAGGCCAGGGATTCGAGCTTATGTATGTACAAATATCCCACCCCGGTATGCGATATGGAGGCGGCAATTTCCTGTCAAGTGAGAGTGAACGTAGTATAGGAGTTAGGCAGGGGTGGTTTAGTTCCTGGGGCAAATAGAATAAGGGTATATTAAAATGTGTTGCGCTGAATTGGAGAAGTAAGAGGAGACGGGGAGGGAGGGAAGGAGAGAGGGACGGGGAGAGATTAGGAGGAAGAGACAAATAAATGGAGGTAAAAGAAGGAGTGAGGGAGAGGGGATTGAGAGGAGACGAAGAGAGAGGGAGAGGGAAGGGAGTAAGGGGAGACAAAGACGGAGGGAAGAAGGGGAGACAAAGAGGGAGGGAGAAGGGAGGGAGTAAGGGGAGACAAAGAGGGAGGGAGAGGGGGGAGTAAGGGGAGACAAAGAAGAAGGGAGAGGGGAGGGAGTAAGAGGAGACAAAGAGGGAGGGAGTAAGGGGAGACAAAGAGGGAGGGAGGGAGTAAGAGGAGACAAAGAGGGAGGGAGAGGGGAGGGAGTAAGAGGAGACAAAGAGGGAGGGAGAGGGGAGGGAGTAAGAGGAGACAGAGAGGGAGGGAGAGGGGAGGGACTAAGAGGAGACAAAGAGGGAGGGACTAAGAGGAGACAAAGAGGGAGGGAGAGGGGAGGGAGTAAGAGGAGACAAAGAGGGAGGGAGAGGGGAGGGAGTAAGAGAAGACAAAGAGGGAGGGAGAGGGGAGGGACTAAGAGGAGACAAAGAGGGAGGGAGAGGGGAGGGGGTAAGAGGAGACAAAGAGGGAGGGAGAGGGGAGGGAGTAAGAGGAGACAGAGAGGGAGGGAGAGGGGAGGGACTAAGAGGCGACAAAGAGGGAGGGAGAGGGGAGGGAGTAAGAGGAGACAAAGAGGGAGGGAGAGGGGAGGGAGTAAGAGGAGACAAAGAGGGAGGGAGAGGGGAGGGAGTAAGAGGAGACAAAGAGGGAGGGAGAGGGGAGGGAGTAAGAGGAGACAAAGAGGGAGGGAGAGGGGAGGGAGTAAGAGGAGACAGAGAGGGAGGGAGTAAAGGGAGACAAAGAGGGAGGGAGAGGGGAGGGAGTAAGGGGAGACAAAGAGGGAGGGAGAGAGGAGGGAATAAGGAGAGACAAAGAAGGAGGGAGAGGGAAGGGAGTAAGAAGAGACAAAGAAGGGGGGAGAGGGGAGGAAGTAAGAGGAGACGAAGAGGGAGGGAGTAAGAGGAGAGAAAGAGGGAGAGGCGAATAGATGGAGGAGGGAGAGGGAGGGAGGGAAGAAGTCGCACCCATCACAACACGCAGTTCCGCCCACGCCCCCCCCCCTCCTTCTCTCTCTCTCTCTCTCTCTCTCTCTCTGATGAACAATTTCCTTCTGACCAGTATCTTTGACATTCAAGTTCGGGGATGAAAAGACAGGTAAAGAAGAGAGAGAGAGAGACAGAGAGAGAGAAGAAAAAGTTGAAATACATTGGCATTTGAAAACACTTACCTTCAACTTATTTCCTTTCTCATTACATGGTCTTGAGTGTGTGTGTGTGTGTGTGTGTGTGTGTGTGTGTGTGTGTGTGTGTGTGTGTGTGTAATCATTTCCGTCCGTAAATATACGTAATCTCCTTAAATAAAATCTGTTAGAGTTATTGATAGTGGTGATGGTGTTAGGGTGTGGGGCAGGGGGCGGCTGACTCAGTATTAACGGACACGTTGCTTCACTCTGGGGCAAGCCTTGATGAAGACGAGGAATTACAATGTTGATTCGTCATGAAGGAACGCTAACGTGTGAATCTGTTGTTGTTGCTGTTACCCCAGCTCATCTGAACGTGAACCTGGTAGATTGACGGCAGAAGTTGTCCTCCACCTGCCCGTCCACCATCCAGAAGTTCTACAGCATTAAGATTGTCAGTCGACGTAATATACAGTATATATATATAAATATATATAATAAAATCACCTCTAGTCAGAGATCAAGTAGTGCCTAATTATCAGGCCAAGGTATTGTTGCATGCTTGGCACATAGGCTCGAGCATGTAAGTACTACTTTACCTTATGTCAGTGACAAATTAATTGCCTGGCTGTTACATCATTGGCCTAAGACTAATGACCGACCTGCTCTTGATTACAGTCACACAGTCAACATTGTGCCAAGAAGAGCGTGGAGCAGGTCTGGCATGCACACACAGGGGTACCCTTGGTGTGGTGTATCATTGTTGCACCCAAGGTCTGTGTTAGCCTACGTGGTCACGCGCTATTGGGCCCTGAACGCCTTGCTGTATTGGGGGTAACAGTAGCCTAAATTCCATATATATGTTTTAACCAAGCAAACTGTGGTTACAGCTTCAGATGATCTTAACAGTGTTGTGTCATAATGTCACCAATGAGGGTATATGCTTGGCCAACGATTGACCGGGGAACATGACTCATAAAGCTCCTACAACTGTGATGGGGTTGAGTGTGACTGTTAACGACGCACAGAAGCTACACCCGGAATTTTTGTGTCCGGTCTGGGGCACCGAAAATATCCTTCGAAATCCCAAACTTGTTGTAACTCAGCATAATTATGAATCTAATTATATCAGACCAAACTTGTGTCCCCCTCCTGTCTCCTTCAAAAAAAAAAAAAAATGATAATAATGATAAAATAAAAGATGCAAGAGGATTTTCCAGTTTCTCCTTTAGTCGGGAGGTGGAAGTGATCATTTCTCAAGGGACCGCACTGTGAGGATGTGGTTGCTGGTTGACATCCAGGTAACTCACACCTGCTTGTACGTACCGCCACGACGCCTTGCCCCGGTGCGAGAATAAGGTCGGCGACATACTAAAGGAGGGTAAAGACCTGTGCCTTTTTGAGGGTACGTCTTGGCACTCCACCATTCTCCCTTTCTTTAGCTGTATCGTCTTCATCATACAGTTTTTCTGTGTATATCCTCCCGCAGCTTTCCTGAAGTTTATTAACAAAATTATATATATATCGCGACACAAGTTGTAAATTCCGTGTTGGCAGATTATTTATTTGACACTGCCAAGACAACAGAAGGGGTTGTTGCTTTTTTTTTTTTTCTCAACTCCAGTCTGGCCAAGCAGACCCGTCGACCACAGGTAAGGAACTGCTTCTGTGGGGGCGTCCAGCAGGTACAGTACAGTACATACACCGTGTAGCAATCCGGCGCGGCGCACCCTTGTGGTGGACAGCGCCTCACCAGGGTCGCACCGGGTTCCTTCTTACAGCGAGGTACAGGGTAGTATTGAGGAGGTTTGGCTCCTGGTTGGACGCCGCAGCTGCTTCACCCAGGGGGCACAGGCCACCACGTGTAGGCACCCCGTCAGAAGGGGTATGGCAGGATTACGTGACTTCTATGGCTTTGTACAGTTTCAGTGTTGGCAAATGATTATATTCCCGCTACGTGGCCAGGCAGCAGAAAGGGTGAGGTAGGTAATATAGGTGACTGGTTCTTGCTTGTGCGTGTGTGTGTGTGTGTGTGTGTGTGTGTATCCAGGCGTTGTCTTGAGTCTAGGCAACTGCGTCTTAGCGTTCCCTCACCAACACATCTTAATATACAGATGATCCGTAAATATCGCTCCACTGGAAACTCACGTGGCAGTATCGTGTGTGGTGCGGGGACGGCTCAAGCTGCTGGTGTGGGCGTGGGTGTGGCAGTGGGAGTAGGAAATGAGTAAATGATGGAGGATAGACAGATATCATTGAGCCGTTTCCGCAAGACACCAGAAATCACCCAGCATAGTGGAATAGGAGTTATATAAGGCGCACATATTTAATTCATTTCAAATACACGTCCTTCACTTCAATCCTTTCACCTTAACTTGGCCCAGGTTTTCGTCCTTTGCAGCTTATATCACGTAGGTCACGGGCGGAAAAAGACGAATCACAGCTGTACATTCATTCCATACCACTTCTTCGTGATTAGTACCATATTCTAGTACTAATCACTTGCTGCCGCTCGGGGTTCAAGATACAATTTAAGGCTGAGTTAGAGTAAAAAGGGTGTAGGCGTAAAATAACCGTCTCTTCATCGTAACCCATTAGCTCCCAGGGTTCCTGTGTAAGGGATTGTGCTGAAAGGGTACTGAGCGTTCTGTCCTCCGCCCATTGGCTCATAGTCGCGAAGCTCACAGGTCTCCACCCCGGGGTTCCCTTCTTGATTTGCTGTTGAAAATACCCAGTTCCGTCCTATACTGGGGGTACTGAGCGCAGATGGGTTAAGTATTGAATTTTAGCAAGAGAATAACATTAGAATATGATGCTAGTCACGAAGAAGTGCTGTGTAGCCATAGTATTGTCATGTCCTTTTTCAGCCTATTTCCCGTAGTACAGAAATAAGACAGTACCACGACTAACATGCTTCGCTAGAACTTCTTCGTGACTAGCACCATGTTTAAATTTGATCTCGTTACAGCGCAGTATTTAAGAGAAAGAGTGATTTTGCGCCTGTTTAGAGTGAATAGAATATAGATCTCATATTACATTTATTTTCTTTATTTCTTCATTCTTTTTGTTTCCTCCTCCTCCTCCTCCTCCTTCCTCCAGTTCCATCCTTATCCTCCTCTTCATTGCTATTCCTTTATTTTCTTCCTCTTTTTCCTCATGTGTGTGTCCCTGGGCGTTGTCCTTTGGGGTATATAGAACTGCGTATTAGGGCTCTCTCTCTCTCTCTCTCTCTCTCTCTCTCTCTCTCTCTCTCTCTCTCTCTCTCTCTCTCTCTCTATCATTTATTATCCTCCTCTTTCACCTTATTTTTCTTTCCGTTTCCTCTTTTTCCATATCTTCTTCCACATCTGCTCCTGCTCCTCCTCCTCCTCTCTTTTTCTTCTTCCTCTTCTTCTTCCTCCTCCTCCTCTTCCTCCTCCTCCTCCTCCTTCTCCTGTAATTTATGTACTTTATCCTCATCTGTTTGTGTCTCCTTGTTCATCCTCCTCCTCCTCTAGACGGACCCACCTGTGCTGTTAAGGTGATGCCACTCCCTAACCTTTCCCTTCTTCCCTCCCTTCATCTCCTCCCTTCCTCCCTCCCTCCCTCTCCTCCCTTCCTCTCTTCCTCTCTCTCCCCCCTTCCTCCCACCCTCCATCTCTTCCCGTCTTCCCTCCCATATGCCTTGTTCCCTCTCTTCCCTCCTGTTTTCCTTCATCCTCTTTCTTTCTTCCTTCCCTCCCTCCCATTTTTCTTCTTCTCTCCTTCCCAACGCTTCCTCCCTATTTCTCTTCCTCCCCTCACTTCCTCCCTTTTTCTCTTCCTTTCTCCCTCCTCTTCCTCCCTACGCCTCTTCCCATTTCTCCTTCCTTCCTTCCTTCCTACTTTCCTTCCTTCCTTCCTTCCTTCCTTCCTCCCTCCCTCCCTCCCTCCCTCCCTCCCTCCCTCCCCTCCTTCCTTCTTTCCTTCCTTCCTTCGCCCTGTGCATCTGGTACCACTGTCATTTCCTCTCATATTGTACCCATTCACCACGAGGATATAAACAGCATGGGGTACTCTCATTTCACCTTCATTCTTTCTTTCCTTCATTCTTTCTTTCTTTCTCAATTTTTTTCGGCCTCTTACTCTTTTATCCTCTTTGTCTTTCATTTATTCGTCCTTAGATATTGCTCCTGCTCTTGTACTCTCTCCCATCTGCATCCTCCCTTTTTCATAAACGTGATCTCTTACGTATATGCTGTCAGTTGTACCTTTTTCTCTTCCTACTCACCAACGCACCTGTCTATCTATCTATCCATCTATCTGTCTGTTTATCTGCCTATCTATCTATCCATCTATCTATCTGTCTGTTTATCTGTCTATCCATCTATCTATCTATCTGTGTCTATCCATCTATCTATCTGTCTGTCTATCTGCCTGTCTATCTATCTATCTGTCTATCTATCTGTCTATTTACCTGTATCAATCTATCTATCTATCATCTATCTACCTACTCAAGTTCGCAATTGTCGGTTAATGTAGCTTGCCAATACCCCCCTTCCCTCCCCTCCCCGTTCCCTCCCCCATCTTCCTCTCCCCTCCCCGTTCCCTCCTCCATCTTCCTCTCCTCTCCCCGCATCTCCCTTCTCCCTCCCTCTCTCTAACCTCCCTCCTCCCCCTCCCTCCATCCCTCCTCTCCCTGCTTCTCTCCCCGCTCTCTACCTCCTTCCTCCCTCACCCCACCTCTCGCTGTCTTTCTTCCTGCTTCCCTTCCCCTCTCCTCCCCCCATCTCTCCCCTCTCCCTCCCTCCTCCCCCTCTCTACCCTTCTCCTCTCTTTGTCCTTCCTGCTTCCCTCTTCCCATCTCTCTCTCTCTCTCTCCTTCCCTATTTCCCTCCTTCTCTCTCACTCTGCGTCTTTCCCTTCACTCTGTTTCTCTCCTCTGTCTTTCTTCTCTCTCCTCCCTTCCCTCCCTCCCTCCTTTCTTTTCCCTGTATCTTCGTCCTCTCTGTCTCCACTCTTCCTGTCTCCCCTCCTCACTCTCTCTCTCTCTCTCTCTCTCTCTCTCTCTCTCTCTCTTTTTAATGATTTTTTTCTTCGTTATCTATCTTGCCTACCCTTCTCGCCAGCCATCACTACCACCGTTACCATAATCCCTACCACCACCACCACTACCACCACTACCATAATCCCTTCCATCACCACAGCTACCACCACTACCATAATCCCTACCACCACCACAACTACCACCACTACCATAATCCCTTCCACCACCACAACTACCACCACTACCATAATCCCTTCCACCACCACCACTACCACCACTACCATAATCCCTACCACCACCACAACTACCACCACTACCATAATCCCTTCCATCACCACAACTACCACCACTACCATAATCCCTTCCACCACCACCACTACCATAATCCCTACCACCACCACAACTACCACCACTACCATAATCCCTACCACCACCACAACTACCACCACTACCATAATCCCTACCACCACCACAACTACCACCAGTCGTCTTTATTTACTACCACCATCCCTGCCACCACCACCACAACCACAGTTCGTGTTTATTTACCACCACTACCACCACCGCTACCACCACCACCACAGCAACAACAACTTAAGCGTATTTACCAACACTGCCACCATATTTACCACAGTTACCACCACCACCCTCAGCCGCCACCACCACCACCACCACCACCACCACCACCGTTGTAGCTATAAAATCAATCACTACACCTACTTCATATATTTTTTTAACATTTACTCTCAAGGATGCAGCGGCTTATTTGTGTCAGGATTATGTCAGACGGTTTTATTGAGCCAAGATGTATACAGGAGTGAGAGGAAGGAAGTTCTCTCTCTCTCTCTCTCTCTCTCTCTCTCTCTCTTCATCTTTTGTCTACACTAAAGTATTTAACTCTTGTGTTTTAGTGTAGAAACCATTTACAACGCAGGGTGTTAACCATATAACCAAACCATACGTGCTCCCTACGTGTCAAGTGGGTTGGTGGAGGGTTAGTGCCCCTCCCCGTAAAACAAATAACTCAGAGTCAAATGGCCACCCCGTACGGGATTATGGCGTCTGGCAAAAGATGGAAGATAGAAGAAGTTTTAGTGAACGGGAAATGGAGAGAGAGAGAGAGAGAGAGGGTAATGACCGTGAATGCATGAGACGAATTTAGAGAGAGCGAGGCAGAGCAATCACTGGATGCACGAAACAACTTGAGAGAGAGAGAGTAATGACCGTCAATGCATGAGACAAATTTAGAGAGACACAGCAATGAGTGAATGCTATCTATCTGTCTGTCTATCTATCTATCTATCTATCTATCTATCCACCTGTCTATCTATATACCTAGGCTGTTTCCCCCAAAGATAGGAGGGAGCTGACTGAATGCATGAAACAGACTTAGAAAGAGAGAGAGAGAGAGAGAGAGAAAGAAAGAAAGATGAGGCAGGGAAGACAAAAAACTGAAGTGTGTGTGTGTGTGTGTGTGTGTGTGTGTGTGTGTGTGTGTGTGTGTGTGTGAGAGAGAGAGAGTTAGGAGGTTGTGCGTGGGAGAAGGCAGGTTTTGTTGCGTCTCTCTCTCTCTCTCTGTAAGGGAGAACTATTGTAATTAGTTGTTAAAAATTTCTTCATTAATTCTTTCAGTAATATAGCGATTTTTGTATATTTTTGGTACCTGTAGGCGATTTATTTATTATTATTATTATTATTATTTTTATTATTATTTGTGGTAGGTGGGGACGCTCACCATCCACTCACTCGATGTAGTGCTGCTCTCGGGTGTCAGCCCTTTCCTCTCCATCCTTCTTTCCCTCCATCCTCTTCTGTCTGTCTTTCCCTCATTCTTTCCTTGTCCTTCTGCCTACGGGTGACTTTACACTCCCTCTTCTGTCTTTCATTCCTTCATTCTTTCCTCATCCTTCTGCCTGTGGGTGACTCTACACTGAGTGACAAGCCAAATGGTTTCCTGTACACCAGGAAACCATTTACTACGCTGGGTGGTAACCATATAACCAAATTTTGGCACTTTTTTTTTTTTTTTTTTTTTTTTAATGCGAGGAAGAAGGAACCAAAGGCCATGAGCCCGCAGTAACAGTTCCCTCCAAGAGAAAAACAAAATACAATAGAGAGCCAAATTCAAGATCCGATCATTTTGAGATGCCTGGACACACTGCGTTTGAAAGACTGGAGATCATAGGCAGCAGGAAATACAGACAGAGGGAGACAGTTCCAGAGCTGACCTATTGCATAAATGAAAGACTGGGAGTAACGGTTAACTCTTGCATTAGAGAGTTGGACAGAAAAGGGATGAGAGTTTGCTGCCAGACGGGTGCTACGCGCCCGTCGTAGAGGTGGAGGAATGCAAGCAGACAGTTCAGAGGAGCAATGACCATTAAAGTAGCGATAGAAAAGAGATAAAGATGCAACAGTGCGGCGAAGAGACAGAGGTTGAAGGGAGTCAGTAAGAGGAGGAGAGTTAATGAGACGAAAAGCCTTTGACTCCACCCTATTGAGAAGAGCTGTATGTGGGGAGCCTCCCCACACATGAGAGTTGTACTCCACACAGGGGCGGATAAAACCCCTGTATAGAGTCAACAATTGTGCAGGGGTAAAGAAAGAGCGGAGTCGGCTTAGCACACCCAATCTCTTGGAAGCAGATTTAACAAGAGATGTAATATGATTTTTCCAAGATAAGTCCCGAGTAAATGAAACCCCAAGCATGTTCAAGGATGATGCAGGATTAAGCTGAATATTATTAAACATTAGTGGGTATACCTGTGGAAGATTTTGTCGGGTTGATAGGTGTAAGAACTGAGTCTTAGATGCATTAAAGACAACCATATTATTTTTACCCCAGTCAGAGATACGAGCCAAGTCAGACATTAGGTGTGCCATAGCCTCATCCCTTGTTTGTTGAAGTAACTGTTGAGATGGGCGTTGCGGGAACCGAATGGAAAGGTGAAGGGTGGAGTCATCAGCATATGAGTGGATAGGGTTAGATGTACAGCTTAGAAGATCATTGATGAATAAAAGGAAGAGAGTTGGTGATAGGACAGAGCCCTGAGGAACACCACTGTTGATAGATCTAGGAGAAGAACGATGGCCGTCTACAACAGCGGCTATAGAACGACCAGAAAGGAAACTAGCGATGAAGGCACAGATAGAAGGATAGAAACCGTAGGAGGGCAGTTTGGAAATTACAGATTTATGCCAGACTCGATCGAAAGCCTTTGAGATGTCAAGTGCAATGGCAAAGCTTTCGCCAAAGTCCCGAAAGGAGGATGACCAGGAGTCTGAAAGGTAGGTGAGAAGATCGCCAGTGGAGCGTCCCTGACGGAACCCATACTGACGATCGGAAAGAAGGTTGTGATAGGAAAGATGCCTTAAAATTTTTCTATTAAGAATTGACTCGAAAACTTTTGAAATACAGGACGTTAAAGCAATTAGACGATAGTTGGAGGGTTGGGAGTGGTCACCCTTCTTTGGGACTGGCTGAATGAGAGCAAACTTCTAGCAAGAAGGAAAGGTACAAGTTGACAGACAAAGGCGAGAGAGTTTGCCTAGGCAGGGTGTAAGCACAGGAGCACAGTTCTTGAGAACAACAGGAGGGACCCCATCAGGCCCATATGCCTTGTTAGTACTGAGGCCAGTGATGGCAGAAAATACATCAACTGAAGAAATTTTAATGTCAGCCATGAGGAAGTCAGAGGGGGGAAGTGATGGAGGAACAGCACCGAAATCGTCTAAGGTGGAATTGGAGGAGAAAGTCTGTGCGAAGAGATCTGCTTTATCAGTAGAAGAAATAGCTACAGAACCATCAGAGTAGAAAAGAGGAGGGAAGGATGATGAGGTAAAGTTGTTAGAAAGATTTTTGGCAAGGTGCCAGAATGAGCGGGAAGAATTCGAGTTGGAGAGTTGAGAGCATTTAGTATGGATGAAATTATTTTTAGTAGAGCGAAGAACAGACTTAGCACGATTCCGGGCAGAAACGTAAAGACGATGTGATTCAGGGGTGGGTTGGCTCCGGTACCTTTTGTAGGCCTTCTCCTTGTTGCGGACAGCATTAGAACAAGCGTGATTAAACCAAGGCTTTCTTGCGTTAGTCAAAGGATACGAGAAAGGAATGTATGCTTCCATGCCCGAGAGAATAACCTCTGAAATGCGCAGGGCACACTCAGATGGCTCACGGCCATGGAAGCAATAATCATTCCAGGGAAAATCAAAGAAGTACTGCCTGAGGGCCTCCCAGTCCGCGGCTCCAAAATGCCACGGACGACGTTTCCCTGGAGGGTCCACAGGCTGTACCGGAGTGATAGGAAAGGTTAAAGGTAATAAGGTTGTGATCGGAGGAGCCCAACGGAGAGAAAAGATTAACAGAGTAAGCAGAAGGATTAGTTGTGAGGAAGAGGTCAAGTATGTTGGAGCTCTCTCCAAGGCGGTCAGGGATACTGGTAGGGTGCTGTACAAGCTGCTCTAGGTCATTAAGGATAGAAAAGATGTAGGCTTGTTCACCAGGTGGATCTGTGAAAGGAGAGGAGAGCCAAAGGTGGTGGTGAACATTGAAATCTCCAAGAATGGAGATTTCAGAGAAAGGAGAAATGGACAGAATGTGTTCCATCGTAGAAGTAAGATAGTCGAAGAATTTTTGATAGTAGAATTAGGGGATAAGTAAACAGCACAGATATATTTAGTCAGAGAATGACAGGAAAGCCGAAGCCAGAGTGTGGAGAATTCAGAAGAATCAAGTTCAGGAACACGAGAGCAAGATAAGTCGTTGCGTATGTATACACAACAGCCACCTTTGGCTTTGAAATGAGTATAGAGAAAGTAGGAGGATACAGAAAAGGGTTTGCTGTCAGTTGCCTCAGACAGCTGAGTCTCCTTTAGAAAAAGAAGGTGAGGTTTAGAGGAGGAGAGGTGGTGCTCAACAGAGCGAAAGTTAGATGAAAGGCCGCGAATGTTGCAGAAATGAAGAAGAGAGTCAGACAGTGGTTCCAGGCACCTCGAGTCGTCACCGGGAGAGGGGCAGATGGTGGTTTAGTGGGTAATTATTGTGCTCCAATCGGATTGAGCTGGTGAAGGTTTATATCCAAGGTATGGTTGGGGTTGATTGCTCATGTAATGCCACTGAGGGATGAGTGAGGCTGGTCACTCTCATCTTAAATGTCGGGACCAACTGCCTAGCCCCGGGCTCCTACGCTCCTCATGGGGCTATGTAGGATTGGATGATGGATGGATGTATTATTATTATTATTATTATTATTATTATTATTATCGTTATTACTATTATTATTATTATTATTAGCCTCGGAAAACCCCTCCTGGTGAAATGAATTTTATTACTGAAGAGGGATAAGGTTTTGTGTGTGTGTGTGTGTGTGTGAGAGAGAGAGAGAGAGAGAGAGAGAGAGAGAGAGAGGAAGGGTTAGAGTTCGTGGGAAGATAGGTTGTTACTGAGAAGGGATGGAAATGCCTGGATATTCTGTGGCTGAGGCCACCCCTCACTGGATGTGGCGTTGTGCACCTGACAGAGAGATAGAGAGAGAAAGAGAGAGAGGTTAAACCGTTGCTAATACATATCCACATTTAAGAGAGAGAGTGAGAGAGAGTTAAACCGTTGCAAATACATATCCACATTTAGAATCATGCACAACACGTCTCACTTCCAGCAAGAAATGAATAAAGCCCACCTCCTGCTGTCACCATCCCTTCACCTGATGACGCATTTCCCCTCATTCCTTACGACCGAAAGACTATTTGTTTCAGCTCAGGGGAGACTAGGAGTTGGAGGGGTTAGACAGGGTTAGATGCAGCCTTCCTTAACCCCTTCAGTGCGAGAGATAACGTATAAATCGTATAGAGGGAGGGGAGGCGTCCAAATACTGAAACTAGAGGCTGCTGACAGGCTTTCCCTCGCTCAGATAACCCGCCAAATCACCACTTGCTGCGGGTGGCCTGTGGTACAGTGGTCAGGGCGTTCGGTTCACAGCAGAAAGGTCCCAGGTTCAGATCCCCAAACACCCGTAGCCCATGTTAACGTAGCAGTGAATAGGAACCTTGTGTCGTGGGCAGTAGTGAAGTTCCTCCAGGGAGTGATGGGTTGGAGTGCTGTGTCTGGGTGTCCGCTAGGCAGTCACAGTGAAATAATATTGAAGAGAGAGAGAGAGAGAGAGAGAGGAGCGCTAGTTTAAAGTCACCTATATTGGATGGATTGTGCGTTTTCTTTTTCTCTCTCACTCTCTCTCTCTCTTTATAGTTTTGGCAAGAGATATGTTTCATTGCGCACTTCCACATGTCACTGCTCCCGACCTCAATTATTGGACGTAAAAAAAAAAAATGTATATGAGAGACGCATTTTGAATTTGAATCGTTTGGTCGTGATGGAAAAAAAAAGAAATACACACACACACACACACACACACACACACACACACACACACACTTTTATCTAAACTGTGAAGGAGGTTCCCAGAAATAGAATAGCAAATGATCTTAGTTTGAGTTTTGAGTTATATAGGTCAGAGTTTTCGCTCTTGCCATTTTCTTCTTCTTTTCTTCTTCTTCTCTTCTTCTTCTTTTCTTCTTCTTCTCTTCTTCTTCTTTTCTTCTTCTTCTTTTCTTCTTCTTCTTCTTCTTCTTCTTTTCTTCTCTTCTTCTTCTTCTTTTCTTCTTCTTTTCTTCTCTTCTTCTTTTCTTCTTCTTCTTTTCTTCTCTTCTTCTTTTCTTCTTCTTCTTTACTTCTCTTCTTCTTCTTCTTCTTCTTTTCTTCTTCTTCTTTTCTTCTTCTTTTCTTCTTCTTCTTTACTTCTTTTCTTCTTCTTTTCTTCTTCTTTTCTTCTTCTTTTCTTCTTCTTCTTTACTTCTTTTCTTCTTCTTTTCTTCTTCTTTTCTTCTTCATTACTTCTTTTCTTCTTTACTTCTTTTCTTCTTCTTTTCTTCTTCTTTACTTCTTTTCTTCTTCTTTACTTCTTCTTTTCTTCTTCATTACTTCTTTTCTTCTTCTTTACTTCTTTTCTTCTTCTTTTCTTCTTCTTTACTTCTTTTCTTCTTCTTTACTTCTTTTCTTCTTCTTTACTTCTTTTCTTCTTCTTTTCTTCTTCTTTACTTCTTTTCTTCTTCTTTACTTCTTCTTTTCTTCTTCTTCTTTACTTCTTTTCTTCTTCTTTTCTTCTTCTTTTCTTCTTCTTCTTTTCTTCTTCTTTTCTTCTTCTTTACTTCTTCTTTTCTTCTTCTTTTCTTCTTCTTTACTTCTTCTTTTCTTCTTCTTTTCTTCTTCTTCTTTACTTCTTCTTTTCTTCTTCTTTTCTTCTTCTTTACTTCTTCTTTTCTTCTTCTTTACTTCTTTTCTTCTTCTTTTCTTCTTCTTTACTTCTTTTCTTCTTCTTTACTTCTTCTTTTCTTCTTCTTTACTTCTTTTCTTCTTCTTTTCTTCTTCTTTACTTCTTTTCTTCTTCTTTTCTTCTTCTTTACTTCTTTTCTTCTTCTTTTCTTCTTCTTTACTTCTTTTCTTCTTCTTTACTTCTTTTCTTCTTCTTTTCTTCTTCTTTTCTTCTTCATTACTTCTTTTCTTCTTCTTTACTTCTTTTCTTCTTCTTTTCTTCTTCTTTACTTCTTTTCTTCTTCTTTTCTTCTTCTTCTTTACTTCTTTTCTTCTTCTTTACTTCTTTTCTTCTTCTTTTCTTCTTCTTCTTTTCTTCTTCTTTTCTTCTTCTTTTCTTCTTCTTTTCTTCTTCTCTTCTTCTTCTTCTTTTCTTCTTCTTTACTTCTTTTCTTCTTCTTTACTTCTTTTCTTCTTCTTTTCTTCTTCTTTACTTCTTTTCTTCTTCTTTACTTCTTTTCTTCTTCTTTTCTTCTTCTTTACTTTTCTTCTTCTTTTCTTCTTCATTACTTCTTTTCTTCTTCATTACTTCTTTTCTTCTTCTTTTCTTCTTCTTTACTTCTTTTCTTCTTCTTTACTTCTTTTCTTCTTCTTTACTTCTTTTCTTCTTCTTTACTTCTTTTCTTCTTCTTTTCTTCTTTTCTTCTTTTTTTCTTCTTTTTCTTCTTCCTTCATTTCTTCTTCTCCTCGTTCTTCTTCTCCTTCTTCTTCTTCTTTACTTCTTCGTCATATTCTTCTTTCTTTCTTTTCTTCTTCTTCTTCTTCTTCTTTACTTCTTTTCTTCTTCTTTACTTCTTTTCTTCTTCTTTTCTTCTTCTTTTCTTCTTCTTTTCTTCTTCTTTACTTCTTCTTTTCTTCTTCTTTACTTCTTCTTCTTCTTCTTTACTTCTTCTTTTCTTCTTCTTTACTTCTTCTTCTTCTTCTTCTTTACTTCTTTTCTTCTTCTTTACTTCTTTTCTTCTTCTTTACTTCTTTTCTTCTTCTTTTCTTCTTCTTCTTTACTTCTTTTCTTCTTCTTTTCTTCTTCATTATGTCTTTTCTTCTTCATTACTTCTTTTCTTCTTCTTTACTTCTTTTCTTCTTCTTTTCTTCTTCATTATGTCTTTTCTTCTTCATTACTTCTTTTCTTCTTCTTTACTTCTTTTCTTCTTCTTTTCTTCTTCTTTACTTCTTTTCTTCTTCTTCTTCTTTTCTTCTTCTTCTTCTCTTCTTCTTTTCTTCTTCTTCTTCTTCTTTTCTTCTTCTTTTCTTCTTCTCTTCTTCTTCTTCTTCTTCTTCTTCTTCTTCTTCTTCTTCTTCTTCTCTTCTTCTTCCTCTTCCTTCTTCTTCTCTTCTTCTTCTTCTTCCTTTCTTCCTCTTCTTTTCTTCTTCGTCTTCTTCTTCTTCTTCCTCTTCTCCTTCTTCTTCTTCTTCGTCTTCTTCTTAGTCTTCTTCTTCATCTTCTTTTCTTCTTCTTCTTTTTATTATAATTATTATTATTATTATTATTATTATTATTATTATTATTATTATTATTACTGCTACTACTTCTACTACTACTATTACTACTTTTTTTTGTGTCCAACTCTGGGCAAAGGCTTCACAGCCTGCTTACAAGGCCCAGTAGCCCTCCTACGTACCGTACACCTCTACATGTCACCACTTCGGCGCTAACACCCACCGTCCATACTGAATACATGCTAGGGCTGTCTCATACAGGACTGGTGTATTAGTATTAGTGGGGGTATTTTTACGACATGTCGGCGGGTCCTCTGGTAGATCAGTAAAGTCTGATATTTATGAAATTCAAATCCTTAAACTGTTCCCCGCCCCAGCGGGATTTGGAGCCGGGGCCGTTAGGACTACAAGCCACTTTTTTGTGTATGTGGTTTTTTGATGAACTGGGTGTCAAAATTCTGGGAAATTGTATGTATATATGGATATGTATGTGTATGTATGAGTTTGTGTATGTGTGTATGTATGAATTTGAGTATGTATATATGAATTTGTGTATGTATGCATGTATGTATGAATTTGTGTATGTATGTATGAAGTTGTGTATGTATGTATGTATGAATTTGGGTATGTATGTGTATATATGTGTATGTATGTATGTGTGTATTTGTGTATGTATGTATGTATAGCCAGACTTGTTAAATCTGGGGCGGATTTCGAGGGTCCGTGTTCTCGTTAGGAAAGAAAGCAGCCTAACACCTGTTCCTTAGCGATTTAGTTTGGGATATGGCTGGTTATTATCCTTTTGTACGTTATTTATGCAGAGTATGGCGATATTGGAGGGATTTATGTTACAGGGAGGAGGACAGTAAGGTGTAATAAACAGAATCAGTCGCTAAGGAAAAGGTGTTAGGGAGCTTTGCTAACAGACGAGAATTGGGGTCCATGAATAAAACGTCTCTCTCTCTCTCTCTCTCTCTCTCTCTCTCCGTTTTGCAGGGTATATCCATCTTTTTCTCACTTTCTTGTGTCTTTTTTTCGTTTTCTTAAAGAGGTGTGTCCCAAGACCCACCACCTTCCTTTGATGTAGATAGAATTTGTTTGAGAGAGAGAGAGAGAGAGAGAGAGAGAGAGAGAGAGAGAGAGAGAGAGAGAGAGAGAGAGAGAGAGCGCTATCCCAGCATTGTGTGCAGGCATGAGAGAGAGAGAGAGAGAGAGAGAGAGAGAGAGAGAGAGAGAGCTGTCCCAACGTTGTGTGCAAGCATGCTGACTCACTGAAAACAAATTCACAGACAAGCTCAACAGAATCTCTCTCTCTCTCTCTCTCTCTCTCTCTCTCTCTCTCTCTCTCTCTCTCTCTCTCTCTCTCTCAGCGGGGAAAACAAGAAACGGAAATACTTTTTTTTTTCCCCTACCCCTCTTCTTCCATTTTATCTTTCCCTCTTCCTCCTTTTGTTTCTTTCTCTTTTTCCTCTTTCGTAGGGTGTATTAAATGTATAGAAGGCTCCGTAGCGCATGCACCTTAGCGAATTATTTTTCATCTATCTGTATAACTATCTATCTATCTATATCTATCTATCTATCCATCTTTCTGTCTGTATAACACTGTCTTGGTTATGTATATCATCTTAATATCGGCACAGACTGCTTCAGTAAGACACAAGATGATACTGAGGTTTAATGTAAATAATAAATCGCTGAGAAAAAGGCGTTAGGATGCACTCCGAGACCACTTAGGAGTAGGGTCCTTTGTCTGTCTATCTATCTATCTATAGTCCGACGCCCGAATCCCGCAAAGGGTGGCCACAGACAAAACGCCTCCAAGTCGCGCTATCACCCACCATTTGACTGCCCTCCCCCCAACTCACTTCCTCCCTCCTTCATATACCTCTTAACTCCATCCCTTCACCTCATCCTCGGTCTCCCCCTCCCTCTCCCTCCCTCCACTTCACCTACATACACCCTGTTAGTCAGTCTTTCACTCTGTCCTTCCAGCAGAACAAAATCCTATACGTGTTTCACCCTAACATGGCCCAGAGGTTTTTGTCTTTAGGTTAATTTCATGTACCCCACTGGCAGGAAAAGTGACTATGCTACAGCTCTACATTTCCGTTGCACTTCTTCGTGACTAGCGTTATATTCTAGTTTTCTTCTTTTCCTCCAGCTTAGCGTTCTTGATGGAGAGATGGCGGTTTTAAGTTATAGTGAAAAGCACTTTGACTATCCACAGCACTTCTTCGTGACTAGCATCGTATTCTGGCGTTAATCTATTGTTACAACTCAGAATTTAAGAAGTGATGGCAGTTTTAGGACAAGTTAGTCTAAAAAGAGTATAGGCAATCCACAGCACTTCTTCGTGACTAGCAATTGAGCCGAGTTATAAAAAGACCAGACACCATAACACTTCTTCGTGACTAGCAACTTAGAGCAAAGTTAGAGTAAAAAGTTAGTTACAAAAAGGAAGGAATGGTAGGAAAGTTTTTGAATATAAAGAAAACGGGAACCACCGCCCACACGCACCTAACCACCACAACGGACGCCACACCTACTGCACCACCACCACCACCACGTGAGAGAGAGAGAAAGAGAGAGTCTTCAATGTGTGTGTGTGTGTGTGTGTGTGTGTGTGTGTGTGTGTGTGTGTCAGAGAGAGAGTCTAAAATGTGTGTGTGTGTATGTCAGAGAGAGAGAGAGAGAGAGAGAGAGAGAGTCTAAAATGTGTGTGTGTGTGTGTGTGTGTGTGTGTGTGTGTGTGTGTGTGTGTGTTTTACTGGAGTTTCTATTTATCCTCTACCAATGCCTTTAACACTGACCACCTTTTTTCCATATCAATAAAATCGCGTGTAAAAAGCAGTAATAAAATAAAGCAAGGCGTCGGGGAGTGGACAGCCTGACACTGCCTCTTTCCTTTATTGGATTTACCTGCCTTTTTTCCCTTATCCCTTTGTTAGTAAATTTTATCTTTTTGGTTGTAGTACACATTTCTCTCTCTCTCTCTCTCTCTCTCTCTCTCTCTCTCTCTCTCTCTCTCTCTCTCTCTTAGTTCAGTAGATCTTGCATACATTTTTTTTTTTTACCCTTTTTCCGTGTATTGGTTTCCCTTCTTTTTCAGTAATATTAAATCTTTGTATATTAGATTTTTCCTAGTGCAGTCTTTTCCATCTCCTATCCTTGTCTTATTCTAGGTCTCTCTCCGTTGTGGTGTCTGCTCGTGCCTGGCATCCTGTCCTCATACCTCTTGTGTGTTGGTGTCAGTGTTGTGGTTGGATTCGCAGTTTACCAACACCTCATTTGTACACACCCATTGCGGAGGCTTGTGTGTGTGTGTGTGTGTGTGTGTGTGTGTGTGTGTGTGTGTGTGTGTGTGTGAGAGAGAGAGAGAGAGAGAGAGAGAGAGCAGTTCATATCCAGTTTTAACCAAATTTTACCTCAGGGTAGAGGAACAGCTACGGCGTTGTCCTTTTGTGTTTGAGAATAGTAGGTCAGAGGTCAGGGTCACAAGGCTAGGTAGAAGTTTGACCCTGCAATTTGATGTAGACCACACTAGGGGAAGGGTTGAGGGTAATGCAAGAAGGAAGGGGTGTGGTTTTCATAACACTGAATCACAAGGGAAAGTCCTAGTTTGATCCATGCGTCTGCGGGTCAACAAAATGAATCATCAGTTTTTCTTTGACCTCGACCCGACTTGGTGGACGGGTTGACGGGCAGTAGTGAAGTCTCTGGGATTTGAGAGCGATCGGAGTCAAGGTTACGGGGTAGAGTTAAATGTTTGGCCTTCATCCTTGCATTAAAGAAGAAAAACAGTGGCGAGGCGTGGGTATTGCACTCCCTCAATGCCCCTTGTTTGGATTGTGTTACTGGTATCTTCTCACGATGATATTATGCTTTTTGAACTGGGTGGTTAGATGCAGCCTTCGTTAACTCTGTCCTCTTCATGCCACACCCCTGTACCATCCCCTGCCATCAGTGGTAGTGTAAATGTCCCTCCATGCCACACCCCTGTACCATCCCCTGCCACCAGTGAATGTAAATGTCCTCTGCCTAAAAAACCTTAACCGAATTTTCTCTAGTTTGGAAATTTCGTGACAAATCTTCCTCGGCGATTTATTTTGCCTTATTTTCCCCTTTATGTAACGTAGAGTAACTTTGTAGATATTGTGAAGCTTTGAATGAACGTTTGTCTGTCTGCTTATACCCAGATCCCTTAATCACATAAGCGGTTGCCACAAAAACAAATCGCCTCCATGTCACCCTGTCCTTCCCCATCAGGTTGCCCTTTCTCCAACTCATATCCCCTGTCTCATAGTATCTCTCCACTCCTTCCTTCCATCTCATCCTCGGTCTTCCTCTCTCTCATGTATCTCTACACCCCATCCCACCCCCTCATCCTTGGTTCCCCCCCTCTCTCATATATCTCTCCATCCCTCCCTCTCATAATATATCTGCATCCTATCCCACCCTCGCATCCCCTGTCTCCTCCCTTATATATCTCTCCACCCCATAGCACCCTCTCATCCTCGGGCTTCCCCTCCACCTTGCTCACACACTCTTCCAGTCAGTCTTCCATTCTCCATCCCCTCCACATAACCAAACGTCTTTCTGTCTGTCTATACCCAGACGCCATAGTCCCGTAAGTGGTGGTGGTTTGTCTCTGAGTTAGTGGATTTACGGGGAGGGGCACTAACCCTCCGCCAACCCACTTGTTGACACTTAGGGAACACGTGTGGGTTGGTTATATGGTTACCACCCAGCGTTGTAAATGATTTCCCGGCTTACAGGAAACCAATAGGCATGTTAGTCAGTGTAAAGCCACCTGAATTGAAAGAAGAGTAGTAAAAAGTGACTGGGAGGATGGGAGAAATAGGAAGAGAGAACGGCAGACACAGAAAAAGAATGATGAGGTGAAAGAAGAAGTAGGCAGCACTACATCAAGTGAGTGGATGATGGTCGCCGCCGCCTACCACGTATGACCAAACTTAGTAGAGAATATTAAGATGTGCAAAATAAAATCACCCAGATAGAAGTACAGCGGAGTCTACCATGCCAAAGTCAGTGCATCTCTTTGTCTCGTAGACTCTTAGCAGTAGTTTTATTTTTATTTATTTTCTCTCTGTTCGTTTCCTTGTACTTTTGAGCATCGTGTTTTTGGCGTCTCGTGTGGTGTTGTGTGGTAATTTCTTGGCTTCACTCTCCTGCGTATGTGGTTAATGGATTTGGTTGTTTTGCGGGGTTGAACGAGTGTGTGTGTTGTGGTGCAGGGAGGGAGAGGAGGGATGTGTGGAGAGCAAGGCAGAGGTGTGTGTGTGTGTGAGAGAGAGAGAGAGGTTATTTGTGATGTATGTGGGATGTAACAGTGTAATATAAGACACTAGTACAGTTTAAGAGGCAGAGGTATGTGTGTGTGTGTGTGTGTGTGTGTGTGTGTGTGTGTGAGAGAGAGAGAGAGAGAGAGAGAGAGGTTATTCTGTAATGTATGTGGGACGTAACAGTGTAATATAAGACAACACTACAATTTAACGATGTGGTATAACTCTCTCTCGCTCCATTTTCTTCCATGTGTACCTCTTCCTCCGGCTCCATGTCTTTGTGTACCTCTTCCTCTGCTACCTCTTCCTCTGCCTCCATCTCTTGAACCTTTTCCTCTGGCTCCATCTCTTTGTGTACCTCTTCCTCTGGCACCACCTCTTTGTGTACCTCTTCCTCTGGCTCCATCTCTTTGTGTACCTCTTCCTCTGGCACCACCTCTTTGTGTACCTCTTCCTCTGGCTCCATCTCTTTGTGTACCTCTTCCTCTGGCTCCATCTCTTTGTGTACCTCTTCCTCTGGCTCCATCTCTTTGTGTACCTCTTCCTCTGGCACCACCTCTTTGTGTACCTCTTCCTCTGGCTCCATCTCTTTGTGTACCTCTTCCTCTGGCACCACCTCTTTGTGTACCTCTTCCTCTGGCACCACCTCTTTGTGTACCTCTTCCTCTGGCTCCATCTCTTTGTGTACCTCTTCCTCTGGCACCACCTCTTTGTGTACCTCTTCCTCTGGCACCACCTCTCTGTGTACCTCTTCCTCTGCCTTCATCTCTCTGTGTACCTCTTCCTCTGCCTCCATCTCTCTGTGTACCTCATTCTGTGGCTCCATCTCTCTGTGTACCTCATTCTGTGGCTCCATCTCTCTGTGTACCTCATTCTGTGGCTCCATCTCTCTGTGTACCTCATTCTGTGGCTCCATCTCCGGGTTGGCTAATATTTTCACCTTCCCTCTGAGTCCACTGCCGCCCCCATGGGTAAGTCTGGCGCCTGAGTGGTCCAGTAGTCTTGTACCGGCCATCCCCAAGGTCTCTCTCTCTCTCTCTCACACACACACACACACACACACACACACACACACACACACACACACACACACACACACACACACACACACACACACGTCGTCCAAGGAGTAAGACACTATCACCTAATAAGTTTTCACATGGAATTTATATCGCTTTAATATCGACATAGTTTGCATGAATAGAATCACGAGAATTTTAATATGCCTCCTTTCTTACTTTCTTTCTTTCTCTCCCCTCTTCCTATTTCTATCTCTCTCTTCCTCTTTTTCGCTTCTTTCTTTCCCTCCACTCTCTTCCTCTCCCTTTCCCTCTACTCCCTCCCTCTCTTTCTCTCCCCTCTTCCTGTTTCTTTCTTCCTTTCTTTCGCTTCTTTCTTTCCCTCCACTCTCTTCCTCTCCCTTTCCCTCTACTCTCTCTCTCTCTCTCTGTCTCTCCATTCTTCCCCCTCCTCTTCCCTTCCTCCTATGCTACCTTTATCTAACTTTTATATCACATTCTTCCCTCTCCTTCCCGTCTCCCACCTCTCCGCACACACACACACACACACACACACACACACACACACACACACACACACACACACACACACACACACACACACACACACACACACACACACACACCGCTCGCTGGTGCAGTGGTAACGTTCTCGCTTGCCAACTGGTGGACGGGAGTTCGAGCCTCGCTCAGGTTGCGAAAAAGTTTCACTGACGAAGTGGGTGGTTGCTGTCTCCCTTGAGCAAGGGGACGGGTGTGTGCGTGTGTGAAGGTCACAGCCTTGCCCTTAGATCGGACTATATTAGCTCTCAGCTCCCTTCCGGGAGGGTAAAAGCTGACGATCACGACCATCAAGTGATCCTGACCGACCCGGTGAATTACACACACACACACACTCTCTCTCTCTCTCTCTCTCTCTCTCTCTCTCTCTCTCTCTCTCCAATGACGCGACATTCTTGAAAGTAGTTTGTTTATCTCCACAAGGGATCAAAGAAAAGGAAACACAGGCACAAATGAGAGAGAGGAGAGAGGAATCTGGATTTTTAACCTCATGTCTTTACCCAGTAATATACTCTCACCGAGGCCAGACAACATTAGGGCGCGTCCACACCAAGTACCTGCTGGTGTAGGCGGGAATTTCATATCATAGTAAGTCATATAAGTGGCCCCACTGGACGCAGGCGGGTGCGGGGGAGAATTTCTAAGGGTTAAATCGATGCAGTACCCTCGCCGCACCAGCAAGCCTTTGGTGTGGAGGCGCCTTACTCAGCTTAGGAAAGAGTCCATGGACCCCTTGTCTCAATAAAGGACCTCCTAAACTGCGTAAACGTCTCCTGATACCTATACGCTGTTCACTTTAACTAGGCGTAAAACTACCATCTCGCCATCTTGAGTTCTAAGTTGTAATAAGTATATAAATAAATAACATTAGATATGGTGTTAATCCTACAAGACGTTCTACGGAAAGGATATTGGGCCACAGTACAGGCCGGTATTATATTCCGCCACTAAGACACGGGAAAGAAGCTGCGGAAGGAACAATATCATCCCATAATGAAAATGAATGAACTACAGAACAAAACGCAAAGCACGTTATGGTTGCTGCTGCTCTTGCTGCTAAATCCCGGTTTGTCTACCCGAGCAGACCTGTCGACCACAGGTAAGGAGCTGGTCCTGTGGCGTCGTCCAGCAGTTATAGTACAGGACACTCGTATGCACCAAATAGGGATATGGCGCCCCTACATGGTAGGCAGCGTCTTTGTAGAGTTGGACCCATGTCATTCCCGCGATGAAGTGCTGGGAAATACGAGTTTGGCTTTCGGAGGGACGCCGCAGCTGCTTCACGCAGAGTGCACCCAGCCACCACGCGTAGGCTCCTCGTCCTCGGCCGTCGTGGTGGTGAATGTGTTACGGTGGTGAAGGGATGATGATGAAAAAAAGAGGGAATTCCCCGCCCTGACCCACATACAGCACGTACCGGCATTTGTTCGTCCTGCCATCGAACCCAGGAAGTTACGGTACGGTGTGTGTGTGTGTGTGTGTGTGTGTTTGAGGGGTGTAGTAAGAGTGTGTGGATGCGTGGGGTAGAGAATGTGTGGGATGAGGGTTAAGATGTGGTGGGGTGTGAGATGAGGGTTAGGAAGTGTATATAGTGAGGGTGTGAGGTGTGGAATGTGTGGGTTAAGGGTGTGTAGGGGTGAAGGTATGATTAAGGCTGTGAGGGAGGGAAGTGGGTGGAAGTAATTGAGTGAAATGATGTCAAGCAGGAGAGTTGTGTTTTGTAATAAGGACGCTGTATAAACACAGCATAGACAGTAACAGAACCACGCCACATGCTGAAATATACAAACAGTGAGGGTGTTGGGGACCTGCTTGTCTAATACCATCACTTGCCTTTTGCACAGACAAAACACGTATCAAGGAGCCTCGTTTATTCTAGAGAACATTGAGTAAAGTCGTGGGAAGGAAGCAACAATTCAACAACAGCAACAACCACGTCAAAGGTGTGGAGTGCTTGGTTTGCCCAGCCATCATCCAAACCTTTCTTTTGCCTCATCAGGAGCGTAGGGGCCCAGGTCTAGGCTACCCAGTCCCGAAGTCAAGGGTGACCAGTCTCACACGTCGCTGAGTGGCATAATTTGAGCAGTAAACCCCAGCCACCCCTCAGATGGAAGCCCTTAAAGACTTCATTCGATTGGAGCGCCTTGACCCACCAGACTACCAGGCGTCATTTGGTTGCATGGTTACCACCCAGCGTAGTAAATGGTTTCCAGGGTTACAGGAAATCATTTGGCATGTCACCCAGTGTTGAGTCACAGGGGTAGCACTACATCGAGTGAGTGGATGATGGGCACCCACACGTACCATATGAAATGTCATGTGATAAGATAAACTGGTGAGTGAGAGGTGTCAAGGAGCTTGCTAAGCCCTCGAGGACGCAGGCCATGTGGTGACGGTGCCAGCCAACTGTGGCATAGCCGGAAGTGGTGAAAAAATGTGGGGGGGGGGCCGGCATTCGGGCTGAGAGTGATGATCTGCCGACGCGATTCCTGTACTGACAAAACACGGGGGAATTTATTTATGTATTTATTTTTTTTTATCACGTTATACTATAGTTCTGTCACTTCAACTTGACTAGATGTTCGTCCTTTTGCGGGAGGGGGAGAGAGAGAGAGAGAGAGAGGGAGAGAGAGAGAGACAGACAGACAGACAGACAGACAGACAGAGTTCTCCGTCTCTCCTTTGCATAGCACTTCTTTGTGACCAGCATCATATTCTCGTGCTAATCCATTCCTCCAGCTCAGCATTCAGGATGGAGAGATGGTAATTTTAGGCCACGTTAGAGTCAGAGGAGTGTAGGATCGATGGATTAATTAAATATTGTGTAGTATTAGCCGTGCAGTGAAATGGCGGGGGACAGGGCGACATGGAGGCGATTTGTTTGTGGCCACCCCGTACGGGATTAAGGCGTCTGGCAGTAGATAGATATTAGCCATGCCACGGGTACCTACGCCGTACAAGGAATACCTGCGTAGATGAGTTAATTACGTCTTGAGGCACAGGTAGATCGGCAGGTAAAGAGGACCAATTTTCCCCCATTCTCTCTCACTTCACATGGCTCAAAATCCCTTAATAGCACTTCTTCGTGACTAGCTTGAGACGCAGGTAGGTACGCAGGAAAATGAGAGCTGTGCGTACTGACTTCCTTGTCCTTCGTCTTGGTGTTAGAATAATTAGATGCGTAAGAGGTATGTAACGTCAGCTGCACACACACACACACACACACACACACACACACACACACTCTCTCTCTCTCTCTCTCTCTCTCTCTCTCTCACTCCATCCTTTTCCCAGCACTTCTTCGTGACTAGGCCCATTTCCTTCTAACCTGACTTACAATACCCCTCTCTCCATCTTGAATGCTGAGTTATAGATTAACACTATAATATGGTGCTAGTCACGAAGAAGTGCTACGGAGTGAATATTGAGCCATACCATTGTCTTATTCCGTAGTTGCAAGGCAGAATGAGACAATATTACGGCTCTGCATCCACTCTATAACACTTCTTCGTGACTAGCATCATATTCTAGTGTCAATCTATCGTTATATTTCGGAATTGATGATACAGTATATTGTTTTGCCCATTTGAAGTGAACAGACTATAGATTTTCCAACAGAGAGAGAGAGAGCGCTATGTGGATGAATGATTGCAGTTTTTTGTGTGTACTTTTGTGTCTGTGTATGTGTTTGTGTACGTGTGTGTGTCAGAATGTATGTATGTACGTGAGAATGTGTAATGGAATGTGTGCGTAGATGAATGGGGTTATGTGTGTGTGTGTGTGTGTGTGTGTGTGTGTGTGTGTGTGTGTGCGCGTGTGCGTGCCCTGTTGAGTGCCAAGAGTAACTGGTTTTCCCCAAGTTAGTGCCAAGAGAGAGAGAGAGAGAGAGAGAGGAAAAAAAAAAATCCCATCACCTACTCTTTATCGATATATTTCTGCCAATTTGACTTTCTCATGCTTGGGATAACTCTTGTATGTGATAGCATGATAAAACACAGGAGAACAGTATGTGAAGGAAGAACAGTTTATGTGACTGCCATATAGAACAGAAGAACAGTATGTGAAGGAAGAACAGTTATGTGATAGCGGTATAGAACACAAGAACAGTATGAGAAGAACAGTTTATGATAGCAATATAGGACACACAAGAAGAGTATGTGACGGAAGAACAGTTTATGAGGGCAGTATAGAACACAAGAACAGTATGTAAGGGAAGAACAGTTTATATGAGAGCAGTATAGAACACAAGAACAGTATGTGACGGAAGAACAGTTTATATGAGAGCAGTATAGAACACAAGAACAGTATGTGAGGGAAGAACAGTTTATGTGATAGCAGTATAGAACACAAGAACAGTATGTGATGAAAGAACAGTTTATTCCCAAAGAAGGGTGACCACTCCCAACCCTCTAACTATCGTCCAATTGCTTTAACATCCTGTATTTCAAAAGTTCTCTAGTCAGTTCTTAATAGAAAAATTTTAAAGCATCTTTCCTATTACAACCTTCTTTCTGGTCGCCAGTACGGGTTCCGTCAGGGACGCTCCACTGGCGATCTTCTCACTTACTTTTCAGACTCCTGATCATCCTCCTTTCGGGACTTTGGCGAAAGCTTTGCCATTGCACTTGACATCTCAAAGGCATTCGATCGAGTCTGGCATAAATCTTTAATTTCTAAACTGCCCTCTAACGGTTTCTATCCTTCTATCTGTGCCTTCATCTCTAGCTTCCTTTCTGGTCGTTCTGTAGCCGCTGTTGTAGACGGCCATCGTTCTTCTCCTAGAACTATCAACAGTGGTGTTCCTCAGGGCTCTGTCCTATCACCAACTCTCTTCCTTTTTGTTCATCAATGACCTTCTAAGCTGTACATCTAACCCTATCCACTCTTCACCTTTCTATTCGGTTCCCGCAACGTCCATCTCAGCAGTTACTTCAACAAACAAGGGATGAGGCTATGGCACACCTAATGTCTGACTTGGCTCGTATCTCTGACTGGGGTAAAAATAATATGGTTGTTTTTAATGAATCAAAGACTCAGTTCTTCCACCTATCAACCCGACAAAATCTTCCACAGGTATACCCACTAATGTTTAATAATATTCAGCATAATCCTGCATCATCCTTGAACATGCTTGGGGTTTCATTTACTCGGGACTTATCTTGGAAAGATCATATTATATCTCTTGTAAAATCTGCTTCTAAGAGATTAGGTGTGCTAAGCTGACTCCGTTCCTTCTTTACCCCTGCACAACTGTTGACTCTATACACGGGTTTTATCTGCCCCTGTGTGGCGTACAATTCTCATGTGTGGGGAGGCTCCCCACATACAGCTCTTCTCAATAGGGTGGAGTCAAAGGTTTTTCGTCTCATTAACTCTCCTCCTCTAACTGACTCCCTGCAACCTCTGTGTCTTCGCCGCACTGTTGCATCTTTATCTCTTTTTCTATCGCAACTTCAATGGTTATTGCTCCTCTGAACTGTCTGCATGCATTCCTCCACCTCTACGACGGGCGCGTAGCACCCGTCTAGCAGCAAACTCTCATCCCTTTTCTGTCCAACTCTCTCGCAGTCCTTCATTTATGCAACAGGTCAGCTATGGATCTGTCTCCCTCTGTCTGTATTTCCTGCTTCCTGTGATCTCCAGTCTTTCAAACGCAGTGTGTCTAGGCATCTCGAAATGATCGGATCTTGAATTTGGCTCTCTTGCATCTTGTTTTTCTCTTGGAAGGAACATTAATTGCGGGCTCCTGGCCTTTCATTCCTTCTTCCTCGCAAAAAAAAAAAAAATGATAGCAATATAAACACAAGAACAGTATGTGAAGGAAGAACAGTTTATGTGATAGCAGTATAGAACACAAGAACAGTATGTGAAGGAAGAACAGTTTATGTGATAGCAGTATAGAACACAAGAACAGTATGTGAAGGAAGAACAGTTTATGTGATAGCAGTATAGAACACAAGAACAGTATGTGAAGGAAGAACAGTTTATGTGATAGCAGTATAGAACACAAGAACAGTATGTGAAGGAAGAACAGTTTATGTGATAGCAGTATAGAACACAAGAACAGTATGTGAAGGAAGAACAGTTTATGTGATAGCAGTATAGAACACAAGAACAGTATGTGAAGGAAGAACAGTTTATGTGATAGCAGTATAGAACACAAGAACAGTATGTGAAGGAAGAACAGTTTATGTGATAGCAGTATAGAACACAAGAACAGTATGTGAAGGAAGAACAGTTAATGTGATAGCAATACATAACAGAAGAGCAGTATGAAGAAGGATGACGTACGTGGAGAAATGTTAGGCAGGGAAATCCAAACAGAGGCTGGTACGGGATGGATTGGCGGAGAAATTTTTGCGTGTGCTAGTGTAACGCCACGAATAGATAGATAGATAAAGAAATAGATAAAGAGATAATTAGATAGGTAGGTGGATAGATAGATAAGATATAAATAGATAGATAGGTGGATAGATAGATAAAGAAATAAGTAGATAGGTAGGTGGAGAGATAGATAGGTAAATAAAATGATTAAAAAAAATTAAATCCGTGATAGATAGTTTTATAGCGAGTGTTGTTTGTGTTCACGATTTTTTAGACAAATGAATAGATAAATAGATAGATGGGTAGATAAATAATGATGAAAATAAATCTTCGCCCAAAAATCGATGGTTTTATAGCGATTTTGAATGTATATATTTATTTTTTTTCACCGGCAAATATTTTCGAAAGTATTGTATATATCACGCGTTATAAAATTTCTGTTTAATCCTTTCAATCCAATTACGTACTTCCTTGTTTTATTTTTCCTCTCTGCGGGCGATTTACCGTAATTTGGGAAGACTGTGTAGTAATTCAGGGGTTGGTAAGGACTGCGGGTAACTCCAATTCGAAAAAGAAAAATGAAAAACTGAATATAGTCGCTTGGAGGAATAAAGAAAAAAAGACGACACTCGAATTTATACACTAATATTTACCCGTCCTCGTCCCAGGAGGGGCTCTGGGACGGGCGTTGTTTTCACTCGGTTTGTCTGTTTGTCTGTCTGTCTGTCTGTTAACTTTACTCGAAAACTGCTGGTGCGATTTTCACTAATATTACAGGGATGATGGATCTTCTGATCACCTAATTAAATTTTCAGCCAAATTGAGCCAAGGCCCAGGCTGTAGGCCCCCCCCCCCCCCCAAAAAAAAAAAAGGGGGACGGGTAATTTTTTTTTTCGCCATAACTCCTTTCCAATTCGTCATATCGACATGAAACCAAAACCTAAATGTGCATCTTTCAAATCTACATCTTATAACATGCCTTATTACATGGGGGGGGGTCACCCCCCAGTTAGCGGTAGGGGGGTCAGTGTCAGGTGGGTCGGACTTACAATTTCAAATGGGCATAAAATCGTCATTTTTCACCCAATTTACTCCAAATTTGATATGTGACATCTTTGACTAGATATCCTGTTGTATTTATACGTCAGCACTAAAATGACTGCCGGGGACGGGTTTGCTGTGCCTTGGACCGTGTCTTGTTTCGTTATTTATTGCATATATATAGTTATTTGTTTATTTCGTTAAGTCTGTTTTACCATGCCAACCACCAAATGATTTTATTCAGTTTGAGAGAGAGAGAGAGAGAGAGAGAGAGAGAGGGATTAACAAGTGCTCAAACAACAACAACAACAAAATCCCACGTGGGTTACATAGACCTTGTGTAAAACAGAAGAAAGAGAACCAAGAGAGAGAGAGAGAGAGAGAGAGAGAGAGAGAGATTCTTTAACCCTATCCTCTTTACTTCCATAATCTCTCTCTCTCTCTCTCTCTCTCTCTCTCTCTCTCTCTCAGTCACCATGTTACCAATCCAGCAAGTAACCCTGCAGTTAAAACTAGCTCTAATCCCACCAGCTTTCTCTCTCTCACTCACAATATAAACATCCCAAGTGTGTGAGAAAATAGCGATAACTTTAACTGAGGGGTAAAATCTCAGTATAGCCAGATAAATAAAAAAAACGTAGGCAAGATGTAAGGGTATGTTTGGGTATGGAGTCTGGTAACACTGCAGGGTGCCAGGCTGGAGTTGGCCACGTGAGATAGCTCTAGTTCTGCCTGTGGCTCCCTCTCTCTCTCACTCACTCTCTCTCACTCGCTCACACCCGCCGCCAACAAGAGGAAGGATACAGTGATTATAAAAGTTTTTCTCTGGTGCGGTGATGTGTGGTATTGTGTTAAATTTTTCTCACTTTCTCGTTCTCTCGCTTACATTCGCTCACCGACTCACTCAAGCTCACTCTCTCTTACTGTCTCGTATTTTCAGACTTACATGCTAACACTTACTTTCTTTCACTCGCTCATTTTCTTACTCACTCACTCACTCACTCCCACTTATCCTCACTTTCATCTCTTACTTCCATACTCCAACACTCTTTCATATTCGCTTTAACTCTCTCTCTCTCTCTCTCTCTCTCTCTCTCTCTCTCTCTCTCTCTCTCTCTCTCTCTCTCTCTCTCTCGTACTCTTGATCTCGCTCACATTCTCTTTAATTCTGTAGCTCCTCACATTCTCGCTCATTCACTCTCACTCTCTCTCATTTGCTTTCTTTCTCTCTCGCTTTCTTTTCCACTCACTCACCTTCAGCAGTATAAGTGGTAGTAAACTAGTAATAAAGGCGAATTAAATACATTCTCTCTCTCTCTCTCTCTCTCTCTCTCTCTCTCTCTCTCTCATTCAAGTCACAAGTAACAGATAATACAAGGAAGAGGAAGCAAGCTCTAATCTCACTGTCTCACCTCACTGTTCTCTCCAAATCAACCTCCTCATCCCAAAGCCTTAACCCCTTCAGTACCGGAGTGGTGGTGGAGAGGGGCGCCTTCACGTGGTGGCACTAATATACCCAGTCGGCTCCACTGCCTGGGTACACACACGTCCCTCACCCCCCTCCCTATCCCCCAAAAGGAGGGCGATGGACTGCAGGGTGAGGGAACTTCAGCCTGCAGTCCACTGGGTTCACCTTTCACCTGAACCTGAGATACAACAACAACAACTACAACTACTACTACTACTGCCACCACCACCTTACTCAATGAATCAGTCACTCATACACTCACTCATTTACACGTATTCACTCCCTCCCTCTCTCACTCACTCACACTCACTCACTCATAGCCTATCACTCTCACTCTCTCACAGTCACCCACACCCTCTCACTAACTTTAACTCGTGTTCTCGTGTACTTAGAAGGCTCCCTAATGCGTTCTTTTCTGCTCATTGCTTTATGTGTGTCACCTTAACCCCTTAATGGACTCAGTCATACACCACCGTTTTAGCAAGTGTGTGTGTGTGTGTGTGTGTGTGTGTGTGTGTGTGTGTGTGTGTGTGTGTGAGAGAGAGAGAGAGACCAGACATTCATTAACATTAAATTTAATAATAAGGCCTTTTCTCGTGTTATTGTAATTCTCTCTCTCTCTCTCTCTCTCTCTCTCTCTCTCTCATTTTCAGTGTTTCCCTCACATTTTCACTCCTCGGTCATTTTCACTAACTTTCCCTCATGTTCACGTTCCTCATTTTGACTCACTTTCCCTCTCATTTCCACTCATTCACTTTCCTTCTCATTTCCACTCACTTTCCTTCTCATTTCCACTCACTTTCCCTCTCATTTCCACTCACATTCACTTTCCCTCTCATTTCCACTCACTTTCACTTTCCTTCTCATTTCCACTCACTTTCACTTTCCTTCTCATTTCCACTCACTTTCACTTTCCTTCTCATTTCCACTCACTTTCACTCCCTCATTTGCACTTACTTTCCCTCATTTCCACTCACTTTCACTTTCCCTCTCATTTGCACTCACTTTCACTTTCCCTCTCATTTGCACTCACTTTCACTTTCCCTCATTTCCACTCACTTTCACTTTCCCTCTCATTTGCACTCACTTTCACTTTCCCTCTCATTTGCACTCACTTTCACTTTCCCTCTCATTTGCACTCACTTTCACTTTCCCTCTCATTTGCACTCACTTTCACTTTCCCTCTCATTTGCACTCACTTTCACTTTCCCTCTCATTTGCACTCACTTTCACTTTCCCTCTCATTTGCACTCACTTTCACTTTCCCTCTCATTTGCACTCACTTTCACTTTCCCTCTCATTTGCACTCACTTTCACTTTCCCTCTCATTTCCACTCACTTTCACTTTCCCTCATTTGCACTCACTTTCACTTTCCCTCTCATTTGCACTCACTTTCACTTTCCCTCTCATTTGCACTCACTTTCACTTTCCCTCTCATTTGCACTCACTTTCACTTTCCCTCTCATTTGCACTCACTTTCACTTTCCCTCTCATTTCCACTCACTTTCACTTTCCCTCATTTGCACTCATTCACTTTCCCTCTCATTTGCACTCACTTTCACTTTCCCTCTCATTTGCACTCACTTTCACTTTCCCTCTCATTTGCACTCACTTTCACTTTCCCTCTCATTTGCACTCACTTTCACTTTCCCTCTCATTTGCACTCACTTTCACTTTCCCTCATTTGCACTCACTTTCACTTTCCCTCTCATTTGCACTCACTTTCACTTTCCCTCTCATTTGCACTCACTTTCACTTTCCCTCTCATTTGCACTCACTTTCACTTTCCCTCATTTGCACTCACTTTCACTTTCCCTCTCATTTGCACTCACTTTCCCTCTCAATTTGACTCACTTTCCCTCACTTTCACTTTTTCATTTTCACTCACCTTCCCTCATTTTCACTTCCCTCTCATTTTCGCTCACTTCGGCTGTAGGTAGACTCAGGCAACTCAGTCCTTACATAAGAGTGACAAAACGCACTGGGTAAGCCTGACATACCACCTGCCTCTGTGTCCACCTGTGCCAAGAACTCATTAGCACGGACAGGTGTGGCAGGGCAGGTGTAGCACGTGTTAGGGCAGGTGTGGCACGTGACAGGGCAGGTGTAGCACGTGGTGGAACAGGTGGAACACGTTAGAGCAGGTGTAGTACGGACAGGCATAGCACGTGACAGGGTAGGTGTAGTGCGTGTTAGGGCAGGTGTAGCACGTGTTAGGGCAGGTGTAGTGCGTGGCCGGGCAGGTGTAGCACGTGGCAGGGCAGGTGTGGAGGCCGGAAGAGGAAGAAACAACAATTAGATTTGATGCTTCTAGCCTTCACGTGTAATTACCCTGCTTGTGCCCTTATGTTACCTGGTGACGGTGGTCGTTTTGTATGGGTATGTTTACGTCACCTACTGTACTCTGTTCACTTCACTGACCTTATAGTTGCCTTCTCTCCTAATTCATTGATGAGCTGAGAAGAGGTACACTAGAGTATGATGCTAGTCACGAAGAAGTTTTAGGGGAAGGATGTAGAGCCATGGTATTGTCTTGTCATTGAGTTACGGGCAAAAAGGTAAAAAAAATATATAATAGCAGTAATGGTAGTAGCAGTAATAATAATAATGATAATAATAATAATAATAATAATAATAATAATAATAACAACAACAATAACTAATACCTCCGCCTACATTTCATTCATTTTATCTAAGCTGAGATTTTCCTTATACAGTCTCTTTCCATTAACTTAGTGTCAGAATATAATAATACTAATCTACATTCTCTCCATAACACTTCTTCGTGACTAGCAGGGCATTCTGTTGTAAATTTCGTGTTACAACTCAGTGTTCAAGATATGATAGTTTTGCGCCAAGTTAAAGTGGTCGGAGTATAGTTCGTGTGTTATAATCCTGTACACTATTTTAACCTGACCGAAGTGGACTATTCACACACACACACACACACACAAAGCCTGGATCCATGAAATTCGTTAAGCCATACGTATATTTTGGCAACGAGTCTCCTTGGTTACTAGTTAGATCGACCCTCAGATCTTGATTATATACAGTAGGTAGTGGCGATCATCATCCACTCACTTGATACAGTGTTACCTACTTCTTCCTTCACTTTTATCTTGTGTGTGTGTGTGTGTGTGTGTGTGTGTGTGTGTGTGTGTGTGTGTGTGTGTGTGTGTGCCTTCCTCACTTCCTAATTCTCCCATCCTTCCTGTCACTTTTAATTCCTCATCTTTCCACTATAGGTGAATACACACTGAGTGACGAGCCTGGTAGTTTCCTGTAACCCAGGAAACCATTTACAACGCTGGGTGGTAGCCATATAACCAGATAACTGGGTAGTGTAGAGCCTACTATGGTGCCCTTGTTAAGTGGGTGAGACGCAAATGCTGCGTCCAACTGGAACCAAACCCCCATACTCTTTCCCGCACCTCGCTTTGACGAAGAACTGCCCACCGTAGGAGTACATCGGTTCACTGCGCGGAACAACCCAGCAGGGGCGGTTGCTTGCCTGCAGTTGATGGATGTGCTCGGCCAGACAACGGGCTTACTCAACAACCCTCAGATCTGACAACACCTGGCCATCATCTGAGCTGTAAGGAGTTGGGTATCTTGGCTAGGTTCAAGGAGACCCAGGATAGTATCGCCATTAACACCCTTCCCTGTTATACCGTATCCGTTTCCCCTGACACTGTGACCACACGTCTGAGACTGTTTTGTTTCCGTTCACTGTCAGACTTCGATGCGAGGGGACAAGAGAGACAGCCTGGGGTCGACTAGGAGTGGATCCAATAAACGTAGGTTATTTACTGTTATATGAGTCGGATGTATGCCCTTACGCCGCTAACCAAGACGCGCTTTATGTGTATGCCTGTGATTGTGTAATGTAAACTGTTTAAGCTTAGTGTTCCGCTGCAGCTTATTTCACGTAGCTCAGTGGCAGAATGGACGCTATCAAGGCCTTGCATCCTTGCCATTTTTTCCCCTTTTGCTGCTAATTTCACGTAGCTCAGTGGCAGAAAATAGATAGTTCTACGGCTTTGCATCCTTTCAGTAGCACTTCTTCGTGAGTAGCAGCGTATTGTAGTGTTAATCCCTTGATCTAGCATTCAGGATTTATAGAAGCAGATTTTACGGCTGCTTAAAGTGAACAGAGTAGAGCATTGTTGACATCAGGACAGACAGACAAACTTGACTTAGAGGCGCCTTGAAGTGTACTTGTTATGAGTTGGATTTATGCTGTGACTGCTGCGTTGAGAGAGAGAGGGAGAGAGAGAGAGAGAGAGAATGTCTGAATCATCACACTCCTACTGTGCTGATAATGTGTGTGTGTGTGTGTGTGTGTGTGTGTGTGTGTGTGTGTGTGTGTGTGTGTGTGTGTGTCTGACCTAATCGTCATTTATTTCATACCTTCGTCTTTGTATATATTTTTTTGTTATTTTGACTTCTTATGTAGTAAAGGAGTTGTAATGTTTGTTGTTTTTCTTGTTTTAACTGTTGTTGTTGTTTTGGCTCAATTTAACCCCATTAGTACGAGGTGGGAGAGAGGCGCCTTCACGTGGTGGCACTGATATAACCAAGCCACTCCTCTGCCGGGTTATACAAACATCCTTCAACTCTCTGTCTCACTATAGAAGGGTGGTGGATTGTAGAGGCCCGGTTTAGTCTGCAGTCCACAGGGTTCACATTTGACTTGAACTTGGGATACTACTACTACTACTACTACTACAACTGCTAATGATGACGATGATGGTGATGATAATACTACTACTAATAATAATAACACTACACGACCACTAACACAACCACTTTTACTACTACTACTACTACTACTACCACCGCTACTACTACTACTACTACTAATGCTGATGATATAATAATACTAATACTAATAATACTAGTAACAACAACGACAACAGCACTACACCACCGCTACCACAACCACTTTTACTACTACTACTACTTCTACTACTACTACTACTACTACTACTACTGCTGCTACTGCTACTACTACTACTACTACTACTGCTACTACTACTACTACTACTACTGCTGTATATATGCAGATGGCAGACTATTTTCTTCCCTTCGTACTGGTGTTAATGGCACCATATTCTGACATCCTGTGTTTGAGTGTGGCTGGTGTATGGTTGACTCTCTCTCTCTCTCTCTCTCTCTCTCTCTCTCTCTCTCTCTAACATCAGCAATACAGCATTTTACGCATCTTCTCTACGCATTGTTATGAGGTCAGTGACTACCGGATGTTAGAGAGAGAGAGAGAGAGAGAGAGAAAGAGAGAGAGAGTTAAAGCTACGAAATACTTTGTGTGTGTGTGTGTGTGTGTAAGTTTGTTATGCATGTATGTACTGTATGTATGTGTGTGTATATATGTATATGAGTGTGTGTGTGTGTGTGTGTGTGTGTGTGTGTGTGTGTGTGTGTGTATAAAGTGGAAGTGTATGTGTGTGTAAGGTGCAATGTATGTATCTGACCTATACTTGCTGTGTTTATGACTATGTGTACATCCTGTTGTGTGTGTGTGTGTGTGTGTGTGTGTGTGTGTGTGTGTGTGGTTGTGTACGTCAGTCTGTGGTTGAGTGAGAAAGTTAATGGTTGTGCTCCTGTAGAAAGTGTGTTTGTGTATGGATGTGTGTGTGTGTGTGTGTGTGTGTGTGTGTGTGTGTGTGTGTGTGTGTGTGTGTGTGTGTGTGTGTGTGTATGAAGGGACCACAGGATGTATCACAACTCGCAGCTTCCTGGCAACCTTGTGAGAGAGCCATGGTGAGAGAGAGTGAGAGAGGTGAAATTAGAGAGAGAGAGAGAGAGAGAGTGAGTGAGCGAAAATGTTGAAGGGAATGACAGTGAGAGGGAGTGAGAGAGGGAGAGGTGTGAGAGTTGTACAGGAGAGAGAGAGAGAGAGAGAGAGAGAGAGAGAGAGAGAGAGAAGGAAAGGAAAGCAGTGTGAGAGGGAGTGAGAGACGCAAAGTTATCAAGAAAGAGTGGAAAAGTGAGGGGGAGAGAGTAAGAGGATGTGAGAGAGTTAAACTTTACTTGAAAATAAGAAAAATGTAGTTAGTGATGCAGATAGATAAATAAGTAGATAGACAGGTAGGCAGGAAGACAAATAGACAGGTAGAATGAGGGGAGGAATAATAACCTTTCAAGGGGGTAAGGTATATACAAGATTAAAACATAAGTAGCATCATGTGAGAAATAAAAATAGAAATAAAAATAACTCGAAGTGAAAGTGGAAGATGAGGTAAGAGTTGATCATTTAAAAACGATGTTAGTGAGATGGTGAAGAAGGTCAAGGAGAATAACTGAGGGAAGTGAAGTTTGAGAAGTGTGTGTGTGTGTGTGTGTGTGTGTGTGTGTGAGAGAGAGAGAGAGAGAGAGAGAGAGAGAACAAATAACAACAGACCAATCGTCACTTTTGATGCTGTTTTGTAGAGGGTAGGCTGTGTGTGTGTGTGTGTGTGTGTGTGTGAGAGAGAGAGAGAGAGAGAGAGAGAGAGAGAGAGAGAGAGACAATTGAGGTACCAGTAATTTAGAAATATAATTGTTTTAATGTCTGTATTAACAAGTACTGAGTGAGGAATGAATGGGGGTGATTGGAGGTGGGGGTCTGGTAAATAGTGAATGAATGGAGGTGGCGAGTGAATGAAAGTGAATACAGATGTAGTTCCTGAGTGATGAATAAGATGTTGCTTTGTGAATGAGTGAATGGAGTGATGATTGAGTGGATGTGGATGTAGGAAACTTCTTGGACGATGGATGGCAGAGATAACGATGGATTGAAGATGATGATTGAATGACAGATGCTGCATGGATGACTTGGAATGAGGAGGAGGATGCTTCGTGAATGGTGGTGATGGTTGTGATGAATGATGATGGTGATGATAACATTGATGATCGTGGTAATGATGATGATAGTAACGAGTTAATGGTTGTGGTGATGATGGTGGTAATGATGATGATGATGATAGCATTAATGGTGGTGATGATGATAGTAATGTGGTAGTGGTTGTGATGTTACTAAGACTGTCGGGTGATGATGTTGCCGATGATGATGATGGTAGTAATGAGGTAGTGGTAGTGATGCTAGTACAGTTGTTGGATGATGATGATAATGATGATGCCTCTCACTCTCCCAATCCACGGTTTCCCTATCCTTCTTCTGTTGTTCTATTACTGATATTCTTCTCCTTACTAATATTCCTACGGCTTTAAGTACACAATCTTCTCTGCTAATATTCATCTCTTATTTTGATTTTATTATTCTCGTAAATTCCCTAACACTTGTCCTTGATCGATTTAGCTGCACTTTACACTGATATGGTTTCTTGTATTTTTATTATTATTATTATTATTATTTTAATTTCAACTTCTTGTACTTGGCTTGAGATATATTCAAGGGATGAGATGAAAATATACTACACATCTGCATTTATTATAATGATGATGATGATGATGATCAGTATTATTATTGCTGTTGTTCATGGTTATCATTATTATTATTATTATTATTATTATTATTATTATTATTATTGTTCTTGTTTTTGTTGCTGTTCTTATTGTTGTTGTTGTTGGTGGTGGTGGTGGCATTATTATTATTATTATTATTACGAACACATTCACTCAGCCATCCATGATACCGAGATAAGGTTGTGTCATATACGATTCAAGTCCACTTTTGTTCCGTGTGACGCAACAGGAATGCTGCGCCAAATACGGGAGGAAGGCCAGTACTTCCTTGATACCTTGACCGTTTTATTATCGCCCGTCTCCAGCAACGCGAGGCGATATAGATGTTGTCGGTGTGTGTGTGTGTGTGTGTGTGTGTGTGTTGCCAAAATTTCTCGAAAAAGTTATGGCCTAATTATCAACAAACTTTCAGGAAATAGCAACTGTGGTTGTGCAGAAGCCTTATACCTTAGCCAACAACATGTTTTGGAGGGCGATTAGCATCCGGCCCTCGAATGCTTTTGTCTTAATGTTGTTATTGTTATTATTTTTATTATTATTATTACTACTACTACTACTACCGTACTTTTTACTGTTTTTATGATGGTTATTACTTTTTATTATTATGCTTTTTATTATTATACTGATTATTATTATTATTATTATTAATCTCCCGTTAGTCCTGTGGGGTATTAAGACGTGGTTAGTCCGGTGGGGTGTTACAACAGCCCAATACAAAAATACATGTAGTGTTACTAACATGTATAATATATTCATACTGCCGCTTCAGCATATCTCTGCAATCACTAATGAAAGATTGAATGCCTTGTAGGTGGTGTGTATTAATTTATAATAATAAAATACAATAAATTATAATATCAGTAAAAAAATAACAAATGGCTCATTTGTCAGGTAAACATGCAAAGGAAAAAACATTTTGTGATTTTTAAAATCAGTGTAATGATAAACAATATGCAAAAATAGGATAAAAAAGCAATCTGTATCACAGTATGATCTAAATGGTTAGTCTGATGGGGTGACTGGACACCCCAGGGGGGAGGGGAAGTGCCCCTCTCTCTCACTGCAGCAGAGGCAGGACTAAACCAATCCACATGCTCCCTCCCCTCACTGAATCAGAAGAGTACTGGAGCGGAGAGAAATATTCGAATTACCGGCTAGGAAGTATGTGCTCAAAAAAAAAAAAAAAAAAAAAAAAAAAATGGGGGTGCCAAAACACCCCACCTGACTGACGAAAATGGTACTTTCAGACGATTTTACGCTCTCTAATGGTCATTTTGGACCTGTAGGGGTTAGATAAAGCTTGCAGATATCGATTTCCCTAATCCATTGACCATTTTTACATATTTTTTGGTATTTTCAGACGATTTTTTGGGGGTACTTTTCGAACGGGGGGTGGGGGCTAAATAGAGCCTTCACTGTCCTCATCACTAAATCACCTGCAGGGCAAATTAATCGTCTGTAGGCAGGAAAAACAAACACCAAGACGATTGAAGGATGTTTGTGCCGTCGTGTCATGTGTCGGGAAATGTTGTCGTGTACAGTAGAAGGGCTTGATACTCAGAGGAAAAAATGTTTGTGTTTTTTTTCCTTTTGTTTGGAGCGTTTGTTTTGCTTGCTGGAGTGTTTACTTAATGTTTTGGAGTGGAATGGTAGAGTTGTGTCGGCCTTGAAGGGGTTACTGTACCGTTGTGAGTGTACTGTTGCGGCGAGTGATGTAACTGGTGTCGAATATGGCGGTACCGTGCCACTTCCTTGATGACGTCACGGGGGTTGGCCTTGGTGGTGTGCACGTGCCCTCCACCCAACACACCCACCCACCCACGCCACACCCAACACCCACCTAACCACCCACCCCACGCACTTATCCACCCACCTAACACCTACCTCCCCACACACTTACCTACCCATCCACCCACACTACACTTGCCTACCTACCTACACTTTCCCTCACCAAACCCCCCCAATTTCTTTCTTCCATCCACCCACCCACAATCATCTCTTTCTCTCCCATTCACCCCACCCAACTACCCCTCCCTTTCTCCCCCCACCCCTTCTCCCCCCACCCCTTCTCACCCACCCACCTACCCAGATAACCTCCCACCCACCTCTTACTTCACCCAGCCACCCCTGTGTTTCTCTCTCCCACCCCACCCCATCTAACCCCTCCCTCTACCCACACAACCTCCCACCCACCTCTTACCTCCACCCACCCACCCCAGTGTTTCTCTCTCCCACCCCTCCACACCCCACCCACACACTTACCCACCTGTCTTCCCACCCACCTTCTCCCCCATCCAACCACTCTCTCTTTCGCTTTCTCCCGCACCCCACCCAAACACCCCTCTCTCTTTCACCCGTCCCACCCACCCACCTCCCAAATACATTTCCTCCCACCTACCCATCCACCGACCCTCCCCCCCCTCTCTCTCTCTCTCCCCCCCTCTCTCTCTCTCATCCACTGACCTTGCCCTCCTTTTACCCGCTTGTGCATACATCCATCCTTCCTTCCTTCTTTTCACATATTATTCACCAATTTATTCATTCTTTCCCTTTTCTCTCCTTTTGTTTTTTCCTGTCTTTTCTTTCCTCCTCCTCCTCTTCCTCCTCCTGATCATCATCATCATCATCTTCTTCTTCACTTAACTTTTATTCTCCTCCATCGTCGTCGTCTTCACGTAACTTACCTGCTTCACGTAACATTCGTCACGTAACTTACCTTCACGTAACTTTTCTTCGCGTAAGTTTTCACGTAACTTTTCTTCACGTAACTTACCTTCACGTAACTTACCTTCTTCACGTAACTTACCTTCTTCACGTAACACCTTCACGTAACTTTTCTTCCTCACGTAACTTACCTTCACCTAACTTTTCTTCACGTAACTTACCTTCTTTACATAACTTATTTTCACGTAACTTACCTTCTTCACGGAACACCTTCACGTAACTTTTCTTCAAGTAACTTACCTCCTCATGTAACTTCACGTAATTTACCTTCACGTAACTTCATCACGTAGAGTTGACGATGGTGTGTTGCTGTATGGAAAAAACTGCATGTCATGTCCTCGAACCTAATCCTGTAAGCTTTTGTCTGTCTTTGTACCCATGACGTAACAGGTGAAGTTGTTCCTGTACCACGCCAAGCCAGTGTTTTCCCTTCCTACAGGAAATTGGAAAGTAGTTTAGGTTTTTACGGGAAATACTTTGTGCTACACGTTTTCCACATTTATGTAATTGTGTTCGTAAAATACTCTCTCTCTCTCTCTCTCTCTCTCTCTCTCTCTCACACACACACACACACACACACACACAAATGTCTGTGTTCATCCTTGGCTGATTTGAATAAGCTCATACGAAAACTGCAAAATTATCACTTCATAACCCTGTCAGCTAAACTTTCTTCTTATGAAACAGTTCAAGCTTTGTGTTCTTCCTGTTTGTGTGTCAGGTCATGTGGCATCTGCAAACTGAATAATCCTGTAGACTTATATATACTAATTCAAAGGTACTAAGCCTTTGAATATGAACGAAACTACAAACTGACTCCTTTATGAAAAAAATAACAGGTGAGCTCTTTTATTTGCAGTGGTAAAATACATATAATTTATATTCACATACAAATACTCCCTGTATGATTTGTATCCGTTTATGTGATGGACTTGGTATATGCAGAAACTCAAACCTAGCGACTCTTATTTATAACGGTGAAATACATACGGTATCTTAATTATAGACATGCCTATATATATATATATATATATATATATATATATATATATATATATATATATATATATATATACACACACACACACACGCATAAATACTCCCCTTAAACTTGTATTCTTCCTTTGTGGGTTTTAGTAAGTACGGAAAATGTGCGAACTGAGCAACTCGTATTTATAACGGTAGTAAATGCATCTTTGAATATAGATACACTCTTATTTATAATGGTAAAATACACCTCTTGATATATATATTCACATGCAGAAAATATTTCCTGTAAGCTCTGTATTCTTCCTTTATGGGTTTGAATAGGTATGTAAGGAAAATATGCAAACTGACCCCCTTGGCGCCAAGTGCTGGAGTGTTGCCAACCTGCGCGCCGGCAATTTCCCAGAAGTTACGCGTTGGTGCCACGTCTCCCTTTGGTAAATACAAAGGAAATGCCAAATTACTCATGGGAAAACAAACTTCACTTGAAACTGTATTAATATTTGGCGGCCTTTAATGCTACTGTGTTGGCAGTGCAGTGTTGGGTTTGGAAATTAGTTAATCAGAAGCTAGTGGAGGGTAATAGCATGAGTTCACGTCTCAAAATATAAATGAAATACCAGATTGCTCATTAAAAAAAAAAAAACTTCATTTGAAACTATTAATATTTAAAAGATCTTACTATAATAGTTGCAGAAATTCAGTGCTATCAAGCGAACCGTACTGTAATTGAAAAGCCAAATTACTTAACGGAAAAGCAAACTAAGCTGTTGACTGTTAATGTTAGAGGTGATACTGATAGTGTTTGAAGATTGTACGGGTTGGTAACGTAAGGCAGCGAATAGGTGGGCGAGGGACCGAAATAACACAGGAGTACGAAAGTGAAACCCGTACGATATGAGAAGTGAATGATTTTTAGTTTGTATTGTTATTCGGAGTTCAATGTTTGGTATCGTAAAGTAAAGTTGCGGTAGTAGTGACTGTAACCCCATGCTCATTTGAAAGTAAACCTGCGGGTTGAAGTTTTCCTACTTTTGTTGTCATCCTTCATTCAGGGGTTAGGGAGGAGAGGGACGCTTATGTAACCTTGCAGCCCCACTGTCCACCCATATCGGTGCCACCACGTGAAGGCGTCCCTCTCCAGCACCTTAAAGTAGCGTATAGGTGGGTAAGGGACAAAATTAGCACAGACTCAGAGGCTTATGACCCGCCTACCCAGCACGAACGTGAACCTAGTGCGATGACTTAACAATACCGAAAGATTTTGACACCGAACGTTGAATACTGAAAGAGTGTAGAGCAAGAGCAAGAGGAGGGCGGAGAGGTTGTGTATATTTTGGTGGGGTTGGATGGGGTTTTGCACTTGGTCCGTATGCGTATTATCTGTCAATCTGTCTGTCTGTGTTTCTCTCCAGGCGCCTAAATCCCAAAACAGGGTGGCCACCAACAAATCGCATCCATGTCACTCTGTCCTTTGCTATTTGGCTGCCCTTTCTCCAAACAACACCACCCCATCCCTCCATATCATCCTCAGTCTCCCTCTCCACCTCAGTCACCTTCACCTACATACTGAAATTATGTTTACTATGAGATACAACAGATTAAGCCCCACTCAGATAGATAGATAGATAAATAGAACACTTCACGGCACTAATAGATTGAGCTTGTATCACATATACCTACACCTCACTCGGATAGATAGATAAATGCATAGATAAGTAGATAAAACGATAGATGGACGGTTGGATAGATAAATAAATGGATAGATAGACGTAGGTAGGTAGGTGGGGTCCAGATGGCAGGGAAAAACTAAGATGGAAAGGTAACTAGCAAGTCTATCAGAGTAAATGGGCCACACTCTCATTCCCTCACCCAGTAAGCTCCTGGAATCCTGACTCTCCCACACCATTATCTTATACGTTTTTTTAATATCGCTTTATTATCGACGTAGTTTGCATCATTGAAATGGAAGTGGATATTGAGGTATAATGGCCAAAATAAATCGCTAAGGAAGGGGTGTTATGGAATTTCCCATACCTATTAAAATAGGATTCAAAGCGCAAGTATGTGAAATAAAATAATTCGCTGACGTTTATCTGTGTGTGTGTGTGTGTGTGTGTGTGTGTGTGTGTGTGTGTGTGTCCTCGACAAAAGGTTCTCCAAGCATAAAATGTCCCTGTAGAGTAATGAAGCCGCTTTCTAGAACACACACACACACACACACACACACACACACACACACACTAAAACACACACACACAGATACACTAAAACACACACACACACACACACACACACACACACACACACACAGTTCATGGCATTTTTTCCCTCCTCCAGCCATCTCACACATAAGAACACTCCTTTCTCATCGTATGCCCGAATCATCTCTTCAGTATTTGTTTTTCCCGCAGCAGAACATCCACCTGTACACCTGCTTCACCTGTTCTGTTATTTTTCATGTTGACGATCAGTATTATCAGCATCATCAGCCTGCATCATTCCGCTGCACGATATAGGACTCTCCCAAACACTTTTATTCATATCTGTCTGTCTAATTATCAATCTCGAATATAAGGAAAGAGGAAACGAGAAATTTTGGTTTCCGTTTCCTAGTTTGAAATCGGGACACTATTTTCTAATCACGTACATGAAGGCAATTTAACCGTCTGTGTTAACGGCGCTGGTTGTATGACGTGCTGGTTCGGACAAGACCAGTTAAGGCTATTGTTATGAAATTCAGTCCTTCAGGCCCTCCCAGCAGCAGTGTAGGATCAGTCTAGCGGCCTTTCAGAAGCTGCAGTCAGCTTCGTGGGGGAATTGAATAAAAACTCCAATAATGAATATATATATACGTACATACATACATATACTTATTTGGGTCTTCTTTTTTTTTACGGGAGGGTTACAAATGGGTAGTAGCTGCATCCCTAGTCTCATCTGTCATCGTGGTGGAGTGCAGACCGGAATTCTCTGCAGACCACCATCCGCCTTTTGAGGAGATAGGGAGGGAGCTGAAAGACATTAATTTGTGTATATCCAGGCAGTGAAGCCCCACGGTCATATCGGGTGTCTCTTTTCGTAGCCTGAGGAAATATACGATATAAAGTAACTAAAGAATAAGGAAGGCAGTGACGGCGTGTGAGGGTCTTAGTCAGCGAGGTAAAGGCACAGGGAAGTAGGCAAGGTGACGTGAGCAGCAACATGTGACGGTGAAGGTGACGCCATAACGGGACTGTGACGTCATTAGGGTACTCCCATCGTGGCGCAGGGCTGGCTGGGGTGGATCTGCTACTACACGGTGGCTGAGCATGAGTGAAACGTGTTGCTGTGTATGTGAGTGTGTGTGTGTGTGTGTTTTAATGTCCGGCTGTGGGGATAAGCTTCACGGCGCGTTCTAAGGCCCAGTAGTCCTACATACTACACACCACATGTCACCACTTCGGCGCCAACACCCACCATCCATACTGAATACATGCCAGGCCTGTCTGCATACGGGACTGGTGTATTGGTATTAGCGGGGGTAGTTTTACATGTCGACGGACCTTCTGGTGGATCAGTAAGGTCTGCTTAAGGAAATTCGTGTGTGTGTGAGTGCGTGTTTATTTTAGTGTCTGTATGTTATGTGTACGTGTGTATGTGTTGCTGTGTATGCGTGGTGTTTTTCTTTTTTTTGTATGCATGTTTGGGTGTGTATTTCTCTCTCTCTCTCTCTCTCTCTCTCTCTCTCTCTCTCTCTCTCTCTCTCTCTCATATATACAGTATATATATATATATATATATATATATATATATATATAATTGTGTGGGTGTAGGCCTTGGATTCCTTCACTTCCGACTATTTTGTTTTATTACTTAAAGTAGAGCGAGACCTTCCCATCCGGCCTCTCTCTCTCTCTCTCTCTCACACACACACACACACACACACACACACACACACACACACACTATTAGTCATTCCAGTCATTCCATACAGGCTGGTAAGGTGTGTAACTCTCTCTCTCTCTCTCTCTCTCTCTCTCTCTCAATTCTTTATACAGAGGGGCAGGGTCTGAGTGGTCTACGTAACTCTCTCCTTTGTGTTCCTTCCCTCGAGCCCATCCTACCCTTGCCTCACCTTCCATAATCGTTTCTCTCTCTCTCTCTCTCTCTCTCTCTCTCTCTCTCTCTCTCTCTCTCTCCTTTGTACTCTTTGTATTACTTTGATCTCCATCTCTCTTCCCCAGTTCTCCCTCCCCTCTTTTCCACTTCTCTCTTTCCATTCTCTCTAGCTCTCTTTCTTTTCCTTCTAGCTCTTTAATTTCACCCCCCCCTCCCATTGCTTCTCTCTCTCTCTCTCTCTCTCTCTCTCTCTCTCTCTCTCTCTCTCTCTCTCTCTCTCTCTCCTTTCCCACCTCCCTTCTTCCCTACCCCTCCCTTCTCCATCTCAGTCCTCCTCTCTCTATATTTCTCCTTCCTCCTCCCTTCACTCCGCCCTTTCCTTTTTTCCTCCCTCCTCCCTCCTGTTCTCCATTCCTTCCTTCCTCTTTCCCTTCTCCCCTCCCGCTCTCCAACTTTTCCTCCCTCCTCCTCCATCTCAGTCCTTCTCTCTCTACACCTCTTCTCCCTCCCTCCCTCCTTTCTTCATTTCGTCCTTTCCTACTTTCCTTCTTCCTTCCCTCTCCCTTCTGCTCACAGTCTCTCCCTTCCTCCGTCCCTCCTTTCTTGACTTCGTCCTTTCCTACTTTCCTTCTCTTCTGCTCACTCTCTCCCTCCCTCCCTCCTCCTCCCTCCTGTCCCTTCCTCCCTCCCTCCTCTCCCTTCCTCCTTCCATTTCTTCCTCCCTCCCTGTGTATGTTGTGTTGGGGTCGGTAACCTTGACTAGCCAGCGTAGGGTGGAGGAGGAGGAGGAGAGGAGGAAAGGGAGGGGTGGTAGAGAGATGGAGAAGGGGAGGGTGGGATGGAGAGAGGTGCGGAGGGACGGGGAGAGGTAGAGAAGAAGGGTGAGGGGAGGAAGGTGATACGAGAAGAGGGGAGAGAGGGAGGTAAATTAGGAAGGAGGCATCACCACCACCAACCGGGCTAATGTATGGCCCGGCCTGCACTATAGGTGGAGGAAATACTCAAACGAACGAACCACCACCAACACCATCACCACCACCGCCACCATCACGACCACAACCACCACCACCGTCACAACTACCACTACCACCACCACCATCAATACCACCACCACCATCACCATCACCACCACCGCCACCACCACCATCACCACCACAACCACCACCACCGTCACCACCACCACTACCACCACCACCGCCACCATCAACACCACAACCATCAACATCACCACCACCATCACCACCACCTTTAACACCACCACCATCACCACCAGCAACAACAACAACAACAACATTCTCGGTACCATCATCATCAACATCATCATCATCAGATTATCTCTGTCATCATTGTTTCTCCCAAAATAGTCAAGTGAGCACTGAAGATCCAAATCCTTCTAGAATATTCTCTCATCACGGCCCACTCACACCAACGACTTTCCTCTGTCTGTCTGTCTTTCTTTCTTTCTTTCTTTCTTTCCTTCCTTCTGTCTTACTCTTCTTACTTTTTTCCATTTCCTTTACTTCTTGCATCTTGCTCTTCATTATCCTCTCTCTCTCTCTCTCTCTCTCTCTCTCCCTCTCACTTCTTTATCCTCAACCAATTCCATCATTTTCATCCCTTCCATTCCACTTTCTTTTTAAACTTTTTCCGTTAACCCCTCTTTCATTTTTCTCTTCCTGTTTCTTCATCTTTTCTATTTTCTCCCGTCCACATTTGTCCTTCCTTCTCTTCCTCATTTCTTCACTCCAGCTGTCTTCATTGCACAAAATATTAACACAGGCTGATTTTCGCGACGTTAAAATTAAAGACAATATTTTTCACTGTTCCCGAATGTCAGTACGAAATTCAAACTTAGGCTCGCATCTCGTCGGTTAAGGAAGCCCCCTAACACCTCTTCCTGAGCGATTTATTTTGTTTATTACACCATCCCGTCCTCTTCTGTATCAGTTACGTCATTCAGATATCGCCGTACAATGCATGAACAAATTACAAGACGATTTTAGCCAGCCGTATCCAAAGATAAATCGGTAAAGAAGAGGTGTTTGGGAGCTTCCATAACTGACGATAATATTAGCCTTGTTCAATATTAGTCACGATTATTTTTTCTCCCGAGGTGTTTTGACATACTGGCTTTATCGACTTCCAAGGTTGTACACACACACACACACACACACACACACACACACACACACACACACACACACACACACACACACACACACACACACACACACACACCAGATGGATTACTGGTTAAGGAGAAATGACAAGAGCTTCATACCGAGGACGCATTTTTCCTTATTTTTTGCTGCTCAGTAGAAACTTTAAACTGGAGGTAGTAGAGGCAGTAGTAGTAGTAGTAGTAGTAGTGGTGGTGGTGGTAGTAGTGGTGGTGGTGGTGATGATGGTGGATAAAATATAACAATGATGCTGACGGTGGTGGTAGTGATGAATGATATATGCATTATCGATGACGTCAGTGATAATGGCGATAACGTAACGACTGACAAGAAAAGTAGACACCAAGAGAAATATCTTCGTTTTTCGGTCAAGCACAGCAAGTTCTGTTTATTGACCCACCGGAACACAAACAAATTTAGCTCCTCAAACTTCATGACGTCACTGGCAAAAAGCGCTGTGATTGGCTGTTTTGAATGACGTCACTGGCAAAACGCGCTGTGATTGGTTGTTTCGAGTTTGACGTCATCAGCATTTTGAGCACTGATTGGTCGCCTTACTATTGGCGGGAATTGTAGGTCAGATTCTGATAATAAGACAATGATGCATATGGAAAGTCAAAACAGAAAATAAAGTTTGTGTGTGTGTGTGTGTCCCCGTTTTACCCTAACTTGGCCTAAAATCGCAGTCTCCGTCTTGAATACTGCGTTGTGGCTAGAGATAAGCGGTAGAATATGATGCTAGTCACGAAGAAGTGCTATGGGGAGGATGCTATTGTCTTTTTCTTCCACTGGGCTACGTGGAATAAGCTGCAAAAGGACGAAAATCTAGGCCAAGTTAAGGTGAAAAGAGTATATACATTCACACTTCCTTATCCGTCAGATCTTCACTCTATAATCCATCTAACTTCTCTCCTGACTCACCTAACTTAACTCTAACTTGTCTTCTATACCGTCTAAAATAACTAACTCTTCGCTTTCTAAATTAACCTTCACTCTACACTTCTAACTCATCTTCGCTCCACTTGCTAATCCACCTAACATTTCTAACAAAGCTCCACCCAGCTATCCATCTAACTTAGCCTGCACCACTCCCTCGCCACTACCTCGCTTTCTATACTCCCATATATCTTCACCCCCCTGCCATTTATTTACCCCCCCCCCTGCTCCATATATCCATTTGCTCACCCAAAGCTCATCCCTTACACACTTCCTACCATTCCAGCCTCTTCCTTCCTTCCTTCCTTCCTTTTCATTCTGCTTTACTATCTTCCGTCCACATTTCCTTCCTTCCGTCCTTCCTTCCTACCATCGTGTTCTTTCATTCCCTGTTTTCTTCCTTCCATCTACCCTTCATCCCTTCCCATTCCGTTCCTTCCATCCATCCATTCTCCATTCATCTGTCCATCCATCCATTCTTGCTACTTTCCTTCCTTTCATCCATCCATCCATCCCTTCATCCATCCATCCATTCTTGCTGCTTTCCTTCCTTTCATCCATCCATCCATCCATTCTTGCTGCTTTCCTTCCTTTCATCCATCCATCCATCCATCCATCAATTCATCCCTCCACTTCTCTCATCGTAATAACTCACCGACTCATCCATTTCACCCTTTTCCTCATCTGCTTCACCCTAACGCCTCACCCGGCAACCAAACCAGGCAACCCTCTTTCACTCTGGCACCTCACCCTAGCAACCAACCCACCCATCTCATCCTAGTCACTCTTACTTTCCATCCACTCGTTCAATTAATCAACCTGTCACCCTAGCATCTCACCCTCCAACCACCCAACTCACCCTTCTCACCATGGCTCATCCCTGTCATCCAACCATCCCTCCTCATGCACCCTATCCACCCACAACCAACTCCTTCACCCTAGCAACTCACCCACACGCCCCTGTCGCCCAGCCCGCCCACTTCACCCTAGCGCTGGTATCACTCTGCCAGCGTGAAGGGGGTTGCTAAATACAGACCCTCAACCCCCGCCCACACACCCTACTTCCCATCTCTCTCTCTCTCTCTCTCTCTCTCTCTGCACCACCACCACCACCTCCACCACCATCATCATCATCATCATCATCATCAGTTAAAAAGGAGGAATTAACGTATTTACAGTATATTTTGTCTTATGTAAAAATAGAATACATGTGAACCAAAAGAGTGAGTGGCAATCTAGAAATATTATTATTATTATTATTTATTTTTATCATTGTTATAATATTTTTATTATAGTTATTATTATTATTATTATTATTATTATTACTACTATTATATGCCTGTGTCGTGCAGTGGACTCTCTCAGACGGATGATGATGACGAAGATGCGCAGATGGAATGACTGGCTGGTTTGCAAGGTGGCGTCCGTCTTATCTTTACCACCTTTACTGTTCTTTTCTTTCTTTTTCTTTCCTTTTTGTCACAGTCGGGTAGATAAAAGGTAGAGGCGTTGAGGGTAGAGTTAAATGAGAAGACCGAAAAACACCTAGGACGAGGTCGTACGGATCAGGGACGATAGGGAGGCTGCTAGGGATCGAGCAGCCTGGAAGACCGCCATTAAGTAAACACGGCAAAAAAAAAAAAAAAAAAATACAGTGTGACCTCAGTGTTAAGGGACAGAATACGGAGGCTGCTAGAGATCGAGCAGGGTGAACAACAGCCATACAGTGACCAAGGCAGACCGAAAAAGAAGAAAAAGGGAGGAAGGGGGCCAGGGTCATACAGTGTGACCTCGATGATGAAGCACTAAAAAGAGAGGCTGCTAGGGATCGAGCAACATGGAGAGCCGTCATTAGGTGACCAAGGCAGACGTCCGCAAGCATGTTAGAGCCTTATAAACGTACAAACCTTTACTCCACCCCACCCACCTTCCACACCACAACACACCCTTTCAACACAACCATAGAAAAAAAAAAAATAGGAAGAAGATCGTACAGGAGAAGAAGAAGGAGGAGGAGAAGGAAGGGAAAAAGATGAAGAAGAAAAGTTGGCGTGGCAAGGGAGTGAATGCGAGGATGGATTAATTAAGCTCGTGTTGTACCGTTAGATGGCAGGAAAGGTCTGCTTCACACGCGTCGCATATACAGAACCTTTACTCCTTGCTCTAACCGGCCAGACATACCTTGCAGCTAAGTCGATGGCCAGAAGTAGTCAGATTGGAGGGTTTATAGGACTACAGTAGTGTAAGTTAGGGGGAGGACAGCGAAATGGCAGGGTACAGGGAGGGTTTATAGAACTATAGTAAAGTTGGGGAGAGGGCAACGAAATGGCAGGGGACAGGACGACATGGAGGCGATTTGTTTGTGGCCACCCCTTACGGGATTAAGGCATCTGGCTATAGATTAGTAACCAAGGAGACTCAAATCCTGCCTCATAAGTAAGGCTCCGTTGTCAGATTGAACACCCTATCCATCCACGCAGAGCAAATAATTCACTAACAGGAGTGTAGAAGCCGACGAAATGTTATGTAAGGTGGGTTATCTCATTTGTACACACACGTCCGCTTCAGTATCTCTGTGTTCATGGCGGGGGCTTGGTTGGTATGTAAAGAGTTGCGAGGTGAAGAATTAAAGATTGGTTTAATAAATGGAGAACAACCGCATTATAGGTGTGTGTGTGTGTGTGTGTGTGTGTGTGTGTGTGTGTGTGTGTGTGAGAGAGAGAGAGAGAGAGAGAGAGAGAGAGAGAGAGAGATAATACATTGACAGTGCACAAGGTTACCTAGAAGTAGGTACCGGTAAGTAGATACAGAATGGTGTGTGTGTGTGATAATAAATTGATAGTGCACAAGGTTACTTATCGTATTATTGGTTTAAAGTGTTCTTTATATAAATAGGTAAGTAGATACAGAATAGGTAAGTAGATACAGAATGGTGTGTGTGTGTGTGTGTCTGATATTAACACTAGACATGGCGTACCCCCCCACCCCCCACCCACGCTGCACCAGCCAAGCCACGCTGTGAAGGGGTGATTGTACGTGTGGCGTGGGGTGGCGGCGGTGGTGGTGACGTGGGGGAGACATGCCCCGGTGATGTGCTGTGCTGGTGGTACGTTGTATGTGGTGGTGTGGTGGGGCAGTGGTGATCTTGACCCTGTTTAACTTTACCACTCACTACTGTACACCATTTAGCTCTACCACTGGTCACTGCTGTACACCATTTAGCGCTACCACTCACTACTGTACACCGTTTAGCTCTACCACTCACTACTGTACACCATTTACTTATACCACTGTCACTACTGTACACCGTTTACCTATACCTCTGTCACTACTGTACACCATTTAGCTACACCACTGTCACTACTGTACACCATGTAGCTACGCCACTGTCACTACTGTACACCATTTAGCTACACCACTGTCACTACTGTACACCATTTACCTTAACCTGGCCTAAAATTACCATCTCCCCATTTATAGTATTGAGTTATAACAGAAAACACCATAAGGAAATAGACGTGGTGTGGCAAGGATGCACGTGTAATATTATCATGTGCTTTGGAACGATGTACAACCCTAGTCTTTGTAATCTTTTTCTACCCCTGAGCAATTAAATAAGCCACATAAGAAAAATCTATGCCAGGTTAAGGTGAAATGAGTATAGTACAACTTTTCTGTCACCCCATCTTGCTGCATTTTCTCGCATCCACCTCTCTTGACCTAGGGGAAGTGATATACCCCTTTGACTCTAACTTGGCCTAAAATTGTGATCTATCCATCTTGAATACTGAGATGTAACAGGAGAAAAATGCTAGAATGTGGTCCTAGTCATGAAGAAGTGTTATGGGAAGGATGTACAGTAGAGCCACAGTAGTCTTCTGGGGCTGAGTTTAGTGAAGTAAAATGCAAATTGACGAAAATTTGGGGTAAGGTAGCGCGAAAATATAACAAATGATGATGATTATCATTATTATTGATTATTACCTTATAGTTTATTATTATTATTATTATTATTTTATTATAAGTTAGACACTCGTATATTTGAATCATACCTGCGTGATGTGAAAAGGGACGAAAGTGTAATGACGTAACTCGGCTACTCCTACAAAGCATGGAATTCAAGTAGCCTTGGCTGTGAGGTAGGGGTGGGTCTCCTTGGTTACTAGCCAAATTTACCCTCGAATCTGACCACGCTTGGCCATACAACGAAGCTAAATAGGAAAGTAAATGCACAACAGTCGTTTGGTGTTTTTTTTTTATGTAGGTTAAAAAAAAAAATAATGGAACCATTTATTAATATTAAAGGATGTTAGGCTGATTATTCTACTAAGGCTTGTTCCACAGAGAGAGAGAGAGAGAGAGAGAGAGAGATAACAGAAGTGGGTTACGTAGCTGGTTCACTTAAAATTACTGACTTGAGCTCTTGAAAATACTATTGCGGATTATATATGGTCTACCAGTGTGATTTGAGAATAAGACTTAAGGATGATTTAAGAATAGGACTTAAGGGGGGAAAGTGAGCGCAGGTTACAACACATCAAGCCATTCCGCAGCGAGCGTCAAGGTTGAGAGACTTCTAGAACTTACGAGAATGTTGACGGGCTCATTGCCACTCCATAGCGGATGAATTTCCTTTCTGTTTGGTAATAATTATGCAGGTGAGATGGAAGTTCGCTTATTATATCACTGCGCCTGCTTCACACTTTCAATATGGCCGCCACTTTCTTCCCCAATGCATTTATACTAGAGCATCATCATTAATGGAATGGTAATACACCAAGCCTAGGAATAGTACCCAGCAGAGGAAAGTGAAAAAAGTGAAATATTAGACGAAATTTTATCCTCTACCTCATGCTTCTTTATGGATGCCATGGTGACGAAGCAAAACGTCGTTGTACTTTGTGCAACCAACCTTGCATGCAATATTGAATATTTTGTATCAATAATGTGAGAGACAGACAGCCTTCAGTTTGTCAGGGTGCTGCCCAGATTATCTTCTTAAATTCGCTTGTCTGATAGCTTTCCACGTTATCGTGAAGGTGAATACTGAACTTCCTTTCGGAAGAGCACAATGTTACTTCGCTTGGGCTGTGATGTTGATGGTGTGGCAACGCCGCTTTAAAGCCCAAGCCTGGGAGTGAATGGCACATCGGCAGAGTGGCTTCCAGCTGACAGACCACCAATGGGAGGACGCATGTGCCTGTGAGTGGCCAATGGGGGAGGGTTAAGACCGTGACGTCATACCTGTAAACACGGAACAGCTGATGGGTCCACGCTGACTCGGGTAAACAAAGCGACGCTAAGCCAAGGCGAGGTAGGACGTCTGCGGCTCTACTCACACTTATTTCCCGTTTTCCCTTTATATTTTATACCCGGAGCTGCAACTTTACTCTTATTTAAAGGTAAGATGATCTGCAGTGGCTGTTGTGTGTTCGTGAAGGAGGGATACTTAATGGAATATCTCAGGATTTCGTAGAAAATACATATATCGATCGCCCGAGGCAAGAGTGGATCAAGGTTCGCGGACCCTCGCTAACCTGCGTAGCAAGTGAATTTTCTTCAAGCATGAGCCAGTTGGGTGTCTCTCGGTTTTCTGAAATCACTGGTCCTATTAATGGGTACTGTATTGGAACTTACACATAAATCGAGGGTCGTAATATCCAAATGCTGGGTCTTGCATTGTATTGCGTCATTCTTTTCATTGTGTCCGGGAGTATAAACTTTACGGTTTGTTGCTTCCCTCAGAACCATGACAAGGTATAAAAAAGACAAAAAGTTGGCCTTATTAACGTTGATTTTTGCCACATACACCAAACTGTTAGAAGAAGTGGTGACTTGGCAGTTTTCTTTAGAACTAGAAATTTTGTATTACTTTGAATTCCCAATAGAAGTGGATTGGGCTAATATGCCACAAAGACAACTAGTTAAGGACGTCAGCATTTTGATGTAAAGAGACATTAGATATTGGTAAGTTTTCTAATCATGTGTCTGTTCATAATGTTTGGCAGCTGATATATAATTTTTAAGATCCTGTTCAGAGCATGTGTTGAAGAAAAAGGAGCACATTACAAAGTCTAGGCACCATTTCAGAAAGATTTTATTTTGGAAAGTTAATAATGGGACAAAAGGTTATTGTGGTAGTTCTTTTGCACTTGCAATGATGTAGATTTTCTGAGAACACATGCCGTATATATCTGGCTCTTTTTTTTTTTTTTTTTTTTTTTTTTTTTTTTTTTTCTACAGGCCAAGTGTTATCTCAGTTTTATTTAGAGTTTCACAATTTCATCTGTAATTCTTAAATAAGAGCACATAGTTACTGTGAATTGAATTTTTAGCCATGCCTCATTATGTACATTATTATTATTATTATTATCATCATCAGGCATACTAGATGAGTTTGCCAAAGTTAAGGACCTCTAGTAGTGGAGGAGTGAGTGGATGCTTGTTTAATTCCTCCAGTATGTAGGTAGCAAGAATAGAATATAAAATACATCTTTTAATTGAATTGATTAAATATATTTACTAATAAATTGTGCCATATATAAGTATTGTGGTTTGTAGAACACTAGATTGTTCATATTTTAAGGAAGTGTTCAATGGAACTGAGTAGAGAGGAAAATAAAGCAGAATGATGATTCCAGGACCAGTATACTCAAACACACAATATGATCAGTTCCCTGTAATAACTCAGGTTCTAATTTGCAGGAAGGACTAAGAGGCTCTTGAGTCCTCCTCTGTCTCTTGTTTTAATTTCATAAATATTAGTTACAAGACAAAAACTTGCAGACTGTACCGTAACTGTTTTCTGCAGGATGATCAGTTAAAGGAGTGAAAAATCTTCCCTTGTCTATGTGGTTAAAAAAAATATTTACCGTAGGTTATGACAGGGAATCCATCATTAATATATTTGAGAATTCCACCCCAAAATATTTGAAAGACAGAATTATTACCCAGGTTCTTAATTAGAGCACCTATTCTGTTGGTTCAGTGTCTTAGTCCTGGCAGTTTTAATTGTTATTTTAGCACATTAATACCAGAACTGTATTGCATGTTGTAATCTTGGATGGCTGGTAAACTTGTGGGTTAAAGCACTCTGGCTGATATGACTGAACGTTCGCCATGTGTTTGGTGAAAGTACTGTTGCCAAGCCCTGAACCCCTACACTCCTAATGGGATGAGGAAGGTGTAGTGCTGTGTGTATTGGATTTTGCATCTGTTTAGCTAGTGTAGTACTCTACAGTGTTATTAACCAAATGTGTATTATCTTTCCCAGGTTGTAGAGTACCTGACACACTCAGCATGGGGAGCACAGAAGAAATCACAAAGCTTCGCTCTGTCAAGAAAAAGCTGGAGTTTGACTCTGAGGAATCGGATTCCAAGTCTGACTCCAAGAATGGATCCGAATCCACCAGTCCAGATCCTTTAGAACATGGGATAGATGATGACCTCAAACCCTTGCCAGAAACAGACGGTAAAGCCAGTGGAAGTGACGTTGACAGTGAAAGTGAGGCAAATTCAGCTGATAAGTCCAGAGAAGAGACTAGTAAAGTTGGTATAGACGTGCAGGGAGCCAGGAGTCGGGTGGACAGTGAGAGTTCATCAGAGAGTGGCAAGAGCCCCAGCTCTGAGCCTATTAAGAGGTGAGTTGTGTATGCAGAAGGGTTTACTGTAGCATTCAGTCATCATCATCTTATCCATACTTCTTCTCCCACCCTCGGATAGGATGAGATAGTGTTCAGAAAAAAAGAAACTGAGTCTCTCCAGTTGAATGGGCAACACACTCATTCACTCACTGTCAAGTGCTCGGAATCATGACTGTCTCGTAGGCATAAACATCTACATTTTCATTCATTCATTGCCAGACGCCATGTATCCCAAACGGGGTGGCCAAGGGCTTAGAGTTAATTGTTTTACAGGGAGGGGCACTAATCCTCCACCAACCCCACTTGACACGTAGGGATGCCAACAGCATCTGGTGTTCCCAGGCGGTCACCCATCCAAGTACTAACCAGACCCAACGTTGCTTAACTTCGCTGATCGGACAGGAAGCGGTGTACTCAACGTGGTATCTACATTTTCATGGTTGAGAAAATTTTGCACAGTTTAGGTGTATGTGAAACTAATCCATAAAGAAAAATACCTGAAAATAAGTGCAAATGGATAGGCATGTGAGATGGAACCAGGATCCAATGGGTTTGAGTGATTTGTGAATTTCTGTGTGATCCATTTCACAGTCTGCTGTTAATAGTTTTCCCACTTTCATACCTTTCCATCATGATGATGAAAAGTTATTTGGCAGTTATGTTTTGTCTTGAAGGGTTATTAGGGTGTTGTATTGTGTTCTTTAGTGTATGATATTGACTTTTTACATTCAGAAATTACGGTAATGGATGGAATATCTCAAGTTTACTGGATGCTGATGATGCAGTGCTACTTGCAAATACTGTACAAGAGCTTGGTAGACTAGTGCAGAGTTTGGTAGATGTCTATGAGCGTCGTGTCTTGAGAGTAAATGTAGAAAAGAGTAAAGTGATGGTTATTGAAAGAGAAGGTGACACCCAGTGTGATGTTACAGTGAATGGAGAGAGACTGGAACTGGTGAGAGTTCGGATACCTGGGTACAGGATAGAAAAGAGAGGAAAATGTGCAAAAGAAGTGGAAAGTAGAGTGGCACAAGATAGGAAAGTAGCTGGTGCTATGCAGGCCTTGATAAGAAACAGAGGCTTGAGTGTTGCAGCTGCATGAGGTGTACATGAAAGAGTGTTAGTGCCAACTTTAACATATGGATGTGAGACTATGGTGTGGCATGAAAATGAAAAGTCAGGAGTAAGAGCAGTGGAGATGGGACTGCTTAGAAATGTATGTGGAGTACAGAGAGAAGATGGGATATGGAATAATATGATTCGTGAAAGATGCGGAGTGAGGAAGTCTGTGGACACCAGAATCGAAAAGAGTTTACTGAGTTCTTATGGTCATGTGGAGATAGTGGATGACAATTGAGTGGTGAAAAAGGTATATCTGAACTCATTTGAAGGAGAGAGGAGGCGAGGTAGACCAAGAAGAAGGTGGAGGGATATGGTGGATGAGTGTGTGAGGAAGAGAGGTATGGAAGTTGGTGAGGCTAGGTGACTGACAGGAGATAGAGCTGGCTGGATGATGTTGTGAGGAGAAGTGCATGATCAGGGATTCAGCACCCCTTTTTAACTTGACAGTTCAGATTGGCTCTTGTCAGATGGGTATGTGTGAAGGTACAGAACATGGTGAAAATTTTTGTGACCTATCTGATAGAGCCAGGATTTCAAGGGCTTGAATGATGAGTGAATGGAAGCATGGCCCATTGAATTGGGCAAACTTTGGCTCTCTGGATGTTGCTACTCCTCACCCTGCCCTAGGATGGGAAAGGAGGTTCGGATGATGATGGTGATAAAGGGTCTGTTCTGAATAGCTTTTGGGATTTAATAATACCTTTCCTTTGCAAATTACTGTATTCTGCTCATTACACCTCAGTTGTTTCAGATGCAGATTGTGTTGATGTTAAAATGATATAAATAACATGGAAGAGAATCTTAAGGTACGATATGCAGACTTATGAAGGAATAGATATTATGAAGTTTCCAACTGCATAAATAACTTAATGTACAAGAGAATGTTAAAATGAATTTGCAAAATTGCAAAGGAAAAGGCACAATGAAGTCTCCTGTGCCTCTAAAATGCAGGTCCTTTAGCTGTTGAAATGGTGGTGATGGTGGTGGTGGTCTAATTAGTTTGTTACCAGGCATCCTGTCCTCTGCCAAGGCCAACCACTGACTGTTAACTGACCTTCACTAGTCCTTGCCTGCACACAGCTCTCATGTGCTCCCTTTTCCTTTCTTCATATTGGGAGTAAACATGGAGAATGATGTGATGAAGAGGCTCAACTTGGACATATTATGATAATTTGTAACATAAAGATGCTAAGTAGTCTTGTTTATTTTACACTAGATTCTACTGTACTATAGTGTTGTATTGTCACTGAGGGAATTGTATTATACTGTATTTGGTTTTACTGAAATCATTGCATACATCCAACCTTGTCTTCCTTCAGGCATTAGGCATGTTTGGAATTACTGTACTTTCATGTCATCATTTAAAACAGCACTGTGCCTCCCCATGTTGACTGAACCTGGAAAAGTGTTGATTATCTGTGGGGTGGAAGCTGAGCCAGGCACCATTCTTTAGCCAATAATAATTACTGTACTGGAAGTTGTTGGAGAAGGCATTAGCATTGTGTAACAAGACCATAATAGTGTTAGATTTTCAGCTTGAATGTTGGCTGTATTTGTGACTGAGTTTCCAGCCCAAGAGCGATAATTGTAATATCAGTACAGGTAGTAGTTGTATCTGTCATCACTCATAGGCTAATGGTATATTGCGTCTTCAATATAAATGGCCAGGAATATAGGGTAGGCTGGTCTGTATAGTTTAATGGGTGTGGACGGCAGTAGCCTGGCCTCAGAGTACGGAGCATTATGAACTTGCATTAACAATCTTTATATGTAGTTGGGAGAGAAATACAGTCCAAGTCAACTGTTGCCATTTGGAACTGTATTTCCATATTAAAACAGTTCTGCACTTTGGTTCACTCAGCTTTGATAATATGTCTTTAACTCTCCTCATCCTACAGACAGCGAACAGTGAGTGGATCATCTCCTGTCCACAACTTCATCTTTCCTGGTGTGGCTGCATCCCCTCCAAAATTTATGTCTTTGGAGGAGGTGATGAAGGCAGCGAAGGGAGTCAGCAACATGGTATTGGCACACGAGATTGCTGTTGATCGTAACTTCAAGCTGGAGAAGTTTGACCCTCCTGATAATAGCGTTGAAAAGCAGGTATGGATGATTTATTGTTTTCTTTTTGAAGAAATTCTGTCAATTCATCTCTTTCTGCTTATCCATCCATCTGTCATTCTGGATATGTGTCTGTCTGTCTGTCTAACAGATCTTGAATTTGGTTCTCTGTTAACATGTTTTTGTTTTTTTCCTTGAAGGGAACAGTCTTGCAGGCTTCTGGCCCTTGGTTCCTTCTTGCTTGCTTAAAAAGAAAACTATCTGTGTATATGTCTAACTGTCTACCTGTTTGTCTGTAGTTACAGTAGACACCTTAATTCCAGAGGGGGTGGGAAAAAAAAAAAGATCATCCTCTGCATTGTCATAAAGTTGCCCTCCTTTCAGCTGCCACCATTTTGATGCACCATTCTGCATCATTTTAATATCTTCTCTCTCTCCACCTTCACCTCACTCACTCAAGAAGTTACCATTTTATTATTGGCCTGAGTATTTGTAGCCAACATAGTTATTGTTTTGTTGGTGGGATAACATCATTCTTTTACATTGTGTGCAGCATCACTACATTACTGATTTGTTTTTAAACCTTACATGAGATTACAGTTTAAGAAATGAATAGTACCAGTAACAGAAAAGGAGTTATAGTTACTATCCTCTAGGCAAGAATAACAACACATTGCAAATGTATAATTTGATGTCTCGCAAACATTAAGTAATAGTACAGCACAGACTCTGAAATCCAGGATTTTTGGTTCCAAAGGCTTCATGGATTTTTTTTTTTTTTTTTTTTTTTGGGGGGGGGGGAAGTAGGATCATAATGATAACTAAAAGGAAATCATGTAGAAAATTGCAAATTACCATGAACAGTAAATGCATGAAGAGAGAATCTGTATTTTTTACACAGGGGGTTAACTCATCCTCTTCATGCCCACAGTGGGGGCGGAGGGACGTTGGTTACAAGATTGTGACAACGTGAGTTAACTTTTACCTGGTCGTGGTGTAGTGGTATGCTGCCTGGCTCTCACCTGAGAGTCCCGGGTTCGATTCCCGGCATATTGGTAATTTCTCTGATAACAGTAAATGCAGTGAAGGACAGTAGCTTGTTGTTAGTAGTACTGCATATCATCTGGTGTTATACTGTACTTGTCCATAAATAAGCTTTGTCTTCAAATATACGACGTCTGTGTAAGGACAGATAGTATCAACACCCTCCTGATGCATTAAAATATTTTGCAAAGTGGAGGTTTTTGGAAATTGGATGTTTGAATTTGGGAGGTTGTACTGTAGTAACTTATCCTGCTGCCAAAGATTATTGTGCATTTAAAAAAAGACTGAATGTATGTAGGGTAAATTCACCATTTTAAATGCAGCTGTCCCAGTATTCATAGATTTGGATGTATTTAAGAAAAAAAAATCAGAACTGAACCTGGTGTCAAAATGATCAGCTGTCATTATGTTATGTTTCCATGGATATGCAACAAATAATTCATAGTAGTTTTCAGGGGAGAGGGAGTTTTCTCGTAAGGTTGTGCCGAAATGTGTGCATGTCGGAGCACCTGCCTCCAAAATGATGAATTTACCCTGCATCTGATTTGTACAATTTTGACGACATAAAGTCATCTAAATATGAAGTGGAAGTGCTGTTTTATTTATAGTGTTCAGTACAGTACTTTCTATATATTGTTATGCAGTGTCTTTATACTGTCAGTCTATTACCAAACATCTTAATCCCACAAGGGATGGCCACAAACAAATTCCCTTGGCTACAAACTCCCTCGAGTTGCCAATGCACACCCGATAACTCAGTTGCAGTCGGTCACCTCTTCCTGGCTCACACAGTCTCATGCATTCTAGGATTGCATCCATGATAATTATTAATGAATGATACATAAATTCTGCAGTAATGTAATCATTAATTACTATAACATTTCTAGACATGATTTACTAAAAAAATATTGCAGAACACTTACTAAAGTACGGTACATAAAACAACAAGTGGTGCAATAGCATTCACCACATAATATTACAAGTCTCGCTGCATGTTTATCGTGTAGTTTTCAAACAGATTACTGCTTTGTCTGGCAAATGCTGAAGTGAATGTACCGAATGTTACTTATGAAAAAAGTATAACTTTCAAAACTGGGAACATGGGGAAATGAATCTGCCTGCTGATATTGCGTGTGTCGAATAATCCTAATTCATGATGCGTGAGGTCGGTGCAGATCTTAAATTCATCTGCAGCAACATTTTGCATTCAGATGGTTTGTATTACTTTTGTTTATACATATATGAATGTAAATTTTTCACATATTGAAATTGTAAGGAAAGAGTATGAGCCAGAGTGATTAATTTGTGTTTGAGCTAAGAAAAATATTTGTCCCAGAAATGACACGGTATGCTAATGTTTCCTTGCCAGCTAGGTAACAGACAATACTCTAAAGGTCCCTCGGTCATGGGACGAACGCCTCATTGCGTACGGTCTTCACTTGAGGTCTACTAACATCTTGCAATCACATTACTTTATATTAGTTTCATATATACTGTAATATACAGATATAAGTTTTTCTTTTCATTCAAATAATGAGAGCATTATCGTCAATGGATTGAGCTAAGAACAAGGTCGGTCACAGAAATGAGACGGTATGCTACCGTACTTTGGTGATTTCTTTTACTTATCACAATGGAGCGTCTTTTCCTCACTGTAGGGAGGAAATATGTTATTAATATTTTTCTTGTGACTACAGTGATATTTAAAGCACATAAAAAGAGGAGTTTAATTGACTAACATTTGATGTATTTGATTTTATGTATTCATATAAGTTATTTGGGAGTTTGTGGCCAAGGCAGTTGCATCCACGCTACCTTGTCCTCTGCCATTGCCTGCCCTCCCTCCAACTCATACCCCCCTCTCTCATATATATCTATAATCCATCCCTCCATCTTATCCTTGGTCTCCCCCTCTACCTCATTACATTAATTCCTATTGAGTCTCTTATTCCCCATCATCTTCATACACGGGGTTGAGTGGCAGTTTTTAATATTTTGGCACCATTTTCTGGTAGTTGTTGGGGATTTTCAGCATGGTAATTTTTGATTTACAAGCCACCTTTCTAAATGGAATCTTAGAATAGTTTTAACCTTTTGTGTAGTTCGTAAATGGCAGTGTCACCAATACTTTCATAACATATGAATCCCTTCAGTCCTGTGACAGTTTTCCACTTCATTCACACAGCGATCAGGTAATTATACAGTATTCAATAAATCTGTTCAACATCAGTACTGATGAAGTTGGTTAAATCTGTACATAACTCCTCCAGTATGAAATCTCTTTACTAAGTTAAAGAAAATAGTTTGTTGATAGCATGAATGTAATGAAAAATACATTGTTAGAATGAAGGGGTTAATTCCTCGCAGGTTTGCGAGGTAATACACAAGGTGTTCGGTAACCATTTAGACAGAAATATTCCCAAACTCCCTTAGCGTCCAGTATTTGAGAAGAGATGACTGTCAGAGTGTAGCAGACCATAATATTAGTGTATGTGTGTTGATAATCTGTATTGTATTAGGCCTGTGAGGTGGAACCAGGATTCTAGGGTTTGAATGGCACATAAATGAGTCTCACTCTGGACCCCACCTCATCCTGTCGTCAGAGGGAACGGGGATCAGGATGACAATGATCATGATGATTATTGTTAACATGGATAAACGACTGAATAGTAAGGCTGGTAGAGATCGAGCAGAATGGAGGGCAACCAGTGGGTGACCAAGGCTGATGCACACTACCATGTTGGAGCCATTATAAACAAAACAAAAAACATCACACCTCTATACCTTCACAGGTTCGTGAGGTAATGCACAAGGCATTTTGGGACCATTTAGGCACAGAGCTGTCCCAAGACCCCCCAAGCTATGCTCAGGCCCTGGTGCTGCTAACTGAAGTGAAGGAAAACCTCCTGGACATCACTCTGCCCCACCACACCCGCCTGCGACAGGACATCCAGGATACTTTAGATATTGACCTCATTAAACAGCAGGCGGAGAATGGCACACTGGATTTTCCACAGTGAGTACATGTCATTGGTTACTTTAGTAGAAGTAAATATGTAGAGGAGGAGAGTGTGACTGAGGACAGCGAACAAGATGGGGAGATGAGGTTCAAGAGTATGTTAGGAAGGGTTCTTGTGGTAAAGGACGAGGGGGCTAAACTGTAAAGCCAAAATGAAGTGACGGAAAACTTGTGTTGTGTCAGAGGAAGAAGGGGCATTACTGAGCAGCTAGACTGAAATGCCTAAATGAAGTGAAGGAAAACTTGATTGATATCACACTCCTCCTCCATAATTTGCTGTGGCAGGACATCTGTGATACAGTGACTTCATGAAGCAACAGGTGGAAAATGGTACAGTAGATTTTTGTAAGTTTGATTGATTGTTGGCATTAAAAAGATCATGGCAGCATAACAGCAGAGGTCATTGTACAACATAAGTAAAAGCATAGCAAGGATTAAATATGCACATAACAAGATAAGAAATAAATAAGCCATCTAACATTGAAATCTTCTAGGGTCTGGACTTACTTTATGTACCATTGCTCTTGGCATGCTGTTGATAATTTTCTAACTTTTGTACTTATGCGTTCTTTTCTTCTCTCTCTCTCTCTCTCTCTCTCTATCCCTCTCACTACATCCTGAGATGGGAAAAAGTTATTATACTGATGATCATGAAGTGTATGTTCCTATTTTAGTAGCAGTTTTATAGAGTTTCAGCGACTTAGGTACATTCCGTCATTAAAGTGTAGATTGTGCAGAGGCAAAATGCTACTCTGAGACATGCATCTGGTTCTCAGTTGAACGAATTAAAAAAAAAAAAAATAATATACATGCAACTTTAAGTGAATCAGAGGTCAACAAAATTTCCTCCTTCACCAGTACAGTGTTGCTTCCCAAACCTTACAGCCACCTAATTAACCTTTTCACCAGGTATTCCCAGTACGTGCTATCCATCATGGCTCGTCTGTGCGCTCCGGTGCGAGACGAGACCATCCGAGCATTGATGCGAGAGACAGATGTGGTGACAGTGTTCAGGGGCGTGATGGAGACGTTGGATCTGATGAGGCTAGACATGGCAAACTTCACCATACAGCAGATTAGACCACACATCATTGCACAGGTGAGGACAGTGGGCTTGTGGGGTGTGATTTGAGCATTTGATTGCCAGATAAGTATTCTGTCTTTTACCTGTTTGTGTATAGCAAGACACCTTATTCTTAGTGGCCACAAACAAACCACTTCTCAAATCACTGCCTCTGCCATCAGGTTGCCTTTCTTCGTATACACACCACCCTCATTCATATACCATTCAACACAATTCCCATACCTCCTCAGTCTCCCTCCCGCACTGTTGTATTTTTTTATGCTGATGATTTGGTATTGATTGCAGAAAATGAAAGGGAGGTGGAGGAAAGATTTAGGAAGTGGAGAAATGGTATAGGGCACAAGGGGTTAAGAATAAATGCAGATAGAACAAAATTGATGGTATCTAGGGCTGGGGGTGGTACTGTCAAAGAAGAGGAAGAGTGGCCATGTACGATCTGCCACAAGGGCATGGGAAGTAATTCCATCTTGTGCAGTGTTTGCAATAAGTGGGTGCATAAGAGATGTTGTGGTATCAGAGGTAGACTGTGAGATAATGCTGATTTCATTTGTGTGATATGTTGGGGAGAGCATGTGGAAATTGCCAGGCATGAAAGGATTGAACTTTCTGGTGAAAGTCTCGAGTGTATGGAAGAGTTTTGTTATTTGGGAGACATGTGCTGGAGGTGGGGCTGGAGTTAGCTCTGTGGCTAGAGTGGGTGGTTGGAAGAAGTTCAGGGAGCTGTTGCCCCTCCTGACATTGAGAGGGCTCTCCCTCCATGCTAAGGGATCTTTGTATACAGCATGTGTTAGGAGTGTAATGCTGTATGGTTGTGAGACCATGGCAGTAAAGGAAGAGGATATTTGCATCTTAGTTGTACAGAAATGGCAGTGATTAGGTGGATGTGCAGTGCATCCCTGAGTGCAAGGCCTGAGGGGCTAGGTTTATGATGGAAGAGTTGAGAGGTAGGCTGGGACTGGAGTGTATTGGTGTTATGACGAGAAGAGGTAGACTGAGATGGTTTGGGCATGTGATAATTGGGTGCAGAAAGTGAGAAGTGTTAATGTTGGGGGTGGGGTAGCAAGATGTAGACCAAAAAAGACCCAGGACGAGGTAATTGACTGTGACCTCAGGGATAAGAGACTAAATTGGGAAGCTGCCAGAGATCAAGCAGCATGGAGAGCCGCCAGTAGGTGACCAAGGCCAACGCACACAAGCATGTTGAAGACTTTAAAAACGAAACAAAACAATTCATCATGATCTCTAACACCTTGCTTCATCTTAGGAATCTCCCAAAACATTGTTGTGATGGCGTTATTTCAGTGCCACTTTGTTATCTCATACCTTTTTTTTTTTTTTTTTTTTTTTTACCCTCTTCCTTATCTCTCTGGTGCCAGAGAGGGACTCCTTCCCATGGTGTCATTGATATAACCTGGATGCTCCATTGCCTGGTTATATTAATGTCTCTCAGCCCCCTGTCTCCCAAAAGAAGGATAATGGACTGTGGAGGATCAACTTCAGCATTCTTATCCACTGGGTTTAGTTTCTGATGAGCTGGGGCCACAAGAACAACAACATTCTACTCCTACTGCTCCTCTTCTCTTCCTGTAATGCTCTTACTTTTTGCTTGTAAAGACTTTTGTGGCATCGTATTCAGCCACATGCATTGTTTCCCATTATCCAAGATCCATGACTCAGTGCTGCATTTCATCCCTTTATCATTTTCTTTTGTAAAAAAAAATTCATGAAAGTAAAGTGTTGTACAGACTTTCCTGTTTCTCAAGGCAGCTGGTGTGGAAACTGATTTCTGTGGTGTGAAATTTCTAAACTTTTTTATCTTTGACTCTCCAGGTTTCATTGCCATAGTATTGGTAAATAGCAGCTTTCATGTAATGTTCCTTCACTGTCAACCAAATCTCTAATTGTCCTTTTCACCTGACTTACATTTCTAATGTTTGAAGCATACAGCTCCTGTTTCTCCCTCCTGAGTTTGACATATGAAAAGATGTTTGGCTAGTTCCTTGGAATGGAGAATTGGAGTTGAGTTGACACTTGCATGAGTTCTTGTACAGTATACAGTAGGGACAGTAAAGGTTGAGTCTTATCTGTCACCATGTATTGCTTCATTTGCCTTTTTAAAAGTTGATGTTCTTCTAGTGCTGTGTGATACATGAAGAGAAGTAACTTGCTGAGTTCCTAAAAACTTGACACATTTATGAGTTGTCATAGAATATTACTTCATGTGCATGCCTACAGATTTCCATTGGGATCATAAAGAATAAGCTGTCACTGTTTTTACCATTTTCTTTCCCCCAGAGTGTGACATATGAAAAGAAGAAGTTTGCTGAGTTCCTAAAAACCCAAAATGATGGTCTGGAGTTGACACGTGCGTGGCTGCTGGCACACGTAGAGGAAGGTGACCTGCAGGTGGACTATAAGGAGGACCCAGGGGCCCTGAGAGGACCTGTTAGTTCCATTATTACACGTGCCTACCTCAGCCTTTTATCATGGCCTGATAATAAACTCTTGCCAGAGGTGAGTCTATCTATCTATCTATCTATCTATTGCCAGACGCCTCAATCCCGTTTGGGGTGGCCACAAACAAATCGCCTCCAAGTCGCCCTGTCCCCCGCCATTTCACTGCCCTGCTCCCAACTCACGCCCCCCTCTCTCATATACCTCTCCACCCCATCCCTCCATCTCATCCTCGGCCTCCCCCTCCCTCTTCCCCCCTCCACCTCACTCACATACACTCTCTTCGTCAGTCTTTCCCCCTCCATCCTCTCCACATGGCCAAACCACCTCAGTGTGTTCCTCATAACGATTCCTATCACATCCACATCAGCACCACAACGCTCCTTTATATCCTCATTCGTCAGCCTGTCTCTCCATGTGACTCCACAGGCTCCTCATAAATAACTCATTTCCACTGCTCTCACTCTTGACTTGTGTCCTTCCAACAATGTCCAAGCTTCACTTCCATACGTTAGAGTTGGTATCACAATACTGTCATGTAGTAACTTTTTCACTTCCATGCTCACTTCCCTGTTTCTTATCACTGCCTTCAAGGAACCAGCAACCTTTCTTCCCTGCTGTACCTTTTCAAGCACTTCACCCTCCAAACCTCCATCCACACAACCCAAGTACTTAAACGTACTCACATTTTCCAATTCCTCACCATCCAACCTCGCTGTACATTCACTGACTTCAGAGGTGAGTCGCTTGATTTAAAGGGGTATACAAAGGGACGGGACAGAGCTGTGAAAATACTGTCTTTTGGTTGAAGGTGTTAATTATTCCTGGCATTCCAAATTAGCCGTATCAACACACTTCTCTCCACACAACAGACAGTGGTTCTAGATGGTAGCAGGATCCTGGAATTGCGAGATAGACTAAGCCAAGTGTGTATCCTGGGGTCAGTTGTTTTGGTTACCATGTCGTCTGTGGGGCCCCTCGTCACCAACCCAGACGCATTCAAGGCCAAGCTGAAGCGCAACCTATGCATCATCCTGGACCCAGCGTTGTCTGACAGGTGAGGAGTGACATGGGAGAAGGAAGGAAATTTTTGTGAGAGATATTGTTAACTCCTTTTGCCTTGACTTTTTTTTTTTTTTTTTTTTTTTTTTTTCCAGTTGATTTTATTCACTTTACAGTAGCTTTTTTTTTTTTTTTTCCCCCCAGGGTTTGATGGTCCCTTCATCAGCACCTTCTTTAGTAAAGGTTTTTCATAAATTGAATAAAATCATCAGGTGGATGCATGATATGATGAAAATGCCCATCATTGAACTACATGGATATCAGAAACCTAATATGCTGGTTAGAAAGTATTTGTACATCATTGTCAACCCAGCATTGTCAGACAGATAAGGAAGTAGGGGAGATAAGAGACAAGATAGATAAGGAATAGTGTGTTGTGATAGGTAGTGTTGAAGGGATAGTGGAGGATGGATTTGATAAGTTATTTGTGTATCATTCTCGATCTTCCTTTGTGAGATAGATGGGAAAATGGGGAGGAGTGAGTCTGGAGAGAAGCAGAATAGGGGCTTTATAAGAGGTGTTGAAATATGAGAAGACGAATATACTGGTAAAATGCTAGGTGACATTCTCCAGGCCAGACTTCTGCACAACCTACTCGTATTTACGTTATCCTTGCCCTCTGCGTTATTAGACAAGTAGGAAGATGGGGAAGAATGAAACAATAGGGAAGGGAAATAGGAGTTTCATAAGATGTAGTAGTGTTGAGGGATATCAGGAGCAGAGTAATAGTATGGTGACAAGGAGTGTAGGATGGGAGTGAGGGGGCGTGAGGTTAATGGAAGGGGATAGGAATCGATGTGAGTTGGGGATAGGGATGGCATTCTAGAATATCAGTTGTTGAACCCCCCCTTGGTGGATTCTGGAACATAATATGCAGTTTATTGGTTAATAAGTGAAGTAGTGTGAATTTTACTTGCTCAGGAAAAGAGGAGACAGATTGAGGTAAAAATGAAGGGAGGTAATATGCTAGAACATGATGTGCCTGTAGGAACTAATATCTTCAAGCACTTTGGTCCCATATTACATAAACAGCAGTGCTTTGACTAACATAACCATTACCATTGGCAAATGCTAGGAGTTCATGCATGTGATTGTGATTGGCATGTTACAGCACTTATACCACACTAGAAAAAACTGAATTACTGTACATGGAGGGCACTGGGAACAGAAAAACTGACATTGCAATATTTATCATGTGTTGATTTGGATGCTGTGTCTATAACACTTTGTTTTATCTGAAGTTTTTGACGTATGACACCTCTGTTTGAACCTGTTTGTTATGATGACATCTTTATATGTTTTGTTACTGTCACCATTGAATTATTTGATTCAGCTAAGAGGACACCTCTTGTAGTTGTTCATGATCAACTCCAGTCTGTCTGGCTGAGCAGACCCATCAACCACAGCAAACAATCACCCCTGGAGGGTCTTCCCATGCAGTGAACTCATGTTCAGTTGCAGTTGACAGCAGTTCTCTGTGGTGAGGCATGAGAAAAAAATGTGGCAGTTTGGTGTCTGTGTAGATGCTGTTTTTGCATCTCCTCTGAGGTAACAGGGGCACCATGGTGGGCTCCACTTGCCCCTGAACTGGTTACATGGGTGCCACCCAACATTGTAAATGGTTCTCTGGGTTACAGAAAACCATTTAACTTGCAATCAATGTAGAGCCACATGAGATGGGAAGAAGAGTAATAAAATGACAGGAAGGGAAAGGAGAAGGACACATACAGAAATAGAATTTTAAAGGTGAAGGAAGAAGTAGGCAGCACCTTGTTAAGTGAAGGGATGATGGTCACCACCACCACCTACGAGTACTTCTTACAGTGAAGAGGTTAATGAAGGCTCTGTTTAGCCCCATTCCTAGTTGGAAGTAAGGACTGTCCACATTTGCTGACTTTTGTTATGATGCTAATGAAGGAATCCTTCATTGTTTCTGTTTCCTCAGTGATGTTTACAGGCACACAGTAGTTTTGAAATAGTTACAGCATTATTAGAGTGGTTGCCTTGGAATCCTAAGTGAGATTCACATCTCTCCAGTGAAACTTACAATGTGGGGGATTCTTTACATTCAGATGCAAACTGTTGTATTGTGGATACCCTTGGTCTTTTCTAAGCTGATAAAAGTTTTCCGGTAGTACCAAAGAATTAAATAAGATGTTATCATACCAATAGGGTTCAAAAACATACCTGCCCATTTTGTTCCAACTAACAACACATATGTAGTTTGACCCATTAATCTATCCCTTAGTCTGCCCACGGAACCAGCGGAATACAGCACCGCCTCTCGCTCTCTAGCCAGGGTGGGCAGGAATAAGCCAGAGTGAGTGAGATTCTGCATTTATTATGCCACTGTGTCATCACACGCCACCAATTGAAGGTTTATCAGTCACATTTGACACTCACTTGTTTTCACTTCACCAGATTTCAGTTGAGATTTTAACAATGTACATCAGTGCTTTGGTATATGAGCTAAAAGGCTTAAAGATCACCATCATCCTGAATTAAATGGGGAAAAAAGATCAAAATGACGATGATGATGTGTGATAGTGGAAATCATCATCATCTTGACCAAGACAGCAAAAAAGGTCATGATGATGATGATGATGATGATGATGATGATGAATGTGTCATTGTTTATGAATAAAAGAATCACCTTGCATAAAGAAAAAGCATATCTCCGTAATATGCATTTGTGAAACTGCATATTGATGAAAAGCCTATCATTATCAAATGCTCTCAGTATTCGTGATTTTAGGATATGCTTCAAGTTCATTATTTATTTTGAATTTTCCCCCCACACCAAGTTGTTCATCTGCATATAATCTGTAGTTTAGGCTAAAGGTCTTAGTTCTGTCAGTCAGTCAGTAAGGCTTCTCAGATGCATGGTGTATGTCAGCAGAATAACACTAATGCTGACCCAAGTAAACCTGGAACACTTCCTCACAAAACGTACATAAGTCTAGAATTATTGTTCTGTAATGCTCCAGATGCAGTATTTGTGATTGTGTTTATGTTACTTATGATTGAAACAAGGGATATGCCATATTCATGATTTATATATGTAGTTTATTTGTGTTGCGCCTCTGTAGGGAATCTGTGATTTTATTTATTTGGCAATAAAAAAAAAAAAAAGTATAATTGAGGACGTGGGTGATGAGGATAGGTGGGAGATGAAGGTATGGAGTGAGGGGGTGTTAAGTTTGTTAGATCAAAGTGAGAGGGTGGGGCTTTGTCCAGCTCTCAGTTGTGATTGGATGCAGATTATCTTGAATGATATGGAGGAGGTTAATACTTACAATAAACATTATGATTGGGCATTATAACATCTTGTTTTGTTGAAAAGATGAAAGAATCATAATTAAGCCATTTATGCTTTTTTTATGGCAGTGAGACTATGGCATTGATGGAGAATGTTGCAGAACAAGTAGTAAAGGAGGTGGAGGACCATCTAAAAGAGAATTCACGACCCCCACTCCCAGCCTCCGCTGTCACCGCTCTCAAATCACAAGTTCTGGAAATTAAGAATCCTGATCATCGTATCCGAGCCCTTATCTGTGAGTATCTTACTATCAGTCTGGTGACGTATTATATAGATGATGTTGCTACCTCTAGATTGTTTTATTTTACACTCCCACTTTTGTCTTTCTTTCCTTCATTCTTTCCTTTTCCTTCTGCCTACGGGTAACTTTACATTCCCTCTTCAGTCTTTCTTTCCTGTGGGTGACTGTACACTGAGTGACAAGCCAAATGGTTTCCTGTACACCAGGAAACTATTTACTACGCTGGGTGGTAACCATATGACCAAATTTTGGCGCCTGGTTGTTTAGTGGGTAATTATTTCGCTCCAGTCGGATTGAACCGGTGAAGGTATATATCCAAGGGGAGGTTGGGGTTGATTGCTCGTGTAATGCCACTCAGGGATAAGTGAAGCTGGTCACTCTTATCTTAAATGTCAGGACCAACTGCCTAGCCCCGGGCTCCTACTTTCCTCATAAGGCAGTGTAGGATTGGATGATGGATGGATGGATAGAGATTATTTGAGGTGAATAATGTAGATATATCCATCATACACCTGTTCAGTATTCTAGGTCTTTTTGAAGTTCATTATAATCATCTGGAGGTACCAGGAGTTAAGTAAAAGAAAAAAATCAAATCAAGGAAGTAAAATCATTCTGCCAGATATATATATATATATATATATATCATCATCATCATCATCATCATCATCATCATCATCCGGACCTCCTTTCCCACCCAGGGGCAGGATGAGGAGTAGCAATGTCCAGACAGCCCAAATTTCCCCAGTCCAATAGGCCACGCTTCCATTTATTCATCATTCAAACCCCTGGAATCCTGGCTCCACCAGATACGCCAAAACATTCACCACGTTCTGTAGCTTCACATAAACGTATCCGATATATATATATTGTTACGCTGTCCGCCTTTCCGTTCCCACGGATGCAGCCGTTGCAGCTGGGCTAGGGGGATTATGCAGTATGTATCCGTGTCATTCGCGGAGTTTATATTAGCGAGTGCTACAAGTTCTTTTGTTTCTTTCGTTCCTGCCACTGAGGGCAATTTTATTTAATACTATGCTGAGAATGCATTTGATTATTTTGATTGTCTTATGTGAGCTACCAGTATATTTAATGATGTTTTGCTTGCATTAGAAGTACCAATTTATTGTAGAGAGAGAGGGGCACGAATTTAAGTTCTTATTAATTAATTTGATTCATGCGTTCGCGCTTGGCTGAACACGAGCCTAGCAGTAGGCCAGTGTCTTCCCAGCCAGCTTTAGTGTCGGGTGCTTGTGCACTCTCTCTCTCTCCCCAGTCATTTTTATGCCGAGCTGGCGTTTTCATTTAAGTTTATTTTTATTCTTTTGTTGCTGACTGAGGGAAGTAGTTATTTTATTTTGTTTTTGTAACCGTGTTGTCTTTGGAGGGCCAGTTTGGCTCACCGTGGTCTTCTCGCTGCCTTTGTTAACGTTCCCCAACACACGTACATACACACACACACCCCTAACCCCTACACAGTTAATCCCATCTCTTTGCTCAAGGCTAGTGAGAACCATCGTGAGCTATTAACTGCGTTCCCCCTTGGACACGGGTTAAGTAGAAAGTCGTCACCACCGGAAGTAAGTGGGAGGTGTTCCTGTATACTGTCTCGGGCGGTATTACTTCCGGTAGTGACGATAGTAGGCTAGATCTATAGGTAGGCTGTTCCGTTTATTATCAAAGTACAGAGTGTTGCGTTTTAGTTTTTCCGTTGCGCAGTTTTTCTCTAGTTTGCGGAGTGTCAGTGCCGGGGTCTGCGTTATTTTTGCAACGCAGTGGAGGCCGATCATCTAAGGCTGACTTGTTGTCTTTTTGTAATAGCCCCGGGCTGGCGCCACCGTAACAGTGGCGACCTCGCATCAGGATATCCTAACAGTGCCTTCTTCTTGCTAGGATATCGTTACCTTGGCGTTCTCTGTGCTTTGAGGTGAGTTGATGTGTGTAGTTTCTCAGTCAGCATTAGTATTTCATTATTCAGTACTGCCATTGAATTGTCGCCATGGAGTCACGCGTGTCTACACCAGATCGCGTACGTGCTGAGTCACCTGTGGATATGGAACAACGAGAGGCACATAGCAAAGGTACTCCCCGTGTGAGCCCTGAGTTTGACTATGGTGCTGAAATGCCTCGTTTCGCTACCCCACTATTACCATCTATGATGCCGCCGAGCCAGTTTAGAGCAGTTCCCCCAGGGATGTCTGGTGCTTTCCCTGGAGTTGTTCATTCCACTCCCATATACCCTGGAGCCTTGTCACCGGAGGCTCAGTTGCAGTTGGAGTTGAAAAAGATGGAGATGGAAATGCAGCGTGAAAAAGAAGAGAGGGAGATGCAGCGTGCCAGAGAGAAAGAAGAGAGGGAGATGGAGTTGCAGCGTGAAAAAATGCGATTTGAGCTGGAGAAGACTCGCTTGGAGCTGACTGCTAATAGACCTACTTATACCCAAACCTCAGGCTGTGCAGAGGATAGGGAGAGTTGGTTCTCAAGGAGTCTAAAATTAGTGCCAGCATTTGATGAGTTGAAAGTGACAGAATGGTTTGTCAGGTTTGAAAAGAAGGCTAGGGAGTTTGAGTGGCCAAGGCAGCGCTGGGTGGGGTTGGTATCTAATGTGCTGAAGGGAAAAGCCTTGGAAGTGTATAATAGGTTGAGCCCTGAGGATGTAGATGATTATGATGAATTTAAAACAGCCATCCTGAAGGCATATGAACTTAGACCAGAGGCTTATCGGTTGTTGTTCCGTGGTGCTCGGAAAAGGCCTGCTGACACCTATATGGCCTACGCTAGGTATCTGGAGGAGAGGTTAGACGAGTGGTTGCTGAGTGAGAGCGCCACTTCGTATAACGAGGTGCGTGAACTGCTTTTGATGGAACATTTTACCAACATGGCTGACAAAGAAATTGGTGTTAAAATTAGGGAGAAGAGATTTAAGACCGTGAAGGAAGCAGCGACGTGGGCTGATGACCGGGTGTTTGCCTTGCGGAGTATGGGGGTCAAGTATGCTAATTTTCAGTATTCCAGGGAGAGGACTGTGAGTGGCCCTGCCTGGGATAAATCTCCCGTGAATCAGTCCAAGGGAAGTTCAGAGGAGAAAAAGAATTCTGGGAGAAAGAGCCCTGTATCCAGTTCGAAGTTAGTTTGTTACTTTTGCAAACAGAGTGGGCACATCAAGCCTAACTGCCCTAAGTGGAAGGCCTCCCAAAATGCCAAACCAGTGGCATTAATTGTAGGTTCGAGTCAGGTGAACGAGAGGAGTTGGGAGAGTGGTAACGGTGAGGGAGAAGTCTGTGGAAAGCTGGAGTGCAGCCGGCTGTGCTCGCTGCCAGCTCAGGCTGAAAAGGTTACCCAACATGCTACGCCACCTCCGGATGAACTGCCTCAGAAATCGTCCCTAGACTGGTGTAAACCTTTTATATGTCACGGCACAGTGAAAATTCATGGGATCAGTTATCCAGTTACTGTGGCTCGTGATACCTGTGCACAACAGTCTGTGTGCAGAAACGTGACTGGAGGGCCTGTAAACTCAGGGAAGTATGTGCTGTGTAGAGGCATGAACTCAGATGAATACTATGATTATGTTCATGTGGAACTCGATTGCCCCATTGTTCAGGCTGCAGCTCAAGTAGCTGTTGCTGATGTAATGCCAGTAGAGGGGATTGATTTTCTGCTGGGGAACGACCTGGCTGGGGAGAAAGTATTTCCATCTCTTCCCCCACCAGTTGTTGTGGCAGAGAAGTGTTTTGACGCCCCAGAAATTGGTATTGAAGTTGATGCAGAAGTGGAAGCCATGTTCCCGGTCTGTGCAATTACACGATCTATGGCACAGGTAGCAGCCCGGGAGGAAGAACTGGTGAAGTCACAGGTTCTTGGGGTCGACTGTGGTGAGGCAGGGCCACCAATGGAGGAACCTAGTGAGCAGAGTGTTGCTGTAGTGGGTGAGGAGAGTGGGAATGCGTGCATGGGCGCCGCCCCACTTCCCACTCAGGACACTAGAGGTGGTGTTGAGTGTGTCTGTGTGGAGACTGAACCCAGCCCATCGACTGAATTAGGAGAATTTCAGGACGCTGGGGTCGACTGCGGGGATGCAGGACCTCCGTCAAACGCGCCTGAGGAACAGAGTGTCACTGTTGAGGGTAGAGGTGATGATGTCAGTGTGGAGTCTGACATTCCTACCCCTGTCGAGTGTACTAGAGGTGACGCTGAGATTGATCGCCCTTCGCAATCCAGTGTCCCGACTAGTCCCTTATCTCAGTCCTCAGTAGAGCTGGCGGGTGTTGGGCCAGCAGAATTGAGGGTGAAGCAACAGGAGGATGTAACATTAAAGCCCTTGTTTGCTCGAGTAGGGGAAGAAAGAAGTATGGAGTGTGGTAAGGAGGAGTTCCTGATTAAAGATAATGTTTTACATCGCCGATGGACGCCCACTGGCGCCACGGTAGATGGAGGAGTGAGTGAGTTAGTGCAGGTGGTGGTGCCTGTGCAGTATAGGGTGCCGTTAATACAGTTAGCACATGAGGGACCTTTAGCAGGTCACTTGGGAAACAGGAAGACAGTGCAGCGCTTAAGATATAATTTTTGGTGGCCAAGTATGCCGGGACAAGTTGCTGCGTACATCAAGAGCTGTCACACGTGTCAGATGGTGGGCAAGCCTAATCAAGTTCTTCCTGTGGCCCCTTTGACTCCCATTCCTGCAGTTGAACCTCCGTTTACCCGGGTAATCATTGATATTGTGGGCCCTTTACCTCCTACTTCTGCTGGAAACAAGTATTTGTTAACCATAATGGATGTTACAACGCGATACCCAGAGGCTATACCAATCAGAAGCATGCAGGCGAAGTCAGTAGTCAAGCAACTTATCCTGTTCTTTACTCATTTTGGCCTGCCCAAGGAGTTGCAGTCAGACCGTGGAGTAAATTTTACATCTAATTTATTTAAGCAGACGATGACAGAGTTGGGCATCAAACACATTTTGTCCAGTGCCTACCATCCGCAGTCACAAGGTGCCCTGGAGAGGCATCATCAGACCTTAAAGACCATGCTGCGCACCTTCTGCTATGATAGTGGAAAGGATTGGGACCTAGCGGTACCCTTTGTTATGTTTGCAGTGAGAGAGGTACCAACTGAGTCGTTAGGGTTTTCACCCAATGAGTTAGTGTTTGGGCACAGAGTTCGTGGTCCCTTGGATGTGGTGCGAGAGGCCTGGAGTAACAACAAATCTGGCAACCAGGAATCCATGCTTGACTATGTCTGCCGCACTCGGGAGAGACTGCATTGCGCTTTAGAGCTTGCCCGTGACCATCTAATCGGGGCTCAAGCGAAAATGAAGGCTCATTATGATAAGAAGGTCAGAAGTCGTGAGTTTAAGCAAGGAGATGAAGTTTTGGCACTGCTGCCCATGCAAGGAAAACCTCTGGCAGCTAGATTCAGTGGTCCTTACATTGTGAAGAAGAGAGTTGGGGAACTTGACTATCTAATTGTTACCCCAGACAGGCGGAAGAGTACTCAGTTGTGCCACATTAATATGTTGAAGCCATACTACCGCCCAGTTGATTCTCATTGTGGGATGACTGCTGATGTCTCTCACCTGGGATGTGAAGGACGGGGAAGGGAGGACGTGGCATCAAGGGAACGTGCTGTGGAGGGAGCTGTTGGTGCCGGTGATGTGAGTGGTGGACCAGGGTTACAGCCACAGTTCCTGGAAGGTGACTTTGGAGTGGACGTTGAGGGAACCAGGGATAAGAGCGCTCCTGTAGTTTTGGTGGTTGGTAGTGAGTTGGAGGAGCAGGAGGAAGTGTTTAGTCGTGGTGAGATGTTACCAGCTGACCTATGGGAGGGCAATGGTTATGCAGCTCTGGTGGAGAAATTGCGACATCTTGAGCCAGTAAAGCGAGGAGAGCTGTGCAACAGATTATGGAAACATCCAAAAGTTTTTGGAGATTCACCGGGATTGACAACTTGGGCTACTCATGACATTGACGTTGGGGATAGTAAGCCTGTAAAATTAGCTCCCTACCGCATCAACCCTATCAGACAGAAAGCTCTCGATAATGAGATCAAGTATATGTTGGACCATGGATTGATCAAGAGGAGTTTCAGTGAGTGGAGTTCACCAGTTACCTTACAGCCGAAGCCAGATGGGAAGGTTAGGTTGTGTGTGGACTTCCGGAAGGTTAACTCACTGTCTAAGACCGATGCTTATCCCTTACCTCGGGTCGATGACTCCGTGGACAAGGTGGGAAATGCCACTTATATCACCAAGCTTGACTTAGTAAAAGGATACTGGCAGGTCCCGCTGACGGAACGGGCTAAACAAGTGGCTAGCTTTGTTGTCAGTGGTGCAGTATATCAGTGCCAGGTGATGCCTTATGGATTGAAGAATGCTCCAGCCACTTTCCAGAGGCTTATGGATAAAGTGGTGGATGGCATACCTAATTGTGTCGTTTACATCGATGATGTCATTGTGTATGACACCAAGTGGGAGGAGCACCTTGATCATGTGGAAATGCTCATTAAGCGGTTGGAGGAAGCTGGCTTAGTAGTCAACTTGGACAAGTGCGAGTTCGTACGTGCTAAGGTCCAGTACCTTGGATTTGTTGTGGGACATGGGCAAGTGGCTCCACCTCGGGCTAAGGTGGATGCCATTTCCAACTTTGCAGCACCCCAGTGTCGCCGTGCCCTCCAGCGATTTTTGGGCATGATCGGCTATTACCGAAGATTCATTGGGAATTACTCCACAGTGCTTGCCCCTCTTACTGACTTATTGCGCAAGGATAAGAAGTGGCAGTGGACAGCCGAGTGTGAGCAAGCTTTTATTACGGTTAAGTCTCTGCTGTGCCACCACCCTATATTGCGTGCACCAGATTTTGACAAACCTTTTGTGCTGGCAGTTGATGCTAGCCGAGTAGGGGTAGGAGCAGTGTTGATGCAGCCAGATGAGGGCCAGGTTGAACATCCCATATCATACTTCTCAAAGAAGTTTAATAGAGCTCAGAAGAACTATTCCGTCATAGAGCAGGAGTTATTAGCGATTATCCTGGCCCTGCAACACTTTGCTGTCTACCTGCCCCCTTTTGGCCCTGTGATCAAGATTTATTCAGACCATCATTCCCTGCAGTTTTTGAACAAGTTTAAATTTAAGAACCAGCGTTTGACCCGCTGGAGTTTGCTTTTGCAAGAGTACAATTTAGAAGTTAGGCATATTAAAGGGACTGATAACGTAATTGCTGATTGTTTATCCAGGGAGGGGTCAGGGTCTTGATTCGAAAATTTTGATCCAGGGCTCAAAATTTTCCCTTGGGGAAGGGCGTGTTACGCTGTCCGCCTTTCCGTTCCCACGGATGCAGCCGTTGCAGCTGGGCTAGGGGGATTATGCAGTATGTATCCGTGTCATTCGCGGAGTTTATATTAGCGAGTGCTACAAGTTCTTTTGTTTCTTTCGTTCCTGCCACTGAGGGCAATTTTATTTAATACCATGCTGAGAATGCATTTGATTATTTTGATTGTCTTATGTGAGCTACCAGTATATTTAATGATGTTTTGCTTGCATTAGAAGTACCAATTTATTGTAGAGAGAGAGGGGCACGAATTTAAGTTCTTATTAATTAATTTGATTCATGCGTTCGCGCTTGGCTGAACACGAGCCTAGCAGTAGGCCAGTGTCTTCCCAGCCAGCTTTAGTGTCGGGTGCTTGTGCACTCTCTCTCTCCCCAGTCATTTTTATGCCGAGCTGGCGTTTTCATTTAAGTTTATTTTTATTCTTTTGTTGCTGACTGAGGGAAGTAGTTATTTTATTTTGTTTTTGTAACCGTGTTGTCTTTGGAGGGCCAGTTTGGCTCACCGTGGTCTTCTCGCTGCCTTTGTTAACGTTCCCCAACACACGTACATACACACACACACCCCTAACCCCTACACAGTTAATCCCATCTCTTTGCTCAAGGCTAGTGAGAACCATCGTGAGCTATTAACTGCGTTCCCCCTTGGACACGGGTTAAGTAGAAAATCGTCACCACCGGAAGTAAGTGGGAGGTGTTCCTGTATACTGTCTCGGGCGGTATTACTTCCGGTAGTGACGATAGTAGGCTAGATCTATAGGTAGGCTGTTCCGTTTATTATCAAAGTACAGAGTGTTGCGTTTTAGTTTTTCCGTTGCGCAGTTTTTCTCTAGTTTGCGGAGTGTCAGTGCCGGGGTCTGCGTTATTTTTGCAACGCAGTGGAGGCCGATCATCTAAGGCTGACTTGTTGTCTTTTTGTAATAGCCCCGGGCTGGCGCCACCGTAACAATATAAATAGTAAATGCGGTCCATCTGCTCAATATGCGAGAATTTGAGCGGTAGAAGACCTCGCTGTCTAGAAATTTCGCACTTTACGAATAACATACCTTATGGGGAAAATTCCGGTTGGAAGGGTGACTGCCTCAAAAAGCCTCCCCTTTCTCCATTAGTGTGTTATTTTGCTTATGTATTATTGGACATTAAACACATGTCGTAACCCACCCAATAGCCTCTACAGGCTATCCATTGGCTGAATTGCCTTTTCCTTTCTTCTTTTGCTCTATTGCCTCCATGATGAGCTTTGGTTGATGAGCTCCTTCTGTCATTGGGGGAGATATGGTGATGATGGCAAGAAAATGTTTGGCTTTGTGTAAACAAGGGGACTGTATAAACTGCTTGAGGTTGCCTAGCCTCAACTGAGAGAAGCTGCGCAGATGCCTGCTACATCACATAGCATGCTGACATCATGACCTGCGTCACGTCCACGTGCGCTGTACAGGGTTAGGTCATGCTCTGTAGTGCAACACTGGATTCGGCTCACTTTGCCAACCCCAATTTTTGCATTTTCAAAACCAGCTCGTTCAGTACCAATTATTTGATCCCCCCTTCCGTCGCATTCAAGGCATTTCACGTTGTAGAAACTCACATATTAAGCGAATGGACTGTATGCCTACATACATATATCATCTAATTGGATGTTGTCCCACGAGAAGCGTAGAACCCCAGGGCTAGGCAAGTTGGTCCTGACGTTTTAGATGAGAGTGACCAGCTTCACTCATCCCTGAGTGGCATAACGTGAGCAATAAACCCTAACCACCTCTTAGATATAAACCTACACAGGCTCAATCCAGTTGGAGTGCTTTAATTACTCACTAAACCACCAGGTGCGCTAGTTTGGTTATATGGTTACCACGTAGCGTAGTAAGTGGTCTCCTGGTGTACAGGAAACCATTTGGCTTGTCACGCAGTATAGAGTCACCCATAGATAGAAAGAAGAGGAAAGAAACAAGGAAAGAAGGATGTAAGGGGAAGGAAAGAAAGAAGCAAGGAGGAGTTGAATGGGCAGGCACTTAGTGGGATATATATATATATATATATATATATATATATATATATACAGTATATATATAGTAAGACATCCATCCATCTATCCATCACCTAATCCTACGTTGCCCCATGAGGGGTGTAGGAGCCCGGGGCTAGGAAAGTTGGTCCTGGCATTTAAGATGAGAGTGACCAACCTCAGTCATCTCTGAGTGGCATTACGTGAGCAATAAACCCCAACCACCCCTTGGATATAAACCTTCACCGGCTCAATCCGATTGGAGCACCTTTATTACCCACTAAACCACCAGGAGCCAAAATTTGGTTATATGGTTACCACCCAGCATAGTAAATGGTTTCCTGGTGTACAGGAAATCATTTGGCTTGTCACTCAGTGTAGAGTCACCCACAGGCAGAAAGAAGAGGAAAGAATGAAGGAAAGAAAGACCCAAGAGGGAGTGTAAAGTCACCCACAGGCAGAAGAAAGAGGAAAGAATGAAGGAAAGAAAGACAGAAGATATATATGTATATATATATATATATATATGGAGGTGTTGGTGTGATGGTTGCGGAGAAATGGGTGGAATATGTTATGAATGTTTTGAGAGTAAGCGATAGGATATTGGTAGTGAAAATTCTGTTGGGTAGAAAGATAGCTGCGATTATATCAGCATATGCTCCACAGGCAGGATTGGATGTAGCAGAGAAAGATAGATTTTGGGATGATTTAATACGTGTAGTGGGTGGTATGCGTGATGACGAGAGAGTGATTTTGGGAGGGGACTTAAATGGTCATGTAGGTGAAGCAGCACAAGGTTATGAAGGAGTGCATGGGGGATGTGCGTATGTAATAAGGAATGCAGAAAGGGAAAGGATACTTGAGTTTGGGGAGGCAACAGACATGATTGTGTGCAACACATATTTTAGGAGAAGAGACAGTAGGTTAATTACGTATGAGTCTGGGGGAAATAGCAGTCAGATAGATTAATTTCTGGTTAGGAGGGCCGATGGGAGGTTAGTGAGGGATGTTAAAGTTATAGGAAGTGAGGAGTGTGTGCAGCAGCACAAACTATTGATTTGTGATATGGTGTTTAAAGAACAAGTGATGAAAAAGAGGACTTATGTACCTAGGAGGAAAATATGGAAGCTGAAAAACCAAGTAGTAAGGGATGCCTTCTATAGCGAGTTGAGGAGAGTGGTGGCTGAACAGGGAGCTGTAGACAGAGGAGTTAATGAACAGTACAGAGCCCTCAAGAACAATTTCTTGAGAGTTACTGATGTAACATGCGGTTGGACAAGAGGACCACCATGACATAAAGTATCTTTGTGGTGGGATGAGGGTGTAGAAGCTGCAATTAAGTAGAAAAGAAGGCTTTTCAGGGAATGGAAGAGGGGTGGTAGCAAAGAGGAATATCTGGTTGCCAAGCAGAGGGCTAGAAGAGAGGTATACAGGGCAAAGTCTGAGTCACAGAGACTATTACTTGATAAATCACGGGGAAAGGAAAAATATGACATTTAGGGTGGCAGGTCAGGTGAAGAGGGATAATTGGGATATTATTGGTGAGCAGTGTGTGAAGAATGATGAAGGAAGGGTAGTGGTGAACAGTGAGGATATTAAAGATGCATGGAGAGAGCATTATAACCGGTTGTTGAATGAGGAGTTTGACTGGGACAGGGAAGGTTTGGAGCCAGCAGATCCAGTGTCTGGCCCTTGGCCTTTGATTGATACTGCTACTGAGAGTGAGGCAATAGGCAGGATGAAGGTGGGGAAGGCAGCAGGTGTGTCTGGGTTGACTGCCGAAATGTTGAAGGCCTCAGGTGATATAGGGGTGAGGTTAGTCACTGACCTGATAAATAGGATTATTTATGAGTGTGTTGTCCCAGATGATTGGCTGAAGAGTAATTGTAAATGTGTATAATGGGAAGGGTGATGCCCTGGAAAGAGGAAATTATAGAGGTATAAAGCTTTTAGAACAGATAATGAAGGTAATGGAGAGAGTTTTAGAAGGTATGATTAGAGAAAGAGTGAATATTGATGAGATGCAGTTTGAGTTTTTGCCAGGTAAGGGGACCACTGATGCTATATTCATTGTTCGACAGCTTCAGGAAAAATATATTGGTAGGAGAAGGGATCTTTATTTTGTTTTTGTTGATTTGGAAAAGGCCTTTGACAGAGTCCCTAGAGAGGTGGTGAAGTGGGCAATGAGAAAGCTTGGCTTGGAGGAGTGGCTGGTTAGGGTGGTTATGGCTATGTATGTGGGTGCTCACACCCAGGCAAGAGTGAATGGAGATTTTAGTGATGAGTTTTCCGTGAATGTTGGTGTGCATCAGGGGTCAGTCTTGAGCCCTTTCACGTGACTTTAGAAACGGACTCCCGTGGGAGTTGTTGTATGCTGATGATTTGGTGTTGATTGCAGAGAACGAAAGGGAGGCGGAGGAAAGGTTTAGGAAGTGGAGAGATGGTATGGGGCACAAGGGCTTAAGGGTAAATACAGATAAAACAAAAGTGATGATATCTAGGGTTGGTGGTGGTACTGTCAAAGACGACGGAGAGTGGCCATGTCCAGTTTGCCACAAGGGCAGTGTTTGTGATAAATGGGTGCAAAAGAGATGTAGTGGTATCAGAGGTAGACTGCGAGATAATGCTGATTTTATGTGTATGGCGTGTCAGGATGAGCAGGTGGAGATTATCAGACATGAAAGGATTGAACTTGCTGGTGAATCTCTTGAGTGTTTGGAAGAGTTTTGTTATTTGGGAGACATGTTGTGTGCTGGAGGTGGGGCTGGAGCTAGCTCTGTGGCCAGGGTGAGAAGTGGTTGGAAGAAGTTCAAGGAGCTCTTGCCTCTCCTGATGTTGAGAGGACTCTCCCTATGTGCTAAGGGGTCTTTGTATGCAGCATGTGTTAGGAGTGTAATGCTGTATGGTAGTGAAACCTGCGCAGTGAAGGAGGAAGATATTCGCCAGCTCAGACATACAGAAATGACAATGATTAGGTGGATGTGCAGTGCGTCCCTTCGTCCAAGGCCTGGAGGGGCTGGGTTAGTGATGGAAGAGGTGAGAGGTAGGATGGGACTGGAGTGTATTGGTATTGTGATGAGGAGAGGTAGATTGAGATGGGTTGGACATGTGGAGAGGATGGGGGATGATAATTGGGTGAGGAAGGTGAGAAGTGTTAATATTGTGGGTGGGGGTACGAGGGGTAGACCGAGAAAGACATGGGACGAGGTCATTAAGTGTGACCTCAGGGTTAAGGGACTGAAAAGGGAGGCTGCAATGGATCGTGCAGCGTGGAGAGCCGCCATTGGGTGACCAAGGCCGACACATGCAAGCACGTTGGAGCCTTTTAAAACGAAAACGAATAAAAACGAAATTATTTACAGGTAATCTCTTAATTCACGCGAACTTTTTTCAAGCGATTTTGGTTATCCACGAATTTTTCGTACAATAATTAAAACATAAAATTATAGTATTCAAATAAATAATTTTAATATGCAAGAGAAATAAATAAAATATAAAAATGCCTACCTGCTGCCCGTGTGCATATATATATGTATGTGTGTGTGTGGGAGGTGGGTCTACCATGCACCACACAGTCAGTTTGAATCCGACGGTCGAACCATGCTTGACTCGCGAATCGTTATTTGTGGCTTATTTTTCTGCCTTCCAGTGATTGCTTGCCTTGTCTGCCAACATGGGGCCTAACCGTAGTGCTAGTGATGCATGTGGTAACACACCAAAACGGACTCGTAAAGTGATGTTGCTGACAGAGAAAGTTAAAGTGTTGGACAAACTTAAGGGAGGAATGTCGGTGACAATTCTCCGTCAGGACGATTTCCCGTCATTTACATGTCAGTTTATTTAGCAAGTACAGTACACTATTTTTTTACTTATATGAGTTATAAAATCCCCCTGAAAATTATTTATTAAAGAATTAATTAATCAATAATAAGTATATTTATAGAATGACAGGGAATCATCCATGTTTTGATGGTGAATTGACTTCATGGTGAATTGTCTCGGAACCGTGTGTTTGGGGTGAGTCAACCGTTCTTACAATAAAGAAGGCAGAATGTAGCATACAGGAGGCAGTGAGGGCTAGTGCACCAGACTGTGCTGAAGTGTCTTCACCTACGCCTGTGATCTGGCTCGGAACCGTATGTTTGGAGTGAATGAGTCAACTGTTTGGACAATAAAGAAGGCAGAATGTAGCATATGGGAGGCAGTGAGGGTTTGTGCACCAGACTGCTGAAGTGTCTCCACCTACGCTTGTGCTTGTCAGGTTTCAGTGTTAAATTTCTTAAATTTTTGTTGTTTTTCATACTTTATGTTAGTTTATAAGGTGTATGTAATGCATAAACAGTATTATTCAGATGTAATATACTTAGTAGACATGCGTAATTATGTGCACACAAGGGCAGAATGTATACGCGAATTTACCACATAGGCGAAGGGTCTGGGAACGTAACCCTCGCGTGAATTAAGGGCTTGCTGTATATATATATATATATATATATATATATACCTATATATATATATACACACACACATACATACACAATAAAAGTCCTCTAATCCAGCCACCAATAATCCGAAAATCCCAATTCTCCCATTTCGTCAAGGCGAAATTTTTAAAATTTTTCTGGGCTTCTTTTCAAAATTTTCCGGGATTTTTCAAATTTTTCTGGCCTTTATCTAAGGATTTGTCTGGCATGGACTTGCCCTTGGACTTGGGTGTACCTGCCTGCAACTGTTAATCTACACTTCTATTCATTTCTTCTGAGTAAATCAATAGCCCATATAATTTTAATTATTTATTAAATGATCATGTTTATATTTCTAATGTTTACAGAGGTCCCTCCCAATAGTCTGAAAGACCCTCTGACCCCTGCGATTCGGATTACAGGAGTTTTACTGTATATACAGTATATATATATTTATATATATATATACATATATATATATATATATATATATATATATATATATATATGTATATTTATTTATTTATTTATATATAGATATAAAATGATTGATGAATTGTGCTTGTTTCTACTTGCTGTATCATGGCTATCATATCAATACCAACACAAAATACTGTACATCCAAAAATCAATGCACTGTGCCCTCACTATAATGCAGCTGCCCACACCACAACACACTCACCTCATCCACCTCACTCCTGTAGCATCACCTTAACAAAATGTCCAATGGACCACCAAGTTCAAGTGGCTAATTTCCTGCAGTCAACCGGGTTCATGTGCCGACGAGCCTGGGGCCAGAATAGCTCCAACACGTATCCTTATAAAGTTAACTGTAGTTCTGTATGTTGCCTTCCACAGCTAAACATGACATGGAATGTATTGGGTATTTGATAAAGTACAGTGGTCAGTCTTCTAAATTAAAATGTGGTTTAATATGTGTAATGTCTTTCATCTTTGCCCAGTCAAATGTGCAGTGCAGTTGCTGATTAATACTCATGCAGTAGTGTTTGTCACTTACTAGTCAGCCTTACAAAGTAAATTCTGTTTTAATCCTTGTGATTGCTAGGAACTCTTTCAGTAGAACTGCAGCTTCTAATCTTAGCTAGAATAAAATACCTTAGTGCATCAACCACACTGAATTGGTTTAAGTTGTCTTTGATGTGCAGTGGAGTTAAGGAACACTGTTTAGTCAACTTACAGAGTAGGATGTATATTTCTTAACCATTACTTGACCCAAATTTTCATCCTTTATTAGCTTGTTTCACATAGTTCAGTAGCAAGAAAATGACAGTGCTGCATGTCTGGATCCATGCCATAGCACTTCTTGACTATCATCATATTCTAGTGTTAATCTGTTGTGAAAACTTGACAATTTTAAGTCAAGTTATTTGAGTTAAATGGTACTGTATAATTTTACGTGTCCCACCTTCCACAGCAAAACGTGCAATGGAGTTTATTGGCACACTGATGAGCTCCACCACGGCCCGGCCAGTCCAGATGCCACCAGGCCTCTCGTCGCTTCAGGAGGAGCTGGCCCACATCTGTGGCACATTGCTACGGCTTGTGTCCCATAACCGTTCTGTGTTTGGAGAATATTATGCCGAGATCCTCACTAACCACATCAAGGCTTTCAAGGAGAATGAGTTTGGTGAAGAGAAGAAGGAGGTGGAAAAACCAGAGGAGGGAGCAGTAGGAGGTGCTAAAGAGGAAAAGTGAAAGGATTAGATATCCTACAGTTCTGACTGAACTCAATGCATCATGGTTCAGTTGCGGATAAAGGTTTGCCTTTTATTTCACCTCTTCTGCTTCTCACTTTCCTCTGGTGGGCAATATTCCAAAGCATAGTGAGACTTAGTTTGTCTCTGTACCCATATATGATGCTCTTTGATAGGATGCATCAGGGAGGAAAGTGACGGACATGCCCAGAGTGAGACGTAGAGGCAGTGAAATAGTAGGTGACCTTTTGTCCCTGACTGTAGATTAGGAGCAAAAAAGGGATGAGGAGAAATGGAATATAGGGAAGTAGAACAGGTGATATATTGATGGAAAGCAAGAAGGTTGAAGTAAACAGTGTTATTCTTCTCTTCCTTAGTAGTTCCTTATTCTGGAAGGAATGATTTGAGCAGAGTTGAGTAAAATCCCTTGACTCTAGCCACCTCACAGATCATAGTACAGAAATTATTTGAACTTGGTTACACTCATGAGCTATAATATCTGTCTGTCATTCCTACCTCTGTCTGCAATGGAGTAGTAGCCAGGATCTCACACCAAAGACGTGTTCCATTGTTGATGTGATAATAGTTGATTTGTTTTTATATGACAGAAGTAGGCCACTCTTAAAGCTTAAATACTACAGTGGTTACATGAAACTTGATAAAAGCTATGAGGTAGTAGCGATTTTTCCGTGATTCTAATTATAAAGATTCTGTAGCTATATTTGACTATCAGCTGAGCTGAAAAGTGTTTGTGATCTCTCAGGTTAGAGTAAATGCACAGACTACCCATGGATTACTTTACAATGACACTGCTACTTGTGCAGTCTTGAAAATCTTTGAATTACCAACAACAGACAACTTTGAACCCCTGGTAACAGGTCTTGGTTCAGTGGTGTTGACCTTGTGCCACCACATCCTTTCAGCAGAGGTTGGGATGGAGAGTGAACAGATAATGTGGGTTGTATTTTATCAGGGGACACTTAGCACATCTTCCTCAGCCATTTATTCTGCACATTACACCTCATTATCATCTTGAATGTTATTAGTGCAAACTGTGTTGATATTAAAATGATGTAAATAACATAGAAGAGTGAAGGTGTAATATGCAAAATGAATCACTATGGTAGAGATGCCATTTAGAATACCACCTCTAGCTATAACATCAGCTGGCATGGACTAGGGGAGAAGTATTGAGTTTGGTTTGTGAGTGTACCTACAGCACTGAGCCCCATCATGACAAATATTGTGCTCGTCATATGACAACTGGCAGTGAGGCATTTTTTTTTTAAGCTAACATAAATCCAAGTTTGACAAACTGTGTGTGATTGTTCATGGTACATTTTTTAAAAAGTGGTTATTGCAGATGGTATATATTGACAGATTTTTTGCTGGTTAGTGTTTTATTGTCAGTGAAGTACACCATGGTGGTGATACAAGCTACGGTACTTAACAAAACTACCAATATCTTAGCAGGTAATTTAACTGCTACATCTGAAAATTTTATCAGAGGAAGTTTATTGCCATCTGAATTTTATTTTCATTATTCTTGATTTTTCACATAACATTTACAACAAGACAAGCACTGTTTCTTTTCAGGTACATGCATTATATCCCAGACCCATTTTCTCATTAGCTAAGGAGGCTTCATACCACATCATTCATACCAACATTGTTTTTGTATCTGGTTTGTTGATATATTCTTGTTTGTTATTTATGCAGTCTGTGTCTGTATAACAGATACATAATTAATGTACTTGTGAATAATCAGCTGCTGTGTACAAAACAAATAACTAAGGGAGATGTGGTAGAGAGCCTTATAAGCTGACAAGAATATGTCCCCTGACTGTGCTTAATTGTTATATTATTGTTATTCATTTTTCTTGAAGCTTGTGAATGTGACAAATTTTCAGGACTGAATAACCTCTGTGGCCATTGGTACATTGTATTATCAGGTAAAATACAGTGAAGATAAGGGAAATGCCAAAGAGTTAGTAGTGGTATATATTAGCAGTGTGTATTACTCTGCAAATCCATAAATAAAACCAATTTATGGAGGATTGAGTATAAACACTGGCTACAGCAGTTACTGCAGTATAATTGGGAGGCTGCTAGAGATCGAGCAGCATGGAGAGCTGCCATTAGGTGACCAAGGCTGATGCATGCAAGAATGTTGGAGCCTTTAACCCTTTAAACGCGGAGCGTTGCGTTTGCAACGCTCGGCAAAAAGGACATAACGGCGGAGCGTCGCGTTTGCGATTCTAGTAAATTTTGAATAACCGCGGGCAAGCAGGCTCCAGCTAGTATTGTCTATCAGTACCATCACCCTTTAGCTACAATTAGCATACTTTACCTTTGTAGTACTGACCTCCGTTGTTGCCAAGTATCGCGTTTTTTTCCCCCCTCCCCCCCACCACGGCCCGGCCAGCCTGGCTGTGATACATGGCAGCGCTCTGACTGCTCAGAACTCTAAATCTGCGCTCTCCTCTCACAAGCAGTTTATGCTAATAGGAAACACTTGTTTCCCCAGTTGTAACACTAGCTTTTTTCGCACGGTTTGCCCCTGTTTAGCATCAGTTTACTGCAGGCTGTCAAAGTGACATTATGGCGAGTTCTAGCTCTTCCGAGTCAGTGCAAGCGGCCAACAGGAACGAGAATAAAGTGATGGGCGTAAGGCAGAATAAAAAGCACGCCGCGGTGATCTTTTGGGAAGTAATATGATTGAAAATAATGTAGTATACATGTTTTTAACTGTGAAAATGGAAATGTTTGTTGAGTGACGGGAAGACCGCCGCCGCGCTGCATGTCGGCCGTACGCTCCGTTGATTTTAGCCTTATTTTCAGTGCTTATTGTACAAATACGGATTCCAAACTACCTTTACGTTGTAGTATAAAGTTTACTATGACAGAATGAGGCTGTGGTAGAGGGGAAACCGGTTTGCTGGAGGTGTGAAAGTGAAGATTTGGTTACCCAACTTTGCAAGTCTCCACAAGTCCTTGGGTAGTCCACGAAGGCTCAGCACATGTCTCTGGAGAAAGTTGAATGTAAGTACTATCTGCCATACCAAGTATAATGTTCTAGGGTTAATCTCTGATTTTTGGCAAATGTTTTCCTACAGGTACTCAGACTGCGATACAACCCCGCCACTCGGGGGGGGGGGTCAACTGTTCACGGCCGCGTTTAAAAGGTTAAAAAGGAAAATGTTAATTGGAGTTTTCGTATATTTGAGGTGGTATCAGAGGCAAGGAGAGAGAGAATGTTTGAAAATGGAGGACTGTCAGCAGCATACCCAGTGAAATGAGCCAGACTCATTCACACATCCTTCAGGCTCTAAGAATCCTGGTTCCTTCTTACAGGCCAAACTATCTGCACTTTTTTTTAATTTATATTTTTAGATGTACTTTACATACCCCTGCCAGGTAGTCAGTCTGTCAGCTGCAGGGGACTCTTGTTTATCTAGAGTTCAGGATAGGGGTAATTATGCTGGAAATCGAGAGATTCCAAAGCTGTGAGAGGCATTTTTGTACAAATTCTGGAACACACAAAGTAGGAAAATAAAACTTAGGAACATAAACCTCAGAACCTTCCCTCAGAAACCGCCCTATGTAGAAAGAAGTGCACCCACCCAGAGTGCAATGTCGCCATCATCCATCCTTGCTTCAGTGCCATTACAAAATACACCTCAGAATCAGTCCACTCTACCCTCATTGTAATACAGCTGCCCACACCCTAACACATTTAATTACAGTACCTTTTGCATCTCACTGTTACATCTCAGGCAGTCCTTCAACATACCCTCAGCAAAAGATCCTTGGAATCAGTCCACTGGGTTCATGCCCAGATCAGCCTAGTGCCATAACAACAATAGCACCAGATGTATGCAGTAAACAGGTTGTAGATGATGAATGATGAAACAAGTATGTCCAACTGAGAATCTTACATTGTTACATATCCAGTTACACATATTTGTTATTTGCCAACAGTTTCCAGAAGCTGTTGGGAAGTAATGGTGATTATGGCACTTGGTTTAGCTCCCAGTCCATAGAAAGCACCAGTTATGCCATAGCCAGCCACATTATTGGGATTCCTTAAGAAGATGCCCAGCATCACTTGATTTGGTATGAGCTTTGCCTGCCTGATTGATGCCAGAGACTTGGGTGGCAGTTAAACAAGAGTTCCCTGTACAGTATCAGGTTATGAATGGGGCGAAGTATATTTGAAATTTTGTGAAGTACATATTACTAAAGGAAAAGAAGATGCCACACAAAACAGTAAAGAGTTATATAAGAGGACTGAGCTTCAGTGAAATATCCCACAGTACACTCACAAGGCATTGTTTTTGCTCATCCTGTATCAGTACCTGTGGCTGGAATGTAGTCATAGTGATCGACACCAAGTCAGGCACTATTGTCATCTCTTAAGCCTTGGAGCCCAGGGATGTCTTTTTCATTTTATTGTCATCTTGTGACACTTTTATTTAACTTAGGTTAGACTTTTGGAACTGGAGGGGTCATGTTAATCTTCATTCCTTCCATACAAGAAATTCTTTTTGAAGCTGATTAAAATTGTTTACTAGTAGTAAGGGTAAGCAAGAAAGGACGTAACCTGGATTCAAGGCTTTAAAGTGATTAAGTAGTTATTTGTGCAGGATTGAACAAAGACCAAGGAACAGTTCACAGTGTCACTTCACCTTGAACTCCTAAAAAAGTTTCAGACCACAATGACAGGTCATTACAGTTGGTGTGAAATTCAGGTGTGACTCTTTCAGCCAGTGATGAAGGTAGAGAAAGTGAACAGAAACCATGTCTCATGACTGTACATATTAATTCCTTCAGGCCTGTGATGTATTATTCTATTCTATTCTGTGTTACCATCAGATGTTTCTGTTCTATACTCTGTTCATTTTAACTAGGTGTAAAATTGCCACCTCTCCATCAGTAATGCTGAGCTGCAACAAAATATTAGCACCAGAATGTTGTGCTAGTGATGAAGAAGTTCTGTGGAAAGGCTGTAGAACCATGCTCATGTCTTGTTTTGCCAGTTTGATATGGCAGATAAGCTGCAAAAGGATGAAAATCTTTGCCTAGTTAAAGTCAGGAAGCTACAATCAGGAAAGATCTTGTACTACAGGGAATTAATGAAGGATATATTTAATCTCTAGCTTGAAGCTTTTCTTTAAAGCTGAATAAAAACATCTGGTAGCTGCGAGAATTAAGATGAAATATGCATCACTGAACTGAAGATGTTAATTCAGTCAGGTTGTACTGAAAGAAGCCACTGGTAACTAACATTGTCTTTCATTTTTACTGATAGCTTTTCGTATAGACACATTCTTTGATATGTTTCAGTTGATCCCAATATTGTCTCTACCTTGTGAATCTGCAGACAATGATGCCAATTCTTGTGAGCCTGTCAGACTTCCTAGCACCTCACTATTCTCCTTTATGCATCACTGTATTTGAAGCATTTTCTTTCATGCTGTTTAGATCTTGATAATGCCAACATATTGTACTTTGCATATATAATATACAGTACAATGCAAGGTAATGTTTAAATGTTGTATGCGAAAGCAGACATTTTTGTGTGTGTGTAAATCAGAGCATTAACTTCACAGTTCCTTTGTTAAGGCCCAGCAGTCCTCGTGTGTTGCACTCTTTCACACGTCACCACTTTGACATTAATATACATTGTAGTGAGTGCACACTTTATATATATATATACTGGTATATATATAATTGGGACATTTCGAAGACCAGTGATGCCTATTTTAATAATACTATATTCAGATCATCAGACTGTTCCCTGCTATAGCCTGGGATTGAACTCATCTTTTACAACAGTAGACCACTTTAACTACTTCAAGAGGTGCTACAAAGCCTTTATAAGCTGATGAGAATACAGGCAAGGCATTATGTGTAGAGAAATTAAAAGTTATGTTGACATATCAGAAATGGGTCAGTGCAGGATCTTAGTGTAGGTAGTTAATACTGATACATCGCAGTAGTTGGTGAACTTGATGGGTTTCATTTTGTAAGATTCAAACTCTGGTATATTTTAGCTGACCATGAGTGCCTGTCAATGGCAAAGTGTTTGTTACATTACACGCTATTCTGTTTACTCCAACTTGGCCTAAATTTACCATCTCTTCATTGTGAATTCTAAGTCGTAATAAGAGATTAACATTAGAGTACGATGTCATTTGTGAGAAAATGCTATGGGAAAGATATAGAGTCACAGTATAGTCTTTTCTGTGACTGTGTGAAAAATCCAGGCCAAGTTAGTGTGAAAGAACTCCAAGTGTATTTAGCATGTACGAAATTCTTGTGATAGTGCTCTGCATACCATAATTAGTGGCATTTTGTAATTGCATTTTTTTGTTTTTTTACATGTGCAATACAAATGTGCTAGTGTATCCTAGTCACAGCTATTAAGAAACGTTTGTTATGAAAGGATTATGTCTACATTACTTACCTTGTACAGTGAGTCCTTGTAATTTTTTTTTTTTTTTTTTTTCTCCCAATAAGTCTTCAGTAAATTATAAAAAAATTACCAGTTAACACACTCAGGCTCTTGTACTCTCTCAGGTGAATTAAATTATCTGACAGCTGGAGTAAAAGTAAGGGATTTGCCCAGTCAAGTAAAGGGACATGAGTACCAACACTCTCACTCCTGTGACTCACTCAGCTGAATAAAATCATCAGATGGTATCTTGGATAAGTATAGTACAAGAGCAGTCCCTAGCATAAGAAGGTTCAGGTTCAGTCACTATGTATAAATCTGAATAGGCAGTTTCTCCCAGTTTACAGTACTAGTTGTATGGTGAAGGTGTGATTATTCTGAGACACAGCCAAGACTTAACGAGGACTGACTGTATATGTTTAAATGTATTCCAGTAAAATTGGTATGATCTCTTGTAAAGAAGGCAGGAGCTGTTAATGTACAACCGACCTCAGCTAGAGCAGCCCCACCAGGCCAGTGATGTATTTTATTCTTGCTACCACCAGAGGCATCTGAGAGACTTTTTATGCTGGGGGAGTTTAACACAGCCATCATTAACCTGTTCCTTATGTGAAGCCTTTCCTAAGTTGGTTAAAATCATCTGGGTCCATAGTCTGAACAGGTATGGAAGCTCCCTAATACCTTTTTGTAAGCAGTTTATTTTGATCATACGTTACTGTACTCTTCTTTTTTGTTTTAATGTTGCCGTACTCTCTGTAGGTAAGGTACAAAATGATATTAAATAGCCAGATTCAAAAATAAATCACTGAGGATACAGTGCTAGGGAGCTTCTGTAACTGACCAGCATTTGGGCCCTGGTCGTAGCGAGACTAAGGCTAAGATGTCACTGGATTCACGGGGTTAGAAACTGTGCTTTACCAGATATCTCAAAAGTGTTATGCACTGTTATGTAGACGCTCGGGGCAGGGTTTTCATCGTTGAGGGTTACTCGCACCTCTTCCAGACCATCGTGTTTCTGGATATTGCTCACTGATATGTACTGTCTTTATGTTATTTATGCTATCTGTGTGAATATTTGAATGATAACATGCAGCTTGATACAGAGGTCCTCATCCTTATTTTGGACACCTTTCTTCCTCCCAATATAAGATAATGGGACAGAATTTCCTCCAGGTCACTTTCTCCTTGCATACATCTCCCACTCTTTCAGGCATTCCCGTTCCTTTTTCATTTCTCGCACCAGTATGCCACTCCACCTCTCTCTTTCAGACACTCCTTTTCCTCTTTGTTTTCTCTCATCAGTATGCTGCTTCATTTTTCTTTTGTGTGACACATGACCTCTCTCTCTCAGTCTCCCTTTCAGTTGCTGAGGTGTAATATGCAAAATAAGGAAGAGGTGCTTGGGAGATTCCTGAACTGATGACAGTAAGACCCCAGGATAGTGATGCACCATTTTATGAAGTTTGTATATTTGTATTTTTCAGCAAACCAAACCTGCATGTAGAGTGGATGGGTGCACTGTAGGAATTTTTAAAAAGTTCACTTCAAGGGGAAAGGTAACCAGTTTTCCTCACGTATTGTGATTTTTTTTTTTTTTTTTTTTTTTTTTTTACCTTAATATTTAAGCCAAAGATTTAAAGCTATGTGGTCATGTTCCTCAGTTCATTATGGTATTGTATGATAATGTCAAAGTAGAGTGATGCTCTCGGGATTGTCCGTTGGTCAAAAAATGGTAAGAGTAACAACAAATTAAGTTTAATAGTTCTAGAAATCGGTGGAGCAGTTCATGTACAGTCAAATACTTAAGTCTGTTTGTCACTCCTGTCTCTCTTTCCTGTCTGGATGAATAATGCATGAATATGTTGTAGTGGACTGAGGTGAATACTATCAGTCATACATGTGTGGGTGATTATCTGCACCGTTGTCCTTTATGTGTCATTCAAGCATCAGTAACTCCAGCCATGGGAGAGGCAGGGCACATGAATGAACTTTAATATTGGACTTCATATTATTCATCAGTTTTAGTGGTACAATCAGCTGAGAGAAAAAGAAGATTAGATCACCAATGGTATTTGCTCTGACAGTGACAAGATTATGAACACATTTGGGGGAAAATAGTTTTGGTATGGTTTAGTCAGTTTTTCTTTACTACATCATATTTAAGCTTTATATATCTGTGGTAATATCATTATGCACTGCAGTAGCTACTTAAACAGTCAGTCCTTGTTACGTGTCACTCCTTTATACCTTTTTTTATTAAATTAAAAAGAAATGTTAAAAGTTCCATTGCTACCTATTGATTTGCTTGTTTTCCCACACATAAAGAATCAGTTGTATGGAATAAGTTAGGGCAGTTTGGAACATCCCTGACATATACTAAGGACTGACTGACTGATCCAAAATAGACCGACTTGCATGTAAAAAAATGTATACCTCAACTGTAATCATTATCATGGTCTGGCATAAACAGTAAGTCCTTGTTATATGTTGTCCCCCTCACACCCTTTTTCCCCATTTAAGCCCACAGTCTGTTACAGAATGATTCCTAAATAAAGTTCTGGTAACACCAATAAAGCTGGTGGTTACAAGGCTTCTGTTGGAAGGACAGTCTTGCAAAGGTTTAATCCCCGTGAGGTGACTGGAGGCTTTTTGATCATGTAATGCCACAGGGGGATATAAGCTGGTCACTTACCCTTGTGTTCACTGGATTGGTAGCCTAGCCTTACCCTGACACCTCAAAGGGGATAAAAATCTAGGTTGGTGGTTACTGCTTTATCTCAGTTTGCCATGCCACTTTTATGAAGAAAGTTGTTTTACAGGGTGGTCTGTAAATAGCACTGCACAAGAAAGTCATCTGATGATTCTTGTGTTGTGGGGATGGCTTAGTCTGCTGGTGTGGGTGTAACAGGTGTAACAGTGGGAGTAGGTAATTACTAAGTGATGCACAGTAGCCTTTGATAGTTTTGACTGAATCATCCCTGCAGCACAAGAATTTGCCCGGCAGAGAGGAAGAGGAATGTGGCTGAGAGGAAGTGGAGTGTTATATATGGACCAACCTGTGTTTTGGACTGCATCCTCAACATGTAATAAGGGCTTACTGTACAGATATATTCAATACGGTATGCACCATTATCAATAAATTATATTATCATAATAACACTAACCAATACAGTGTAGGGACATTTACAGTTGTGTAGGCTGATACTCTTGAAACTAATACAGTACATTATACAATAATGTAATGAATAAAGGTTTGTGGGTACCATATGAATCTTATGTAAGTTAATTTATCTATGAGATATGCATAGATGCAAAATAAATTAATGTGTTAAGCCAGTTATCCATTTACATTGGCAGTAGCATAGCAGATGGGATCAGTGACATGGGTAGATTTAACCCTTTGACTGCCTCAGCTCTTGTTCACCCAAATAAAATCACACAGCATCAGTTGGAGTGAAATACAGGGTGAAGTACAATGTTACAAGAGCCCATAGCGGTGAAAGGTTTATGGTAAGTTAAGTCATGCATGAAGTATAATTGAACAGGTTAATTGTGTGTAAGTCCCTCTTAATTGCTTTCCTGTGGCTGCAAGAGCGAACACCTCCGTTATCGTGGTCAAGGTGTTAATGGTATGAGTGCATTGTTTGATCATGGTCCCACTTTCCGATTAATATAAGTCACACATCTTTGTTAACTTGTTCGCCCTATAGTCGGACTCTCGTTGGCTCAGAAGGCCCTCAAGCACCTCTTCCTTAGTGATTTATTTTATATACTACACTTTCCTGTGCTGTTATATATTTTTTTTAAGTCATTGGTCCCAGAGATGCCATTTTTATTTTCTTGTTACTGATTATTTTATTTGACATGGAGTAGACTTCTGGAATTGGAGGGGTTATATAATATAGCCTAATAAACTCCTGCAGTACAAGAGGCTTTTTCTGAACAGAATGAAATTGCATGATAGTGACAAGAGTTACTAGAGAGGACATCACCTAGATTGAAGGGATTAATATCAACATTGTTGGAGTCCCAGGTTCATCTGAAATGTAAACCTAATGGACTGCAGACTGAAGTTCCTTTATCCAGCAGTCCACCATCCTCCGTTTGGGGAACAGGGAAGGAATTTGAGAACATTATTATAATCAGGGGATGTTGACACCTGGTTATATCGTTGCCTTTGCATGAAGGTGCCCCTCACCATTACTAATATCAACATAGATTACATAAATAGCATAGAATGTTAACATTACACATAAATTGTTAAGGGAGAGATGCTGGGGAGCCGCCTTAACCAATGAGGATACGCGCCTTGGTGTAGATGTACTTAGAGGATATTAATCTTTAAGTTATGCAGTTTTAATCTGTAATATAATCTTTTTGTACTTGATGAAAAAATAGTGATTATAAAAGTGATATATTGTACTGAGTTTGTGTGTCTCAACATCCCTGGCTAGATACAATGTGAGGGGTGGTTAAATGCCCCACAGTTAAGGCCTTTCATACATTCGATCCCCGTGAGGTGACTGAAGGCTTTTTGATCATACACATCAGCTTGTCTTTATCTGACTGAGATCTCTATCCCCTGTTCAGCAAATATGATGATCAGGTGTAGTCAGATGGACGATAAACTTGACTAGATACTCGACTCATCTCTGCCTCCTATCTAATGTTTATCAAATTTCACCCAACCACAACTTGGTATTCAAGTTTTGCAGATTACCAAGTCAGTTGAAAACAAGCAGCCAAGAGAAGCTGGCTAGTGTTCTGACCTTTAAATGTACTGGACTATCGTAGTCTAGCCTTGGGTGCCTATTCCTTGAGATGGTGTGGGTAGAAATCTGGATCCGTCTGTCAGTCAATAGCCAGACTCCATTCCCCTGGAAGTGTATAACCAAACTCCATTTTATTCAGCGCAAGCAGGTTAATCTAGAACTGAAGGGGAAGACTTCGAAGTATCTCCCATAATCTGAATAAAACCGTGTAGAGGAGCGAGTATAAAAACGTCATCGTACTGAAAGGCTGAAGAGGGGAAAAATGTCTTCGATGGCAACACTATCACTCTCGCATCCACATCCACCTCTCTAACCGATCAAACCTCAATGAAGTGTTTTCGAAGTTTTAAACTGAGTGTTCATGGCTGCTACAGGATAATTTACTGCATGTAGAAGGATGGGTAAATTTCATGGCGTTTATTAAGGTAACTATATAAATTAATACGAAAATAAACCTTTGTGTAATGCTGTGTTTTTAAGGCGACTTCTCGTCGTAAAAACACGAGCACTGGAACGGGGTCCTTTTACTAGACCGGATGTAATGCACTAACAAAGGAACAGAGCATTAAAAGAGACAGTACACCGTATCACATCTATTGCTTAAGTTCTACTCATTACAGTGTACATACAACAATATTTGGCACATAATAGAACAGATATACAATAGTACACTCGTTTACATAGCCTGATCCAATATATATATATATATATATATATATATATATATATATATATTTACATAGCCTGATCCAATATATATATATATATATATATATATATATATATATATTTACATAGCCTGATACAATATATATATATATATATATATATATATATATATATATATATATACGTGGCACAGGGCAGTCGTGGATATGCTTTACTGTTACTTAGATGAAATATCACTTCACTGTGGTTGTCAGTTTGGATTAATTATCGTGTCACTGGTGGATAATAATAAACGGGGGAGTCTCACTTTGGTTCACTGTGATCGGGAGTCTGTGGCGGAGATATTAATATAATAGAGGTAGGGTGCGGATGGCGACATTCGACAGTGTCAAGTCGCGGGGGAACACTTCGCTTGCCTTTCGGCTCACTCGCGCACCTACCTCTAGTTCCACAGAAAACCCCCCGTTTCCTTCCTGTAGAGGGGGACTGAACTGTTTAACACTTTGCACACGAATTTCTATGATACCACTGTTTAATATATCTTTTATTAGACACTGCCACTGTGCATTGGATCACTGTCACTGTATTCGGGGTCACTGTCACTGTTTTACCCTTGTTTCTTGGGTTGTTAAGTCACTGGTACTTACTGTCAGGGAGGCTCCCTTGTTTGGGGCCTCGACCTGAGGGGCGGCTCCTTCCTAGGACCGCGCTGGTGGGGTGCAGGGAGGCCCTGTGGTCTGGGGGCCTCGACCTGATCGGGGGCCCTCGGGGCTAGGGCCGAACAGCCGGAGGATTCGGGCCTGCTTCCTCTGCTTCCGGGGAGTGAGGGAGCCTGGGTCTCCGTCGTCGTGGACTGCGGTGGAAGGCCTGGGCGTCCTGGGACTGCGGGTGCTCAGGGGGAGAGGCGCCGTCAGGGCTGGGCTGCGGCAGCGTCTCCTGTAGGGCTCCGACAGGGCTAAGGAACTCCCGGGTGTGGGCGGTAAGTCCGCTATCGGGCCTTGCCACCACTCTAACGCCTCCTCCTGGCCAAGAAGCCTGGATGGCGACGAAGGGCTCCCCGAAGGGAAAGAGGCTAAAGGGAGACTCACGCTCTTCGTGGTTCCCTGAGTGTGTTCAGAGGGCTGAGTTGGGGCTCTACTTCCCCCAGTGTGGACTTTGGCTGTAGCCATGAACTTGCCCTGCGTGCGAGGGACACCTATAGGGTGATCGAGGTCGCCCTTTCGCCGAGGCAAGGTGCCGTCGACGTGGTGTTCCTCCCGCAGTAGGGAACAAGCCGGAGTGAGGGGCTCAAGAGCCGCACTCTCTCCAATACGGACAGATCCTACCTTCAGGGAATCCTCCACCCTGGTACGTGCCCCAGCCGAAGCTGAGTGTCTGCCCGTACGGGAAACGACTAACGGAGAAACGGGATCACCCGTCTGCTTCGGCGAGAGGCCGGCCCCGAGTCGCCGCTTCCGTAATTGGGTAGCGCTACACGTACGGTAGCAGGGTCTCTCTACCCTGGACCGTATTCTGGCCGTAGCCAAAGTACAACTGGAGAGGGATGCACACAGGCAACTCTCTCTCCTCAGCGTGTTAAGGCCGGAGCCTGGGGTCACCTTCCCCTTTACACACTCTGTCAGGCCGTAGCCTGTGTCTATTTCTCTTCCACTTTTATGGCCGTAGCCTTGGGCCTCTTCCTGCCCTAGAGGGTGTAACAAGACCGTCAAGACGGTGTTACCTGGGACTGACCTCTTTTCAGTCCCACCCCTGGTCTGACGGTCACTACCCCGCCTGCACAGTAGTTCAGTTTGCCTGAACGCCTGGGGTTGGGGCACTTGCGGGGAATAGGGGCTCAGGGTCGGGATGCCCCGATGACCCTCTTGCCCGAGGTCACTAACCTCACCTGTGTGTCCTCCTGGGGTGGTGGTGGGGTGGCGGCTCGGCGGTGGTGTGGGGGGTGGTGAGGTGGGAGGTCCTGTGGCGGGCACGGCGGGCATTTTACTTTGCATCTCCATATTTGAGTTACCACGATTCTTCTTTTCCTCCACCTCCTTCTCTGCTTTAGCTTCTATCCAAACCGCCTAATTAATCGCTACTGGCAGAGACTTAGGGGATAAACGGTGGATTTCTTGGCGTTTATTAATAGCACAGCATCATAACAAGAACAAAGGCATCTCAGTAATTCAGTGCTCAAACTACTTTCCCTTCCTGCCTGCTCTCATCCCCCACCCCCTCCCTCTGCGTCTCCATCCCTCTCACTCCCTCCTCCACTATTTCATGCCGTTCGAGTCGTGCTTCGGATTCATATTTCGAGGATCTCCATAGGGGGTTCTTAACTCCATCGCTATAGTTTGTTTTAATAAGATACCGGAAATAATATAGTTACAATGAGAAATATACTTTAAATTAATATATCGAGAATAATATAGTTACAATGAGAAATATACTTTAATGCAGATTTGATATAAAGTTCTGCCGTCAAGATTCGCATTGCTGTGGTTCGAGATTGCCCAGGGTGTTAACTTCTTGGTTCGGGAGGCTGAACTTGAGAATCCCCGCTCCACCCAGAGGCCCGAGAGACGTCGGCAGAGCGAGAGAGACGGTCGTGAGGTGTGGTTGCGGTCCGTGAATTTCCGACCTTGCACCGGTTAGTAAGTATTATTAATAATTTGAAATTTTTAGGACTTTGAAAGTTCATAGTTGTTTTCTCTAGCAATCGTTGAGGTAGTTAATTCAGCTTGGGAGTGGGTTACAGCGCTCGGTTGGGTGGATGTGGTGAGGTTGAGCCTGCGAGCAGCTTCCCGGACATGCTCTTTATAAATATACAGTAGGTAATGTATTTGTAGAACTGCTTGAAAACCCTTAATTACTAACCATGGCTGTTAGTTTTATTCAGCTTTAGAGTGGGTTACCGTACTGCGATAAGGTATTAGCACGAAATTCTAACCAGGCCTGCGTAACGTTGTCCATGTACCTTAATCAGATTTATATACGACCTCAGTGATTTCCCGCCCTTATGGGATAATTGTGAATAAACTGACGCTTTTGTGCACATTTACGATTATATTGGCATAAAAATAAGCTAGCAAGTGATGATTATGCAGCACGTGCTCCATTCCATGACTTGAGCCCGCTGGCTTATCTTGAGATTCTGGCCGCCATTTTGATTCACAGATGCGGGCTGTCACTGAAGTTTGAACGAACTTGATTCTTATTATTGCTACTTCTATGCCTACGTTTTATTTGCAACCTCTAAACGTTTTATTTTTCAGCTTCCAGATTTTTAACTTTTTACTGCTAATTCCTGACTTGTAGTGAACCACGCTCTTGGTAATTCGATATTTATTTTCGTTTCTATAGTGCTACTTCCAGCCGTTTTATTTTGCGATGTTCAGACTGATTTTTCTACTTCCGAAAGTGTTTTTTTTTTTTTTTTTTTTTTTGGGGGGGGGCCACTTCGAGAAGTTTCATATTTTGTTCAGTACTTTCGAAAGTTTTTAGTACTTCCGGAAGTTTTAGTACTACTGTAAAAGACGTTTTTGTTTTATTTTGCTGTTTCGTAGGGTACGTTTCTCTTGCTATTTCCAGGCGTTTTATTGGTACTTTCAATCGTTTTGTTGTTACTTTCGGGGGGTTTCATTTATACAGTTGCCCCAAGAAGTGATGGCAGAGTTTCAGATTGCTTCGGTTCAGTCTTACGCTACTGTAAAATTATTGCGTGTTACCATACTAGACTTGAACTCCACAAATTATTCCTGACTGTCCCTGAGCGATAGTTGTGAAATTTGAATTAGTTCCGTTTAGGATTTCCTATTATCGTAACTGTAATGCTGTGTTTTTAAGACGACTTCTCGTCGTAAAAACACGAGCACTGGACGGGGTCCTTTGGCTAGACCGGATGTAATGCACTAACAAAGGAACAGGGCATAAAAAGAGACAGTACACCGAATCACATCTATTGCTTAAATTCTATCCCTTACAGCGCTACATACACAACATTTGGTACACAATTACACAGAGATACAACAATACACTTATAATTGGATCCAATCTACTTTTGCACAGGGCACAGGGCAGTCAGGGATATGGGTTACTGTTATTGAGGAGAGATATCACTTCACTGCGATGGTCAATCGAGAACACTGGTCGTGCCACTGGTGGATAATAATAAACGGGGGAGTCTCACTTATATTCACTGTGATCGGGAGTCTGTGGGGGATATGATACTATAATAAAGGTAGGGTGCGTGTGGCGACATCCGACACCGTCACCTAGTCGCAGGGAAGCACTTCATTAGCCTGGACTTTGATGCATGGTCGTGGAGTGTGCAGACGTGTTTCTCTGGCTCTCCTCTAGCTGCAGGGTTGCCTCACCGGCTTTAGCTTTGTTTTCTCCGCCACTAGGGCGTTTTTCAATAAAGTTAGGTTAGCTAGTACTAATTCTCCTCCCAGCCCTTTAGAGATATAGTAAGTGTCTATATCTGTTTCCTGAGATTGCCTTTGCTTACTCACCTCTGGAGTGTACCCCCCACTGATCGCTCTGGGGTGTGAGTTATACACGGGCGCGTCCTCCCGAGAGTGGTTTGAGAGGGTAATCTCAGACTAGGTGTGTCTTTCCCAGGTACCTTGTCCCTTGCTTGTTTTTCTCCTTCTTCCCACTTCCCCCGTGAGGGGGAAGTGGTTGCTATGACGGACGCCCCTGCTGCCTCCCCCCCCTTCAGGGGGGGAGGTGGTCCTGACGAATGTAACGACCGGACTGACCACCCCCAGACTGACTGACGCCAAACTCGTGCCCCACTTGACGTTCCTGTTGACAATGCCACGTTCGTCATTATCCATGCTCTAGGTTCGACTCCCCTGTCCAGTCTCAATCCCTTCCTTATCAAGAAGGTGATTGACCACTGTGCAGGAGAAGTCGAACAAGTGAAAAAACTTGCTAACGGAGATCTCCTGGTAAAAACTGTTAACTCGTCACAAGTGAGAGATTTGCTGAAACTGCGTAAATTCCACTGTTACGATGTCGAAGCCAAAATCCCAGTCTCCATGAATTCTTGCAAGGGTGTTGTCACTTGCAGGGATCTCATGGTGATGAGCGAGGACGAAATCGTACAAGAATTGGCGCAGCAAGATGTAATTGAAGCTAAATTCATAACTCGTTATTCGGAAGGCATAAGGACGAAGACAGCAACTATTATCTTGACATTTGCCAAAATTTCTCTTCCTAGTCAAGTCAAAGTTGGTTATGAAATCATTCACGTTCGACCATACATCTCTAACCCTTTCCGTTGTTTGAAATGCCAGTTGTATGGGCATGGTTCGAAGACTTGTCGGGCTTCCCAGCCAGTGTGTGGCAAGTGTGCAAGCCAGGGTCATGATGCGGAACATTGTACATCTGAGACGGTCTGTTGCTTTCACTGCAAGGGCGCTCACTCCACTTCCTCTAGGGATTGTCCCAAGTGGAAGGAGGAGAAGGAAGTCTGCACAGTGAAGGCAACTGAGGGCATTTCCTATTACGAAGCTAGGAAAAAGGTGAAGGAGTTGCATGCAACTCCCACGCCGAATAGGTCCTATGCTTCGGCGGTAATGTCCCGTCCTGTGATGTGCTCTGTAGAGACCCAGACTGACCCTGTCTTTCTCCCTCCTGCCACTCACAGTACATCTCCATCTCGACCTCCTGTCCGTTCCAACTCTCTCACTGACATCCCTAAGGCATCAACTTACTCTCAGGCTGCTGCTGCCTCTTCATCGGTACGGCCTAAAACGAAGCCTGACAAGTCTAGTAAAAGTAACATGACCACCCTCACGAAACAGTCACGTCCTCATGTCTTTCCGGTTCCTACTCCAGCGAGGGAGAGAAAGGTTAGCTCTTCCTCGGGGGAGGCTGGGAACCTAGTTATTGATGACAATATGGAGGTTTCCATTAACAAGCACCGGGATAGGTCCCCCGGTAGTCGCTCGCCTGCCGGCGGGAGACAAAAAAAGACAAAGCACACTGGCCCCCAACGAAAATCTTAAACCGTCGCTTTCACTGTATTACAGTGGAATTGTAGAGGTATTGGGAATAAGTTACACAATATAGCAATCTTGCTTTCTATACACAGGCCAGACGTTGTTTGTTTACAGGAGACGCGCCTGGAGGATCACCCTGATCCTCCACAGTTCAGACACTATCACTCGTATAGAAGATATGAAGGTCACGGAGTTGCCATATACACACATAAATCACACCCACAAACGGAAGTGATTCTAAATTCTACTCTGGAAGCTGTCGCGTGCAGAGTAAAATTTAATAACACGTATCTGTCTATTTGCTCTCTGTACTGTCCTCCACATGGCCCCATTCATAGTGATGCTTTAAATTCACTAGTTGAACATCTCCCTGGGAATAAGTTAGTGTTGGGCGATTTTAACGCCCATCACTATCAATGGGGTAGCTTGAGGATCGATGGTCGTGGGGAGCAAGTAGCCGACCTAATACTACAGTCCAGCCTCTGTCTTCTGAACGATGGTAGAGCGACTCGTGTAGATGATCGTACTGGTAACTTTTCGGCCATTGACTTATCTTTGGCCTCCTGGTATACATCAAGATCTCTCATGGGACCCTTACGACGACTCCTTGGGAAGTGATCATTTACCCATCTGTCTTTCTTATACACGCGACATCATTTCGGACCCTCCACCTCCAAAATTTAACTATAAGAAAGCAGATTGGGGATCCTTCTCAAGGATCGCCAATTTAGATATATCTGGGGAGACCATAGATGTTAAGGTCGAAAATATAACTACTTCCATATTACACGCAGCTGAGGCTGCTATTCCCAAGACTTCTACAGTTCATGCGAAGCATAGAGCACATTGGTGGACGCCGGATTGCCGACAAGCATTAAGAAAACGCAATAGGAGATACAGGATTTTTGATAGTCAGCCCACTGAGAAAAATTTTATTGCATACAAACAGGCACGGGCTGAGGCAAGGAGAATAATAAGAAGGGCCAAACGTGACTCCTGGCGGTCCTTTGTGTCCACGGTGACTCGTACGACACCATTACGTAAAGTCTGGTCCACCATAAGAATATTAAATAATAAAGGCCCATATTTCCCCATTACCACCTTGCAAACAAATAATAACATCTATGACGAGCCCGTGGACGTTGCTAACATCCTCGCCAGGAGTTTTTCTCATGTAAGTAGCTCAGCCAATTATGACCCGCGTTTCCAACATCATAAACGCACGGCTGAGCTACAGATATTAGACTTTGCCACAGAAGACGTAAACTCCCCGTACAACCAAGAGTTTACGCTAGATGAACTGCTCCTTGCCCTTAAATCCTGTAAAGACACCAGCCCTGGACCAGACACCATCACGTACGGTATGATCCAGCATCTTAATCAGGACAACCTGATTAAGATGTTAGCATTGTACAATGAGATTTGGGCGTCTCGAACGTTCCCAAACTCATGGCACTTTGCGCACGTCATACCGATACCCAAAGAGGCTGGTCGTCTTATGAATCCCACTTCATTTCGTCCTATTGTGTTGACTTCTTGTCTATGTAAGGTCATGGAACGAATGGTTAACAATAGGCTTCTTTTTGTTTTAGAGTCGAAGAATTTGTTAAATGATCAACAATGTGGCTTCCGTAAATACAGAAGTTCACTAGATCATTTAATGAATTTGGAGCATTGTATTGCAGAGGCATTTGCCAATAAAGAATTCATGATAGGGGTGTTCCTGGACATCCATAAAGCCTATGACATGACCTGGCGACACGGTGTACTAATGAAGCTCTATGCTTATGGTTTAAGAGGAAATTTGCCTGTTTTCATTTCAAATTTCTTAAGGGACAGAACTTTCTCTGTCAAATTGCCCCGTAACGTAACATCGGATATATTTATCCAGGAAAACGGGGTGCCACAGGGAAGTGTGCTTAGTCCTACTTTATTTAGTATTATGATCAATGATATTCTGTCATCAGCTCCCATCCCGAGGAATCTTAAATACTCACTCTACGCTGACGATTGTGCAATATGGCACTCTTCCCGTAATGCACAATTTTCGGCTGGGCGGATTCAAGCAGCCCTTGACTCCGTCCACCAATGGGCCTTGCAGTGGGGATTTAAGTTTTCCGTACGTAAGTGTGCCGCTATAGTTTTCACTAATCGTAACGTACCTAATTTGTGCTTAACTTTGGATAATCAGGCGGTACCTTTTCAAAATTCTGTAAAATTTTTAGGAATACATTTTGATCGTAGAATGAATTTTAAACTTCACGTTAATACTTTGCTTGCTCGTTGTGATAAACCGTTAAATGTCCTCAAGTACCTAGCGGGTACTACCTGGGGTGCCGACAGAAAATCTTTATTAATGGTGTATAAGTCCCTTATTCGATCGAAGCTAGACTATGGCGCACAGGTGTATGGCTCGGCATCCGATGCCACTCTGAAAGGATTGGATGTGTTGCAGAATAAATGTTTGCGAATGTGTCTTGGAGCTGTCCGGTGTACCCGTGTAGCTCGTATGGAAGTGGAGGCGAATGTGCCTCCCCTCCGTATTCGCCGTGACCACCTGGCCTTGTCCTATGGTATAAGGACATTTAGGAAATGTAATATCGGCAATGTGGCCTGTACCCCCCTGCGTCAATTCCACCACCTTCTGCGGGGGGTGCGTCGGCCACTTGCCGCTCGCCTCCACTTACTGACTCAGGAGCTTGATGTGGACCCCAGTGACTGTGACAAGTTGGTGCTTAAAAATATAGCGCCTTGGGAGCCACCCGGCTTGACAGTCGATGTCACATGGCTCCCAGCACCAAAGGCCAAGGCGCCGGAGTCGGAGGTCCACCACTTGTTTCGTAAGATCATTGTTCGTCACTTGGGGTCCCATCAATTGTACACCGACGGCTCCAAGTCGAGTGAATGTGTGGGTGCAAGTGTGTGGTCGACTGAATGTGCCCTCAGGTATCGGTTGCCGACTCATACATCTGTGTTTACTTCAGAACTTTTTGCTATTGACAAAGCCATAGACTATGCTCTCAATTCTAGACATGACTCATTTGTCATATTTTCAGATTCAAAATCAGCCCTTCAGGCAATTGCATCTTGTACTACGGACTCTCACGAGATCCAGGGCCGCATCGTTAATAAGTTGCATTCATGCAACAAGTCATTCACGCTGATTTGGGTGCCTGGTCATTGTCGTATCTACGGCAATGAGCAGGCTGACTTACTTGCAAAGTCGGCTGTAGAGCTCGAGGAGACTTGGGACGTTCCTCGTGATCTGCGGTCGAGTCTCTCTCTCGGAAAGAAATCAATAAATCTTCTGTGGCAAGGTCAGTGGACCAGACTAAATATTCCAACTTGTAAACCGTACCTAGGCGACTGGGACACTGCCAACCGTCCCAGTCGCCTAGAAGAAAAAGTGTTGGCACGGTTACGGCTCAATGCCACCGTTTTAACCCACATAAAACCATATATGGAAAGACGCTTCCCACCGCACTGTGACATCTGTGATGCGGTGTTATCTATCAGTCATATCATCCTGCGCTGTCGGCGATTTATTCGTGAACGCGCTTCACTTATTAATTACTGCGGCGCAGCAGACGTCCCCTTCACCCTTTCCACCATCCTGGGTGATGGGGACATTGTTATGACTGATAAATTGATGGCTTTCTTGAGAGAGACCGGACTGATCAGAGTGATGTGACTTTTTTACTGTGTGGTTATGGTTTTTATCAACGGTAAATATGTATATATTGTAATATTAATTAGGGTTGACAGTTGACATATTTTAAATAGTTCCTCCTCCCACTGATCTATTTCTAATATAGATGTCCCCTACATTAAGCCAAGTTCCTCGCCTGACAGTCACCAGCTGATGAGTGCAAGTGTGCAATATAGGAAGGTATTGGGCACTTGCAGTCGATGGTGGTCTGCTGGGCGAGGTTCTTCACTTTTTGTACAAATTATGTAAATACATTATATTATCTTGCTTAAGTTATTCTAATTAGGGCCGACAGCTGACATATATGGAAATGTTCCTGACTCGTCTGGTTCCCTTTCATATATTGATGTCCCTTATATTAGGTTGTGCCTTGACTGACAGTCACCAGGTGATGAGTGCAGGTATGTCATGTAGAAAGGCATTACATATCTGCAGTCGATGGTGTTCTCTTGGTCGAGGCTTTTTTTTTTTTACCATTAGTGTAGGTCTAGTTATTTGTCTCTTAGGATTTAGTATAGGTTAGTGATTTGTCTGTTAGGTGGTTAGTTTTAGGGTCTTTAGATTAGGTATTTTTGATTATAAGTCATATAAGGTTAAAAATATTAAAAAATAAATAAAAATAAAAATAAAACTACAAAAAAATAATAAAATAAAAATTATTATATATATATGTACGTGTGCATGAAAGTGTGTATGTTCATATGCATGGATGTGTGTATGTATGTAAGTATGTATATATATATGTTCGTATACATATGTGTATATGTGTCAATATATATACATATATATATATTGCCTTAATGACCAGGGGCTCCGGCCCCAATGGTCGATAGGAAAAAAAAAAATAAATAAAAAAAAATAATAATCATTAGCCTTTCGGCTTGTTCACACACCTACCTTCGACTCCACAGAAAACTTCCCGCTTCCTTTCTGAGAGGGGGAACTGAGCTGTTTAATGTTCAAGCACGACTTCGATATCACTGTTTAACATAACTTTTATTTGTCACTGCCACTGTGCATTGGATCACCGTCACTGTATTAGGGGTCACTGTCACTATCACTGTTCTACCCTGTTTCCTGGGTAGTTGGGTCACTAGTACTTACTCTCCAGGGAGGTTCCCTTGTTTAGGGCCTTGACCTGAGGGGCGGCTCCTTCCTAGGGCCGCACTGGTGGGGTGCAGGGAGGCCTCGTAGTCTGGGGGCCTCGACCTGATCGGGGGCCCTCGGGACTAGGACCGAACAGGCGGAGGATTCGGGCCTGCTGCTTCTTCTGCTGGGGCGTGAGAGAGCCTAGGTCGCCGTCGTCGGGGAACGTGGTGGAAGGCCTGGGCGTCCGGGGTCTGCAGGTGCTCAGGGGGAGACGCACCGTCAGGGCTGGGCTGCGGCAGCGACTCCTGTAGGGCTCCAACAGTGCTAAGAAGCGTCCGGGTGTGGGCGGTAACTCCGCAATCGGGCCTTGCCACCACTCTAACGCCTCCGCTTGGCCAAGAAGCCTGGATGGCGACGAAGGGCTCCCCGGAGGGAAAGAGGCTTGTGGGAGACTCACGCTCTTCGTGGTTCCCTGAGTGTGTTCCTTGGGCTGAGGTGGGGCTCCACTTCCCCTAGTATGGACTTTGGCTGGTGCCGTGAACTTGTCCGGCGTGCGAGGGACACCAGTAGGGTGATCGGGGTCGCCCTTTCGCCGAGGCAAGCGGCCGTCAGCGTGGTGTTCCTCCCGCAGTAGGGAACAAGCCGGAGTGAGGGGCACGAGGGCCGCACTCTCTCCAATGCGGACAGATCCTACCGTCAGGGAATTCTCCACCCTGGTACGTGCCCCAGCCGAAGCTGAGTGTCTGCCCGTACGGGAATCGACTAACGGAGAAACTGGATCACCCGTCTGCTCCGGCGAGAGGCCGGCCCCGAGTCGCCGCTTCCGTAATTGGGTAGCGCTACACGTACGGTAGCAGGGTCTCTCTACCCTGGACCGTATTCTGGCCGTAGCCAAAGTACAACTGGAGAGGGATGCACACAGGCAACTCTCTCTCCTCAGCGTGTTAAGGCCGGAGCCTGGGGTCACCTTCCCCTTTACACACTTTGTCAGGCCGTAGCCTGTGTCTATTTCTCTTTTAAGGCCATAGCCTTGGGCCTCTTCCTGCCCTAGAGGGTGTAGCAAGACTGTCAAGACGGTGCTACTTGGGACTGACCTCTTTTCAGTCCCACCCCTGGTCTGACGGTCACTACCCCTCCCACACAGTAGTTCAGGTTGTCTGAACGCCTGGGGTTGGGGCACTTGCGAGGAATAGGGGCTCAGGGCCGGGATGTCCCGATGACCCTCTTGCCCGAGGTCACTAGCCTCACCTGTGTGTCCTCCTGGGGTGGTGGTGGGGTGGCGGCTCGGCGGTGGTGTGGGGGGTGGTGAGGTGGGAGGTCCTGTGGCGGTCTCGGCGGGCATTTTAGTAACTAACGAACTGCTTCCTACAGTTTTGAAATACACTGGTACTTTAGCATTGATTTATTGTTTTTTGTAACAATTTTACGTATTAGGTTTCACCTCGTAGAGATATAAGTAAGAGTATGTGCACTGTCGCTGACCAAAAACTTCTGGATACTCCGTCGTCACTTCTTAGGCCGACTGTACTTTCAGACGGTTTATTGGTACGTTCAAACGGTTTATTGCTATTTCCAGAAGCATAAGTCAGTGGTGGAAGGAGGAGGTAATCAGTCCAGCTTGGCTCATAATACCACTTTCATGGCTTTGGCTGGCTAAGGATTACAGTGCTCGGCGTGGCTAACATCTTCATTATACCTTAGTGAACCCGTGATGTAAATTGGGATATTATGTGAGAAAGTGTCCAACATTAAGTGATTTGGGAAGAGGACTCGGGGGCAGTCCACCTGGATTTTTTGGGCCAAATATTCAGTCTCCATTTTTGCTGTGGAAAAATGGGCTCCAGGAATATACCCAGTGATAAGGTAGGTTGATTTCCGCCTCGATTTGTGTGATACTTAAATTCCTTATCTGTTTAAAAGGATGGACTTTAAATTTCATGAAATCTTTTGTTTACCTTGTCAGAAAAGAGTAGCATATGGATTAATTTATTTGGGGGTTTATTGACACAGGGAATTCTAAGAAGTCTTCTTTCGCACAATCACAAATGGGATCTTATCTTCACTGTTTGGTGTTTTTATCGCAGATTAATCAGTGATTTCTTATCTCGTCTTATCTCTTAAACGTTTAATCTGCTTGAGATTAGTTTTTATTGTCATTATCATTAACATGTATTTGTATGTATGACCATTGATTTTATCGTGGGTTGAAAGTTAGCAGAATCAGTTATTTACTTCGGTGTATAGTGTGGTACACATCGATTATCGTCTTACACCAAGTGCTCAGTTGAATTCTTTGTTTCTGTTTTCATGACATTTGCAATACATTTTGCCTTTTTATTATTATTATTATTTTTTTTTTAACCATTGAATGCCTTATTGATCTGCTTAGTCTAGCTGTACATTTTGTTCAAATAAACACGTGACTACTGCACTCAAATCTGAATTGCAAGTGTAATTAGATTAAAAGTAGCCTAATTGGTAGGCTACATTACTACTTCATGGTAGTTACCAGATTTGAGCTGAAATATGTGAACAGACTGAGTGTAAGCTGGTATTTACTGTAGCCCGATGTTTCTTTCATTTGAAGGTTTCCCCTCTGGCCTGATGTTCAAAAGTAGATTAATAGCCTACTGTGAAAAAAAATCAAGCTTATTACTTGAAGTACGGTGTTTTAACTTCTTGCATGTTCTTTGTGTATCTATTAAAATACATTCTTTTTACTTCATGTAGTGCTGCCTACTCCTTCCTTAGCCTTTATCATTCTTTTTCTGTGCCTGTCCTCCTCTCTTCCTCTTTCTCCCATCTTTCCTGTCACTTCTTATTGCTTTTCTTTCCTTTACAGGTGGCTTTACATTGAGTGACAAGCCTAATGGTTTCATGTAAGCCAAGAAACCATTTACAACGCTGGGTGGTAACCATATAACCAAACCATACGTGCTTCCTACGTGTCAACAAGTGGGTTGGTGGAGGGTTAGTGCCCCTCCCCGTAAAACAACTAACTCAAAGTCAAATGGCTACCCCTTATGGGATTATGGCGTCTGGCAGTAGATAGATAGATAAAGTATTGCTACAATACGTCCAAATGTTTTGTTTGCTTCAACGTGTCTAACAGTTTCAGGTGAAGGCCGTATCTAACTCCAACACTTTTGTCTTCAGAATAAAATCGTTTGGTTTAGTAGTAGTAGTAGTGGTGGTGGTGGTGGTGGTGGTAGTAGTAGTAACAACTTTAGTCTGAGTAAAGGTTATAACTAAATGACGTTAATTGCTAGGTGTTAGTATTAGTCAGTATCCGCATTTTCTCACTCATCACTGTTTTCAGGTGGTAGCCTAGGTGTTCGAGTAACGAAGAGGTGAAGCAGACCAGTGCATGGGGATGGCAGCGAAGGTCCCTGGCATATACCCGAGATTGACCATTATACAACTCACCGCTTCAGTACAAAGTGAGGATTTTAACAGGCATTGATTATAATATCATTATATTTAATTTATATTGTAGTAGTCAGTGGCAGAAATTCGCTTCAAGCATATTCGTACTTTTAACATAATGGTGACGAGTTGGTGTAAACTGATAAGTCCTTTAAATCCGTTGACGTGTTGTAAGCTTCCTCATAAAGTATGCATGTATAACCAGTTCATGGGCACGTGCTACAAGCGAATTTCTGCCGTTGATTGTTGGCTACGTGAGTTCTCGAACTTAGCCACCCTCGGTCCCCTCCGTAGCGTGTGTTCTTACCTAATTGTTTTTACCTAATTGTATCTTTACAGGAATGAGTCCAGCTCGTACTGTTCCGTGTCTTAAACCAGTTTTATCATACATATCCTTAAAGCTGTGCATAGTTTTGGTACACACTATTTCATTCGATAGTGCATTCCACTGAGCAAGTGCCCTGTTTAGGAAACTAAATTTCCTTACGCCTTTATCGCCTCTCTTTTTATGTAGCTTTTTGCAGTGTCCTCTTGCTGATGCTTCCCCATAGGCTATATATTCATTTGTCTATTTTCTCTTTCCCTGAGATGCATTTATATAGCATAATCATGTCTCCTCTTTTCCATCTAGCCTGTAGTGTTGGTAGATTCAGTTTTTCTAGTCTTTCTTCGAAGCTTAGATCCCTTAAACTTGGTACCCATCTTGTAGCAGCCTTTTGAACTTTTTCAATCTTATCTATGTGCTTTTTGAGATGGAGATTCCAGACTACTGATGCATACTCCACGGTTGGTCTGATGATTGATGTTATCTTTCTCAGCATATCTTCATATATATATGTGAATGCTGTTCTCACATTTGCAAGCAATGTATAGGCTACATGTTACATACCTTCTCGTTGATGTGGTCAGCTGGAGATAGTCTGTTACTGATAATCACGAGTAGATCTTTCTCCCTTTCTGAAATGTTGTAGGGTTGATCTTCCTAACTTGTACCGGGTATTCCCAATCTGGTCTTTTCTCACTTTTACCAAACTTACATGACACTTGTCCACATTGAATTCCATTTGCCATTTATTGCTCCATTCATGAAGCTTATTTAATTCTTCATGCAGAATTAACCATTCTAGCTCAGAGAACGGTGAATGGAAATGTCTGGAGGTAGCAAGATTGAAATATAAAACATATCACGAGATTGAATGAGTTAAAATATTAAATGCCCAAGTTACTAATACAGTAAATCTTTGCAGATGATGCAGCAAGATCATCCATCCCTGCAATGTCTTCTTTTCAAGGTAATTAATGACAAAGTTTTGGATAGGGATGCCTTCAGCTGGTGGCGCTGATACCTCCAAGTAGACCAACTTTAGAGTAATTTCTTATTGTGAATTGTCTGATGAAGGCTGTATCTAGCCATCTAGTTGGATAAATCTCATTTGAAAAGTCTCTCTAGAGTTAAATTATGTGGAGGTAGAAGGAATGCAATCCACCCTTTGTTTTACGATGATTTGTTTGAATAAAATCCATCACCTTGGGATTTATCATGTATCTAGTCATTATAATATATGTTCAATGGGAATGTTTTTGGCCAAGGGTCGCCTACTCAATAGTCAAAAAAAGTTTCCAGCTCACCGAAACTGGTAATTATTTTACTTCATTGCAATTCACTTTCCCCTGGCCATAAAAAATAAGTGTAAACATTAGTTTGCAACTCATCTAAGCTGGTAGTTATTTCATTTCACGGCACTTGCTGGTTGGGCTGCATCACCTCACTAGTGCTCCGTCACTGACACTACACACCCAACAGTGACAGAGTTCAGAGGCAATCCTGGAACTAACAAATGAATATGCTTGCGTTTTGATGATCGTACAGTACCTTTGCTATGCTGTATATCAGTAAAAGTCCTTACCTGTAGTCATCGTATAAGCCATTCATCACACGCTGGGTCATCGTAAAATGGGGATCGGTTGTATGACCAAAGATATGCCATCTGAAGGAAGGTTTAAGTAGGCATGCTCCCTTGATGTAATTTATCTATATTATTATTTTTATTGCATACTGGTAATTGCCATGGCAACTATACCTTTTTTACTTAACCTGGCCTTTATTATTCCATCTCTCCATCTTGAATAGTAATTTATAATGCCAGATAACACTAGAATAATATGCTAGTCATGATATAGGGCTCTGAAAGGATGTAGAGCCATAGCATCGTATTTTCAACCACTGGACCACATGAAATAAACTGCAAAAAGCAAAAATCTGGCTCAGGTTAAGGTGTATAGAGTGGAGTCTATTGGTAATTATCATTTTCACTGTATATATAATGTGTACCAGTGATATTTATAATTACTGTATTTTTGTCACTTATTTCAAATGGGCTTTAGGCATAGGCAAGCAGATTATTGTATTCATTCTGTATTAGCATTTTCATCATTTGTTTTTTGAATGATTTTTTAGTGTTTATATATATATATATATATATATATATATATATATATATATATATATATATATATATATATATATATATATATATATATATATTTTTAAGTAGGCTTGCTCTGTATCTGTATATTTCTTGTGTTTATATCTGTGTATCTTGTGCATGTATGTGTTGTAAATTTGTCTTTTGTGTTTGTGGATGTATTTGTGTGTATATTTGTATCTTGTGTATGTATGTATTTTGTATATGTATAATGTGTATGTATGTGTATGCATCTTGTGTTTGTATCTGTATGTATGTGTGTGTAATTTGTTGCTAGTCTGTATCTATATCTGGCTCTTGGCATGATAGGTTTCTGCGGCTGGTGCCGCTCTTGTTGTGGTACCAAACTCATCAGAATGAAAGTCAAGTGAAATGCAGACGTTGCCCTTTCTTCAGTCCACCATCCTCCTGTTGTGGGATAGGGAGGGAGTTGAGAGACGTGTATGCTGGTGTCTTGTGGGATACGAAGGGAGTGGAGGGACATGTTATGCTGGTTTGCTGTGGGATAGGGAGGGAGTTGAGGGACATGTGTATGCTGATGTGTCTTGTGGGATAGGGAGGGAGTTGAGGGACATGTGTATGCTGGTTTGTTGTATAGGGAGGGAGTTGAGGGACATGTGTATTCTGGTTTGTTGTATAGGGAGGGAGTTGAGGGACATGTGTATGCTGGTTTGTTGTATAGGGAGGGAGTTGAGGGACGTGTGTATTCTGGTTTGTTGTATAGGGAGGGAGTTGAGGGACATGTGTATGCTGGTTTGTTGTATAGGGAGGGAGTTGAGGGACATGTGTATGCTGGTTTGTTGTATAGGGAGGGAGTTGAGGGACATGTGTATGCTGGTTTGTTGTATAGGGAGGGAGTTGAGGGACATGTGTATGCTGGTTTGTTGTATAGGGAGGGAGTTGAGGGACATGTGTATGCTGGTTTGTTGTATAGGGAGGGAGTTGAGGGACATGTGTATGCTGGTTTGTTGTATAGGGAGGGAGTTGAGGGACATGTGTATGCTGGTGTGTCTTGTTGTCAGACTAACGGGGGGGCGGGGGAAGCCAGATCCAGTAAGACCAAAAATCAGTTATACAGCATCCAACCCCCCCCCTCCCCCGAGGTGGGATTTCAAGAGGAATATGTCCCTGTGGTTACTATAGTTGCTTTGTTTTCATCCGACAGAGCTGGCACACTCCCACAATTTAAATAAAATGTGTTTGAATGAAATTTGACAGCCGGTATTCTCCTCGGTTAAGGAAACTCCCTAACACACTTCCAAAGTGATTTATTTTGCTTATTACATCTTGCTGCCCCCCTCCATGTTATCTAAAGTATTCTAATATCAGCATACACTTCAAGTAATGTACTGTATTATATTAACCAGCTGTATCCCAAAACAAATAACAAAGGAGGAGATGTTAGGGACCCTTCTTAAGATTAGAGAGTGATAAGTCTTAGTTTTGATGTAGGAATGAGTCTCCTTGGTTACTGTAGTGCTTTTTACCTGGTGGAACTGGCCCACTACCATTTTTGCACAGAATTTAGTGATCAGCAGATGAGACAGGACTGAGTCTTCTTGGCTTTTAGCTAAGACAATCCTCAAATCCACGGAGCTCAAAGGGTTTAGGGATCTTTGTCAGGTTATGGTAAATGCATCATAGAGAGTAACCTCAGGGATAAGGCACTGAATAGGGAGGCTGCTAGAGATCGAGAGCATGGAGAGCTACCATTAGGTGACCAAGGCATGCTGGAACCCATTTCCATTTCACAAGTCCCAGGATAAGGATGAATGCTCATGTAAGCAAACATTCACAAATGCCTGATTGGCAGTGCTTGTTCACGGATGATCACTGATGAGAGGAAATGGCTTAACCAGTGATAAGAGAAAATAAAGACGGTGGAGTTCTTTAAACCTTTTTTCTTATTCAGTGTAGTAAGGTAGAGTCAATGCAATTAGGGACGTGATAGATGGGGACTTAAACAGCTTGGTCAGTGAAATTGGCCACACATTAACCAGTTCGTTATCAGTCCCCTGGAATCCTGATTATATAGGTATATCAGTTGACAATTATACATACAGTAATTGAAATAAAAACTGGATTGTTGAAGGCCTTGTGCCCCTTATGCTACCAACAGTCTCTAAGGATCCCTCTCTCCAGCAGGTGCTGCTGCACCTACAAGGAGAAAGCTGTCTTAGCTCCAGGGGTGTGTCTACTGAAGGATTCACTAAGATCGTCGCAAATCGATCCACCGATTTCTAAAGATGTCACCCTCCTGCAGAAGGCGCTGAAGGCACAGAATATATATGTTATGATTTGTACCTATTTCGTACTTGTTTTGCTTAACCTGACGAAGGTTTGGCGACGTCTGAGTTCATGCTGTTTGTTTATACAAGCAGGATCGAATATTTTGTTCCCATAATTTGTTGTAATTGAAATTTTGTATTTTCATCTTTGATTATAAAATACAGTATAATAAATTGATGTATATTAAGGCTGTATATGTTGTAAGTGAATTGCATTTATTTTTTTTTCAGGTTGTTGTTGCCCTTGCTGTTGGTGCGTGGAAGACCAGACCAGAGACCCTGTTGGAGGAGTTGTGCTGTCTTTCGGTAGCAGCAACATTTCTTTTTCTCTCTCCCAGCCCTCTACCCACTTAACCTGACGAAGGTTGGCGACATCTGAACTCGTACCTCTCCCCCACGGCATGCAGTGGAGGCAACGCCCTGTAGCTGCTGGGAGAGGGCGGGAGTCAGGGTTGCCGTCTGGGCTTCAGGTTCTTCTTTACCTCTTCTACTAAAAACCTTTCACCCACTGGCCCTGGTGGACGAACTGGGGCAACTGCCGAGCCGCTGAGGGATCCCGTGAGCGTGCGGGAGCACCCTCAGTTAGGGGGTCGCAGGTACTTAGTTTAACAGTCGAGCCTTCTATAATCGACTGGCATTGGTAGGACCAACCAGCACTGGCACAGGTCAGCCTGGGAGTAGGGACAGGGTGTTAGGCAGGCAGGGTGTAGGACGGGAAGCGTAGCTTCCTATTCCTACAATTCCCACTCCTCCAATTTATATAGCTCTCAGGCTTTGGACCTGGAAGCAATCCACCCACATACCCCTCCCACACCCACCCACCAACTTAACTACCCTCCCACACCCACCCACCAACTTAACTACCCACCCACCAACTTAACTACCCACCCACCAACTTAACTACCCACCCACCAACTTAACTACCCACCCACCAACTTAACTACCCACCCACCAACTTAACTACCCTCCCACACCCACCCACCAACTTAACTACCCTCCCACACCCACCCACACATCCACCCTCTCACCCACCCACACATCCACCCTCTCACCCACCTTCTCACCCACCCACCACCTATCCACCAGCCCATCCAGCCACCCACCACCTATCCACCAGCCCATCCAGCCACCCACCACCTATCCACCAGCCCATCCAGCCACCCACCACCTGCTCACCCAACTATCCACCCACCCACCTGCCCACCCGGTGACTGTCATACCCACCCATCCACCAACACTACCCACAATACCCATCCTAACTCCCAGAGCAACCAGCAACCCCCTCCTATCCCCACACCCACCAACCCCCTCCTATCCCCACACCCACCAACCCCCTCCTATCCCCACACCCACCAACCCCCTCCTATCCCCACACCCACCAACCCCCTCCTATCCCCACACCCACCAACCCCCTCCTATCCCCACACCCACCAACCCCCTCCTATCCCCACACCCACCAACCCCCTCCTATCCCCACACCCACCAACCCCCTCCTATTCCCACACCCACCAACCCCCTCCTATTCCCACACCCACCAACCCCCTCCTATTCCCACACGCACCAACCCCCTCCTATTCCCACACCCACCAACCCCCTCCTATTCCCACACGCACCAACCCCCTCCTATCCCCACACGCACCAACCCCCTCCTATCCCCACACGCACCAACCCCCTCCTATCCCCACACGCACCAACCCCCTCCTATCCCCACACGCACCAACCCCCTCCTATCCCCACACGCACCAACCCCCTCCTATCCCCACACGCACCAACCCCCTCCTATCCCCACACGCACCAACCCCCTCCTATCCCCACACGCACCAACCCCCTCCTATCCCCACACGCACCAACCCCCTCCTACCTCCACACCCACCAACCCCCTCCTACCTCCACACCCACCAACCCCCTCCTACCTCCACACCCACCAACCCACCCCTACTCCCAGACTACCCAACCCCTACACCCAAGCCACCCACCTGCCCAACCACCACTACCCTAACTCACATGCCCCCACCCTACCCGATACACCCCTACCCTACCCCACCCACCCCTTTTGCCTGTACCCCTACCTCACCGTCACCCGCACCTCCAACCCCTACCCCACCGTCACCCGCACCTCCAACCCCTACCCCACTCACTCACTCTCCTTCCTCTACTCCAACCCTACCCACTCACCCCTCCCTCTACCCCAGCAACCAAACCACCCCTACCCCACCCACCCACCTACTCGTAACCCACCACACCTCCTGCCCTAGACCTATCCTACCCACACTACTGTCTGTACCCCTACTCCAGCCACCCATCCACCCACTCCTACCTCCACCCCATCCCAGCCACCCACCTACCCACCCCTACCTCCACCCCATCCCAGCCGCCCACCTACCCACCCCTACCTCCACCCCACCCCAGCCACCCACCCACCCACTCCTACCTCCACCCCATCCCAGCCACCCCATCCCAGCCACCCATCCCACCCCTACCTCCACCCCATCCCAGCCACCCACCCCACCCCTACCTCCACCCCATCCCAGCCACCCACCCCACCCCACCCCATCCACCCACCCCTACCATCACCCCACCCCAGCCACCCACCCCTACCATCACCCCACCCCAGCCACCCACCCCTACCATCACCCCACCCCTACCATCACCCCACCCCAGCCACCCACCCCTACCATCACCCCACACCACCCACCGACCCGTACCTCACTCACCCATCCCTCCCACTCCTAGTCCTACCCCAACCACCCCTTCCGTCTCTACTACTCTACCCACCCACCAACTCATGCACCACCACCTTTCCTGCCCCTGCCCCACCTACCTCTTCTTCATGCAATACCCCTACCCCACCCACCTCTCCATCTCCAACTCCTACCACACCCACATCTCCAACCCCTACCCCTACGACACTCACCGCTCCAACCCCTACCCCCTACCACAGCCATCCCTGAAACCACAATTCCCATCCCATTCATCCCTCCAACCTCTACCCCTACCACATCCACCACTCCAACCCCTACCCCACCCAGCCAGTCAACTTCTACCCCTCCTTAACCCACCCCTCCAGACAAAACCCCTACATCTTTACCTCTCCCCCACCAACCCCTCAAGCGCCTACTTCTACAAGCCCTACCCCTACCCCTCCAATGCCTACCTTACAATCCGTACCCCAACCTCTACCCCACCCACCAACGATACCCTCACTCATACACCCTCCCACCTACCCACGTTCTCACCCACACCCAGCTACCATATACACCCATGCATCCTCACCCCAGCAGACTCCACCCACGCCTAACCACTCACCTACCTACCAACCAACATTCACACCCACACTTAACAACTCCCTATTCACATAATCTCCTGTATACCTACGCATATACTCAGTGACATACTCTCTACATATTCATTCACATATAGCTATCCACAAACTGTTGGAGATAGTTACCCACAAATTCGCACTTGTGTATCCACTCTCTCACTTATACATACCTATCCACATTAGCACCCACCCATCCACGTATCCACTAATTGGAAACTATCCATTTACCCACCTACCCACCCACCTAATCACCTACCAACACTGACTCACAGTTTTATATTTCCCTGTCTACGTAACTGCTCACACCCATCTCTCTACCCACCCATATTTACATCCACAGCCGTACACATACCCATCCACTCACCACCACCCAACCTCCCAGCCACCCCACCCATACCCATCCACTCACCACCACCCAACCTCCCAGCCACCCCACCCATACCCAACCACCCACACACCAAGGTACCTAAGACACACACACACACACACACACACACACACACACACACACACACACACACACACACACACACACACACACACACACACACACACACACACACACACACACACACACACACACACACCACCCATACTCACCACCCATACTCACCACCCATACTCACTGCATAAGTACACCCATCTAATATCCACCCACCCCACCGAGGCCCACCTAATCACACACACACACACACACACACTTAAGGGACCTAAGCTACGAAGAAAGACTAAATAAACTGAATCTACCAACACTACAGGAGAGAAGGAAAAGAGGTGACATGATAATGCTATATAAGTGCATATCAGGAAAGGAGAAAATAGACATAAATGATTACTTAACATATGGAGAAGCATCAGCAAGAGGACACTGCAAAAAACTGCATAAGGAGAGGTGATAAAGACGTTAAGGAAATTCAGTTTCCCAAACAGAGCAATTGATCAATGGAATGCACTACCGAATGAAATAGTGTGTGCCAAAACAATTCACAAATTTAAGGATATATACGATAAATACGGTTTAAGACATGGGACAGTACGAGCTTGACTCATTCCTGTAAAGATACAATTAGGTAAGAACAATTAGGTAAGAACAAAGAAACAAATATACGTATTCATTTCACATTCACACCCATCCCACCCATAATTTACTAGTCACCCACCTACCTACCCAGAACCACCGACCTCCAACCAGGTACCCACACCCACCCACCCACCCACAACTAGGTACCCACACACCCACAACTAAGTACCCACACACCCACCCATCGACCCGCAACAAGGTACCCACACACCCACCCATCGACCCGCAACAAGGTACCCACGCCCAGCTGCCTATCCACGACCTGCTACCCTCACCCACACCCATCCACATTGATCCACACCCACATTTCCTCCCACATCCACTCAGACACGCAATGACATGCCTATATTCACACGCCCACGTACCCCACCCACTCCTAATCACCAACCCACCCAACAACCAACACCCACATCCACACTTAACCACTCACCCACCTACCCACCGACACTCAGTCACTCTCCACACATGCTAACCCCACAGACACACCCACTCAGACCTACCTACCTACCTCCCCCACACCCACTCAGACCTACCTACCTACCTCCCCCACACCCACTCAGACCTACCTACCTACCTCCCCCACACCCACTCAGACCTACCTACCTACTTCCCCCACACCCACCGACCATCTGTCCACATACCCATGCACCCATATCCACAATTACACCCATCGACATTCTCACCCATCCACATCTTTGCCTGTTTGACCCACCCATTGACATTGGGCCACCTGGCCACACATAAGCATTCACCCATGTACCCACACCCTCACCCATACACCATCCCACCCACATCCCCACCCTTACACCATCCTACCGAAACCCATATACCATCCCACCCACACCCTCACTTTACACCATCGCACCCAGACCCCCACCCTTACACCATCATAGCCATGCCCATACACCATCCTACTCACACACCCCACCCATACACCATCACACCCACACCCATACACCATCACACCCACACCCATACACCATCACACCCACACCCATACACCATCACACCCACACCCATACACCATCACACCCACACCCATACACCATCACACCCACACCCATACACCATCACACCCACACCCATACACCATCACACCCACACCCATACACCATCGTACCCACACCCTCAACCTTACACCATCCCACCCACACCACACCCTTGCAGTATCCTTCCCATTCCCATACACCATTACATCCACACCCTCACCGTTACACCATCCTACCTGCAACCTTATCCATACACCATCCCACTTATACCGCCACGTTAACACCCTCCAACCCACACCCTCACCCATCTACCAACCCACCCCTACAACATCGGACCCCCACTCCCACCCTAACATACGCTCACCCATGTACCATCCCACATACACCTCTACCCTTGCAGCATTCTATCCATACTCATACACCATGCCATCCATACTGTGACCCCTTCATTCTCCGTCACACCGTCACCCATACACTCATCCATACCCCCACAGAAATGCACACATTCACTCACTATATCCATATATTAATTGACTTATGGAGGAAGTCAGACATCCATGCGGCTGTACCTACATATATGGCCACCCACCCACGCACCCACCGTGACACATTCATTTACTTGTCCACTCACTCAGCCACCTACCCACCCACGCACCCATCGTGACACATCCACTCACTCAGGTATCCACTCACTCAGCCACTCACCCACCCACCCACGGTGACATTCACTCAGTTATCGATTCACTGAGCCACTCAACCACCCACCCACCATGACACATTCACCCACCCACTCACCCACAGTGACACATTCACTCTCACTCATTCACTTACTGTCACCCACCCACAGACCCAGTGACACATTCACTCGCTGACCCACTCACCCACAGACTCCCTCTCTCCCTTCCCCACCAAGACTCCCTCCCTCCCTCCCCCACCATCAGACTCCTTCCCTCCCTCTCCCACCCGCAGAATCCCTCCCTCTCCCACCCGCAGAATCCCTCCCTCCCCGAACCACAGACTCGTTCCCTCCCTCCGTCTCTGCCCCACCCACAGACTCCCTCCCTCCCTGCCTCCCCCACCCACAGACCCCCTCCCTCCCCCCTCCTCCACCCACAGACCCCCTCCCTCCCCCCTCCTCCACCCACAGACCCCCTCCTTCCCACCCCTCGTCCACCCACAGACTCCCTCCTTCCCACCCCTCCTCCACCCACAGACTCCCTCCTTCCCACCCCTCCTCCACCCACAGACTCCCTCCTTCCCCCCCTCAACCACCCACAGACTCCCTCCTTCCCCCCCTCAACCACCCACAGACCACCTACCTCCTGCCTCCCCCACCCACAGTCTCCCCTCTCCTCCCCCACCCACAGTCTCCCCTCTCCTCCCCCACCCACAGTCTCCCCCCTCCTCCCCCACCCAGACTCCCTCTCTCCTCCCCCACCCAGACTCCCTCTCTCCTCCCCCACCCAGACTCCCTCTCTCCTCCCCCACCCAGACTCCCTCTCTCCTCCCCCACCCAGACTCCCTCTCTCCTCCCCCACCCAGACTCCCTCTCTCCTCCCCCACCCAGACTCCCTCTCTCCTCCCCCACCCAGACTCCCTCTCTCCTCCCCCACCCAGACTCCCTCTCTCCTCCCCCACCCAGACTCCCTCTCTCCTCCCCCACCCAGACTCCCTCTCTCCCCCCACCCACAGACTCCTCCCTCCCTCTCCCCCACTCATAGACTCCCTCCCTCCCTCTCCCCCACTCATAGACTCCCTCCCTCCCTCTCCCCCACTCATAGACTCCCTCCCTCCCTCTCCCCCACTCATAGACTCCCTCCCTCCCTCTCCCCCACTCATAGACTCCCTCCCTCCCCCCCCTCAACCACCCACAGACCACCTGCCTCCCCCACCCACAGTCCCCCCGCCTCCCCCACCCCCACTCCCTCTCCCCCACCCCCACTCCCTCTCCCCCACCCCCACTCCCTCTCCCCCCACCCACAGACTCCTCCCTCCCTCTTCCCCACTCAGACTCCCTCCCCCACCCAGAGATTCCTTCCCTCCCGCTCCTCCCCCACCCACAGATTCCCTCCCTCCCGCTCCTCCCCCACCCACAGATTCCCTCCCTCCCGCTCCTCCCCCACCCACAGATTCCCTCCCTCCCGCTCCTCCCCCACCCACAGATTCCCTCCCTCCCGCTCCTCCCCCACCCACAGATTCCCTCCCTCCCGCTCCTCCCCCACCCACAGATTCCCTCCCCCACCCACAGATTCCCTCCCTCCCGCTCCTCCCCCACCCACAGATTCCCTCCCTCCCGCTCCTCCCCCACCCACAGATTCCCTCCCTCCCGCTCCTCCCCCACCCACAGATTCCCTCCCTCCCGCTCCTCCCCCACCCACAGATTCCCTCCCTCCAACTCCCCCTCCCTCACCCACTGCCTCCCCGCCTTCCCAACCCACATCCTCCCTCCATCCTTCCCCCCTCCCCCACCCACCGACTACCCCTTCCCCCCTCCCCCACCCACCGACTACCCCTTCCCCCCTCCCCCACCCACCGACTACCCCTTCCCCCCTCCCCCACCCACCGACTACCCCTTCCCCCCTCCCCCACCCACCGACTACCCCTTCCCCCCTCCCCCACCCACCGACTACCCGTTCCCCCTCCCCCACCCACCGACTACCCCTTCCCCCCTCCCCCACCCACCGACTACCCCTTCCCCCCTCCCCCACCCACCGACTACCCCTTCCCCCACCCAGACTCCCCTACCCTTCCTCACCCAGACTCCCCTACCCTTCCTCACCCAGACTCCCCTACCCTTCCTCACCCAGACTCCCCTACCCTTCCTCACCCAGACTCCCCTACCCTTCCTCACCCAGACTCCCCTACCCTTCCTCACCCAGACTCCCCCCTCTTCCTCACCCAGACTCCCCCCCCCTTCCTCACCCAGACTCCCCCCCCTTCCTCACCCAGACTCTCCCCCCTTCCTCACCCAGACTCTCCCCCCCTTCCTCACCCAGACTCCCCCCTCCTCCTCACCCAGACTCCCCCTTCCTCAGCCAGACTCCCCCCCCACTTCCTCACCCAGACTCCCACCCCTTCCTCACCCAGACTCCCCCCCCTTCCTCACCCATACTCCCCCCCCTTCCTAACCCAGACTCCCCCCCCCTTCCTCACCCAGACTCCCCCCCCCTTCCTCACCCAGACTCCCCCCCCTCCTCACCCAGACTCCCCCCCTCCTCACCCAGACTCCCCCCCTCCTCACCCAGACTCCCCCCCCCTCCTCACCCAGACTCCCCCCCTTCCTCACCCAGACTCCCCCCCTTCCTCACCCAGACTCCCCCCCTTCCTCACCCAGACTCCCCCCCTTCCTCACCCAGACTCCCCCCCTTCCTCACCCAGACTCCCTCCCCCACCCGCAGACCACCTCCCTCCTCCCCCTCCATCACCCATAGACCACCTCCCTCCCCCTCCCACAGGCCACCTTCCTCCCCCTCCCACAGACCACCTTCCTCCCCCTCCCACAGACCCCCTCCTTCCCCCATCCCGACTCCCTCCTTCCCCACCCACACCCAGAGTCTCCCCCCTCCCCCACCCACACCGTCTCCCCCCTCCCCCACCCACACCCAGTCTCCCCCCACCCACACCCAGAGTCTCCCCCCTCCCCCACCCACACCGTCTCCCCCTCCCCCACCCAGTCTTCCCCCTCCCCCACCCAGTCTCCCCCCTCCCCCACCCACACCCAGTCTCCCCCCTCCCCCACCCACACCCGTCTCCCCCCTCCCCCACCCACACCCAGTCTTCCCCCTCCCCCACCCACACCCAGTCTCCCCCCACCCACACCCACACCCAGTCTCCCCCCACCCACACCCAGTCTCCCCCCACCCACACCCAGAGTCTCCCCCCTCCCCCACCCACACCCAGAGTCTCCCCCCTCCCCCACGCACAGACTCCCTCGCCCTCTCCCACACCCAATATATATATATATAATATATATATATATATATACACCTCCCATCCTCTCCCCTCCCCAACCCACACTCTCCCCCTCCCCCACCCACACCGAGTCTCCCCCCTCCCCCACCCACACCGAGTCTCCCCCCTCCCCCACCCACACCCAGAGTCTCCCCCCTCCCCCACCCACACCCAGAGTCTCCCCCCTCCCCCACCCACACCCAGAGTCTCCCCCCTCCCCCACGCACAGACTCCCTCGCCCTCTCCCACACCCAATATATATATATATAATATATATATATATATATACACCTCCCATCCTCTCCCCTCCCCAACCCACACTCCCTCCCCCCTCCCCAACCCACACTCCCTCCCTCCCCCCTACCAACCCACACTCCCTCCCTCCCCCCTACCAACCCACACTCCCTCCCTCTCCCCCTACCAACCCACACTCCCTCCCTCTCCCCCACCCATAGACTCCCTCCCTCTCCCCCACCCATAGACTCCCTCGCCCCTCTCCCCCACCCATAGACTCCCTCGCCCCTCTCCCCCACCCATAGACTCCCTCGCCCCTCTCCCCCACCCATAGACTCCCTCGCCCCTCTCCCCCACCCATAGACTCCCTCGCCCCTCTCCCCCACCCATAGACTCCCTCGCCCCTCTCCCCCACCCATAGACTCCCTCGCCCCTCTCCCCCACCCATAGACTCCCTCGCCCCTCTCCCCCACCCATAGACTCCCTCCCCTCCTCCACCACCTACAGACTCCCTCCCCCCCCCTCCACCACCCACAGACTCCTTCCCTCCCACGCCCGCAGACCCCCTCCACCCAGTCCCTCTCCCTGCCCCCTCCCCCCACCCAGATTCCCTCTATCCCCCCCTCCCCCATTCACAGACTCCCTTTATCCCCCCTCCCCCATCCACAGACTCTCCCCTCCCTCCCTCCCCCATCCACAGACTCTCCCCTCCCTCCCTCCCCCATCCACAGACTCTCCCCTCCCCCACCCACAAACCCCCTCCCTCCCACCTCCCCCACCCACAGACCCCCTCCCTCCCACCTCCCTCACCCACAGACCCCCTCCCTCACCCACAGACCCCCTCCCCCACCCACAGACCCCCTCCCTCCCACCTCCCCCACCCACAGACCCCCTCCCTCCCACCTCCCCCACCCACAGACCCCCTCCCTCACCCACAGGCCCTCTCCCTCACCCACAGGCCCTCTCCCTCCCTCCCACCTCCCTAACCCACAGGCCCTCTCCCTCCCTCCCCCTCCCACCCACAGACCCTCTTCCTCCCTCCCCCTCCCACCCACAGACCCTCTTCCTCCCTCCCCCTCCCACCCACAGACCCTCTTCCTCCCTCACCCTCCCACCCACAGACACCTTCCTCTCACTCCCTCCCACCCACAGACCCTCTTCCTCCCTCACCCTCCCACCCACAGACACCTTCCTCTCACTCCCTCCCCCCAACCAGACTCCTTCCCTTGCCCCCTTCCCCCAACCAGACTCCTTCCCTTGCCCCCTTCCCCCACCCACCCCCCTCTTCCCCCACCCACACCCCCCTCTTCCCCCACCCACAGGCTTCCTCCCCCTTCCATCACCCACAAACTCCCTCCTTCCCCCTCCCCTATCCAGACTCACTCCCTCTCTCCCCCACCCACAGACCCCCTTCCCGACGCATAGATTCCATCCCTCCCTTCTCCCCTCCCTAACCCACATCCTCCCTTCCCCCGCCTACCCCACCCACCGACTCTTTCCCCCCTCCCCTACCCACAGACTCCCTCTCTACCCCCTCCCCCGCCCACATTCTCCCTCCCCCCCTCTCCCCCGCCCACAGACTCCCTCCCCCCCTCTCCCCCACCCACAGACTCCCTCCCTCCTTCCCCCCCTCATCCACAGACTCCCTCCTTCCCCCCCTCCTCCACCCACAGACTCCCTCCTTCCCCCCTCCTCCACCCACAGACTCCCTCCTTCCCCCCCTCCTCCACCCACAGACTCCCTCCTTCCCCCCCTCCTCCACCCACAGACTCCCTCACTCCCCCTCTCCTCCACCCACAGACTCCCTCACTCCCCCCCTCCTCCACCCACAGACTCCCTCACTCCCCCCCTCCTCCACCCACAGACTCCCTCACTCCCCCCCTCCTCCACCCACAGACTCCCTCACTCCCCCCCTCCTCCACCCACAGACTCCCTCACTCCCCCCCTCCTCCACCCACAGACTCCCTCACTCGCCCTCTCCTCCACCCACAGACTCCCTCACTCCCCCCCTCCTCCACCCACAGACTCCCTCACTCCCCCCCTCAACCATCCAGACTCCCTCCCCCCCTCCATCACCCACAGACCACCTCCCTCCTGCCTCCCCCACCCAGACTCCCTCTCTCCTGCCTCCCCCACCCACAGACTCCTCTCTCCCTCTCCACCACTCATAGACTCCTCTCTCCCTCTCCACCACTCATAGACTCCCTCCCTCCCCCTCTCAATCACCCACAGACCACCTCCCTCCTGCCTCCCCCACCCCCACTAAGACTCCATCCCCCACCCAGACTCCCTCTCTCCCCCCACCCACAGACTCCTCCCTCCCCCCACCCACAGACTCCTCCCTCCCCCCACCCACAGACTCCTCCCTCCCTCTCCCCCACTCAGACTCCCCCCCACCGACTCCCTCCCCCTCTCGTCCACCCAGACCCCCTCCCCCACCCACAGACTCCCTCCCCCACCCAGACATGCTCCCGCACCGAGTTTCTCCCCCCCTCTCCCCCACCCAGAGACCCTCCCTCCCCCACCCACAGATTCCCTCCCTCCACCTCCCCCTCCCTCACCCACAGGCTCCCCGCCTTCCCAACCCACATCCTCCCCCCCTCCCCCACCGACCGACTCCCTCTCCCTTCCCCCACCCAAACTCCCCCCCCTTCACCCGGACTCTCCCCCCCACCCACAGACTCCTTCCCTCCCACCCCTACCCACAAACCACCTCCCTCCTCCCCCTCCATCACCCACAGACCACCTCCCTCCCCCCTCCACCACCCACAGACCACCTCCCTCCCCCCTCCACCACCCACAGACCACCTCCCTCCCCCCTCCACCACCCACAGACCACCTCCCTCCCCCCTCCACCACCCACAGACCACCCCCCTCCCCCCTCCACCACCCACAGACCACCCCCCCTCCACAGACCACCTCCCTCCACAGACCACCTCCCTCCCCCACCCACAGACCACCTCTCTCCCCCCTCCACCTCCCACAGACCACCCCCCTCACCCCTCCACCTCCCACCCCCCTCCCCCTCCCACAGACTCCCGTGCTCCCCCCTCCCAACCCATAGACTCCCTCCTTCCCCCATCCACAGACTCCCTCCTTCCCCCATCCACAGACTACCCCCTCCCCCACCCACAGACTCCCTCGCCTTCTCCCACACCGATATATATCTGGGTGTGAGAGAGGGCGAGGGAGTCTGTGGGTGGGGGAGGGGGAAGGATGTGGGTTGGGGAGTCTGTGGGTGGGGGAGGGGGAAGGAGTCTGTGGGTGGGGGAGGGGGAAGGAGTCTGTGGGTGGGGGAGGGGGAAGGAGTCTGTGGGTGGGGGAGGGGGAAGGAGTCTGTGGATGGGGGAGGGGGGGAGACTCTGGGTGTGGGAGAGGGCGAGGGAGTCTGTGGGTGGGGGAGTCTGTGGATGGGGGAAGGAGGGAGTCTGAGTACAGGGGGAGGGAGTGGAGTCTATGGGTTGGGAGGGGGGAGCACGGGAGTCTGTGGGAGGGGGAGGGGGGTGGTCTGTGGAGGGGGGAGGGGGGTGGTCTGTGGAGGGGGGAGGGGGGTGGTCTGTGGGGGGAGGAGGGAGGTGGTTTGTGGGTAGGGGAGGGGTGGGAGGGAAGGAGTCTGTGGGTGGGGGGGAGAGTCCGGGTGAAGGGGGGGGTTGTTTGGGTGGGGGGAGAGGGAGTCGGTCGGTGGGGGAGGGGGGAAGGATGGAGGGAGGATGTGGGTTGGGAAGGTGGGGAGCCTGTGGGTGAGGGAGGGGGAGGTGGAGGGAGGGAATCTGTGGGTGGGGGAGGGAGGGTCTCTGGGTGGGGGAGAGGGGGGGAGAAACTCGGTGCGGGAGTATGTCTGGGTGGGGGAGGGAGTCTGAGGGGGGGTCTGTGGGTGGGGGAGGGGGTCTGGGTGGACGAGAGGGGGAGGGGGTCGGTGGGGGAGAGGGAGGGAGGAGTCTGTGGGTGGGGGGAGAGGGAGTCTGGGTGGGGGAGGAGGGGGGAGACTGGGTGGGGGAGGCAGGAGGGAGGTGGTCTGTGGGTGATTGAGGGGGGGAGAGGGAGTCTGTGGATGAGGGGGGGAGGGAGGGAGTCTGTGGGTGGGGGAGGGGGGAGGAAGAATGTGGGTGGGAGAGGGGGGGGAGGATGTGGGTGGGAGAGGGGGGGGAGGATGTGGGTGGGAGAGGGGGGGGAGGATGTGGGTGGGAGAGGGGGGGAGGATGTGGGCGGGGGAGGGGGTAGAGAGGGAGTCTGTGGGTAGGGGAGGGGGGAGAGTCGGTGGGTGGGGTAGGCGGGGGAAGGAGTCTGTGGGTGAGGGGGGGAAGGAGTCTGTGGGTGAGGGGGGGGAGGAGTCTGTGGGTGAGGGGGGGGAGGAGTCTGTGGGTGAGGGAGGGGAGAAGGGAAAGATGGAATCTATGGGTCGGGAAGGGGGTCTGTGGGTGGGGGAGAGAGGGAGGGGGTCTGTGGGTGGGGGAGAGAGGGAGGGAGTCTGGATAGGGGAGGGGGAAGGAGGGAGTTTGTGGGTGATGGAAGCGGGAGGAAGCCTGTGGGTGGGGGAAGAGGGGGGTGTGGGTGGGGGAGTCTGTGGGTGGGGGAAGGGGGCAAGGGAAGGAGTCTGGGTGGGGGGAGGGAGTGAGAGGAAGGTGTCTGTGGGTGGGAGGGTGAGGGAGGAAGAGGGTCTGTGGGTGGGAGGGGGAGGGAGGAAGAGGGTCTGTGGGTGAGGGGAGGGAGGGAGAGGGAGAGGGACTGTGGGTGGGGGAGGTGGGAGGGAGGGGGTCTGTGGGTGGGGGAGGTGGGAGGGAGGGGGTCTGTGGGTGGGGGAGGTGGGAGGGAGAGGGTCTGTGGGTGGGGGAGGTGGGAGAGAGGGGGTTTGTGGGTGCGGGAGGTGGGAGGGAGGGGGTCTGTGGGTGGGGGAGGGAGGGAGGGGAGAGTCTGTGGATGGGGGAGGGGGGATAAAGGGAGTCTGTGAATGGGGGAGGGGGGGATAGAGGGAATCTGGGTGGGGGAAGGGGGCAGGGAGAGGGACTGGGTGGAGGGGGTGTGGGTGTGGGAGGGAAGGAGTCTGTGGGTGGTGGAGGGGGGGAGGGAGTCTGTAGGTGGGGGAGAGGGGGGAGGGAGTCTGTAGGTGGGGGAGAGGGGCGAGGGAGTCTATGGGTGGGGGAGAGGGAGTGTGGGTTGGGTAGGGGGGAGGGAGGGAGTGTGGGTTGGGTAGGGGGGAGGGAGGGAGTGTGGGTTGGGTAGGGGGGAGGGAGGGAGTGTGGGTTGGGGAGGGGGGAGGGAGTGTGGGTTGGGGAGGGGGGAGGGAGTGTGGGTTGGGGAGGGGAGAGGATATAATATATATATATTGTATAAATACAATATATATATATATTATATATATATATATATATATATATATATATATATATATATATATATATATATATATATATATATATATATATATATATATATATATATATATATATATATATATATATATATATATATATATATATATATATATATATATATATATATATATATATATATATATATATATATATATATAATGGGTGTGGGAGAGGGCGAGGGAGTCTGTGCGTGGGGGAGGGGGGAGACTCTGGGTGTGGGTGGGGGAGGGGGGAGACTCTGGGTGTGGGTGGGGGAGGGGGGAGTCTGTGGGTGGGGGAAGGAGGGAGTCTGTGGGTGGGGGAAGGAGGGAGTCTGTGGATGGGGGAAGGAGGGAGTCTGTGGATGGGGGAAGGAGGGAGTCTGTGGATGGGGGAAGGAGGGAGTCTGGGTAAAGGGGGAGGGAGTTGAGTCTATGGGTTGGGAGGGGGAGGGGGGAGTGTGGGAGGGGGAGGGGGGAGTCTGTGGGAGGAGGAGGGGGGTCTGTGGGACGGGGAGGGAGGTGGTCTGTGGGACGGGGAGGGAGGTGGTCTGTGGGACGGGGAGGGAGGTGGTCTGTGGGACGGGGAGGGAGGTGGTCTGTGGGACGGGGAGGGAGGTGGAGGGGGGAGGGAGGTGGTCTGTGGGTGATGGAGGGGGAGGAGGGAGGTGGTCTGCGGGTGGGGGAGGGAGTCTGGGTGGGGGAGGGAGTCTGGGTGGGGGAGGGAGTCTGGGTGAGGAAGGGGGGGAGTCTGGGTGAGGAAGGGGGGGGAGTCTGGGTGAGGTAGGGGGAGTCTGGGTGAGGAAGGGGGAGTCTGGGTGAGGAAGGGGGAGTCTGGGTGAGGAAGGGGGAGTCTGGGTGAGGAAGGGGAGGAGTCTGGGTGAGGAAGGGGGGGGAGTCTGGGTGAGGAAGGGGGGGGAGTCTGGGTGAGGAAGGGGGGGGGGAGTCTGGGTGAGGAAGGGGGGGGAGTCTGGGTGAGGAAGGGGGGGGAGTCTGGGTGAGGAAGGGGAGGGGAGTCTGGGTGAGGAAGGGGGGGGAGTTTGGGTGGGGAAGGGGGAGACTGTGGGTGGGGGAAGGGGTAGTCGGTGGGTGGGGGAGGGGGGAAGGATGGAGGGAGGATGTGGGTTGGGAAGGCGGGGAGCCTGTGGGTGAGGGAGGGGGAGGTGGAGGGAGGGAATCTGTGGGTGGGGGAGGAGCGGGAGGTAGGGTCTCTGGGTGGGGGAGGGAGTCTGCGTGGGGAAGAGGGAGGGAGGAGTCTGTGTGTGGGGGGAGAGAGGGAGTCTGGGTGGGGGTGGGGGGACTGTGGGTGGGGTAGGCAGGTGGTCTGTGGGTGGTTGAGGGGGGGAGGGAGTCTATGAGTGGGGGGAGAGAGGGAGTCTGTGGGTGGGGGGAGAGAGGGAGTCTGTGGGTGGGGGGAGAGAGGGAGTCTGTGGGTGGGGGGAGAGAGGGAGTCTGTGGGTGGGGGGAGAGAGGGAGTCTGGGTGGGGGGGGAGAGAGGGAGTCTGGGTGGGGGAGGAGAGAGGGAGTCTGGGTGGGGGAGGAGGGGGGAGACTGTGGGTGGGGGAGGAGGGGGGAGACTGTGGGTGGGGGAGGAGGGGGGAGACTGGGTGGGGGAGGAGGGGGGAGACTGTGGGTGGGGGAGGAGGGGGGAGACTGTGGGTGGGGGAGGAGGGGGGAGACTGTGGGTGGGGGAGGCAGGAGGGAGGTGGTCTGTGGGTGGTTGAGGGGGGGGAGTGAGGGAGTCTGTGGGTGGAGGAGGGGTGGGAAGGAGGGAGTCTGTGGGTGGAGGAGGGGGGAGGGAGGGGGTCTGTGGGTGGGTGGGAGGGAACGAGTCTGTGGTTGGGGGAGGGACTCTGCGGGTGGGAGAGGGAGGGAAGGAGTCTGATGGTGGGGGAGGGAGGGAGGGAGTCTGTTAGTGGGGGAGGGAGGGAGGGAGTCTTGGTGGGGAAGGGAGAGAGGGAGTCTGTGGGTGAGTGGGTCAGCGAGTGAATGTGTCACTGGGTCTGTGGGTGGGTGACAGTAAGTGAATGAGTGAGTGAGTGAATGTGTCACTGTGGGTGAGTGGGTGGGTGAATGTGTCATGGTGGGTGGGTGGTTGAGTGGCTCAGTGAATCGATAACTGAGTGAATATGTCACCGTGGGTGGGTGGGTGAGTGGCTGAGTGAGTGGATACCTGAGTGAGTGGATGTGTCACGATGGGTGCGTGGGTGGGTAGGTGGCTGAGTGAGTGGATAAGTAAATGAATGTGTCACGGTGGGTGCGTGGGTGGGTGGCCATATATGTAGGTACAGCCGCATGGATGTCTGACTTCCTCCATGAGTAAGTCAATTAATATATGGATATAGTGAGTGAATGTGTGCATTTCTGTGGGGGTATGGATAAGTGTATGGGTGACGGTGTGACAGGGAGAATGAAGGGGTCACAGTATGGATGGCATGGTGTACGAGTATGGATAGAATGCTGCAAGGGTAGAGGTGTATGTGGGATGGTACATGGGTGAGCCTGTGTTAGGGTGGGAGTGGGGGTCCGATGTTGTAGGGGTGGGTTGGTAGATGGGTGAGGGTGTGGGTTGGAGGGTGTTAACGTGGCGGTGTAAGTGGGATGGTGTATGGATAAGGTTGCAGGTAGGATGGTGTAACGGTGAGGGTGTGGATGTAATGGTGTATGGGAATGGGAAGGATACTGAAAGGGTGTGGTGTGGGTGGGATGGTGTAAGGTTGAGGGTGTGGGTGGGATGGTGTAAGGTTGAGGGTGTGGGTGGGATGGTGTAAGGTTGAGGGTGTGGGTGGGATGGTGTAAGGTTGAGGGTGTGGGTGGGATGGTGTAAGGTTGAGGGTGTGGGTGGGATGGTGTAAGGTTGAGGGTGTGGGTGGGATGGTGTAAGGTTGAGGGTGTGGGTACGATAGTGTAAGGGTGTGGGTGTGATAGTGTAAGGGTGTGGGTGTGATGGTGTATGGGTGTGGGTAAGATGGTGTAAGGGTGGGGTGTGTGAGTAGGATGGTGTATGGGCATGGCTATGATGGTGTAAGGGTGGGGGTCTGGGTGCGATGGTATGGAATGGGTAGGATGGTGTAAAGTGAGGGTGTGGGTGGGATGGTATATGGGTTTCGGTAGGATGGTGTAAGGGTGGGGATGTGGGTGGGATGGTGTATGGGTGAGGGTGTGGGTACATGGGTGAATGCTTATGTGTGGCCAGGTGGCCCAATGTCAATGGGTGGGTCAAACAGGCAAAGATGTGGATGGGTGAGAATGTCGATGGGTGTAATTGTGGATATGGGTGCATGGGTATGTGGACAAATGGTCGGTGGGTGTGGGGGAGGTAGGTAGGTAGGTCTGAGTGGGTGTGTCTGTGGGGTTAGCATGTGTGGAGAGTGACTGAGTGTCGGTGGGTAGGTGGGTGAGTGGTTAAGTGTGGATGTGGGTGTTGGTTGTTGGGTGGGTTGGTGATTAGGAGTGGGTGGGGTACGTGGGCGTGTGAATACAGGCATGTCATTGCGTGTCTGAGTGGATGTGGGAGGAAATGTGGGTGTGGATCAATGTGGATGGGTGTGGGTAGGTGTGGGTAGCTGGCTGTGGGTGAGGGTAGCTGGCTGTGGGTGAGGGTAGCAGGTCGTGGATAGGCAGCTGGGTGTGGGTACCTAGTTGCGGGACGATGGGTGGGTGTGGGTACCTAGTTGCGGGACGATGGGTGGGTGTGGGTACCTAGTTGTGGGTGGATGGGTGGGTGTGTAGGTGGGTGTGTGGGTACCTAGATGAGGGTGGATGGGTGGGTGTGGGTACCTGGTTGGAGGTCGGTGGTTCTGGGTAGGTAGGTGGGTGACTGGTAAATTATGGGTGGGATGGGTGTGAATGTGAAATGAATACGTATATTTGTGTGTGTGTGTGTGTGTGTGTGTGTGTGGCATGGGTGATTAGGTGGGCCTCGGTGGGGTGGGTGGATAGTAGATGGGTGTACTTATGCAGTGTGTGTGTGTGTGTGTGTGTGTGTGTGTGTGTGTGTGTGTGTGTGTGTGTGTGTGTGTGTGTGTGTGTGTGTGTGTGTGTGTGTGTGTGTGTGTGTGTGTGTGTGTGTGTGTGTGTGTGTGTGTGTGTGTGTGTGTGTGTGTGTGTGTGTGTGTGTGTGTGTGTGTGTGTGTGTGTGTGTGTGTGTGTGTGTGTGTGTGTGTGTGTGTGTGTGTGTGTGTGTGTGTGTGTGTGTGTGTGTGTGTGTGTGTGTGTGTGTGTGTGTGTGTGTGTGTGTGTGTGTGTGTGTGTGTGTGTGTGTGTGTGTGTGTGTGTGTGTGTGTGTGTGTGTGTGTGTGTGGCATGGGTGATTAGGTGGGCCTCGGTGGGGTGGGTGGATAGTAGATGGGTGTACTTATGCAGAGTGTGTGTGTGTGTGTGTGTGTGACTTAGGTACCTTGGTGTGTGGGTGGTTGGGTATGGGTGGGGTGGCTGGGAGGTTGGGTGGTGGTGAGTGGATGGGTATGTGTACGGCTGTGGATGTAAATATGGGTGGGTAAAGAGATGGGTGTGAGCAGGTACGTAGGCAGGTAGACAGGGAAATATAAAACTGTGAGTCAGTGTTGGTAGGTGATTAGGTGGGTGGGTAGGTGGGTAAATGGATAGTTTCCAATTAGTGGATACGTGGATGGGTGGGTGCTAATGTGGATAGGTATGTATAAGTGAGAGAGTGGATACACAAGTGCGAATTTGTGGGTAACTATCTCCAACAGTTTGTGGATAGCTATATGTTAACGAATATGTAGAGAGGTATACAGTTATGTCACAGTCACTGAGTGTATGCGTAGGTACAGAGGAGTATGTGGACATGTATATGTGCATGAGTGTGTGGATTGGTGTGTGTGTATGTCAATAGGTATATGTGCGTTAGTATGTGGATAGGTGTATGTGCGTTAGTATGTGGATAGGTGTATGTGCGAGTATGTGGATAGGTGTATGTGCATGTGTATGTGGATAGGTGTACGTGCGTATGTGGATAGGTGTACGTGCGTATGTGGATAGGTGTATGTGCGTATGTGGATAGGTGTATGTGCGTGAGTATGTGGATAGGTGTATGTGCGTGAGTATGTGGATAGGTGTATGTGCGTATGTGGATAGGTGTATGTGCGTATGTGGATTGGTGTGTGCATGAGTATGTGGATAGGTGTATGTGCGTATGTGGATTGGTGTGTGCATGAGTATGTGGATAGGTGTATGTGCGTATGTGGATAGGTGTGTGTGCGTATGTGGATAGGTATGTCTCGGTGAGTGTGTGCACAGGTGTCGGTTGGGGGTATATGGAATTACCACTTGGGAGGAATGTGAAGGTGTCAGTGTTAGGTATGTGAAGGTGTCAGTGGTAAGTATGTGAAGGTGTCAGTGGTAGGTATGTGAAGGTGTCAGTGGTAGGTATGTGAAGGTGTCAGTGGTAGGTATGTGAAGGTGTCAGTGGTAGGTATGTGAAGGTGTGGGTCGGTGCATGAATGTGTCAGTGGGTGGGCGAATGTGTAGGTGTGGGGGTCAGTGGGTGAGTTAATGGGTAAAGGTGTGCATGGGTCAGGGTGTAGGTGTAGGTGGGTGTATGTATGGATGGGTATGTGGACAGATGGATAGGTGTAAGAAGATTTACGTGGTGTGGGTACGTGGGTCTGTCTGAGATGGGAAGATAGGTGTGTGAAATGGGTAGGTAGGTCTATGAGGTGGTTAAGTGGTGTGGATCTGTCAGATGGGGAGGCGGGTAAGTGGGTCTGGTGGGGTTTGTGGGTAGGTGGGTCTGGGTGGGTAGGTGAGTGGTTAGGTGTGGGTGTGGATGCTGGTGGGTAGGTGAGTGGTTAGGTGTGGGTGTGGATGCTGGTGGGTAGGTGAGTGGTTAGGTGTGGGTGTGGATGCTGGTGGGTAGGTAGGAAAATGGCTAGCCATGGGTAGGGTCAATGGATGTGTGAATGTAGGGATGTGGGTAGAGGAAGTGTGGGTGTTGGTTGGTGTACAGGTATGTGGATTTGGGTGTGTGGACAGAGGAAGAGTGAGTGAGTGTGTGTGTGTGTGTGTGTGTGTGGATAGGAAGGTCTGGGTAGCTGGTTGTGGGTGGGTGGGTGGATATGTGGTTAGCCATGGCTGGGATGAATGAGTGTGTGAGTGTCAGGAATGTGGGTGTGTAAATAGTGATGGTGTGTGTGTGTGTGTGTGTGTGTGTGTGTGTGTGTGTGTTGGGGTTAGGGTGTGGTGGGTAGGTAGGTGAGTGACAATGTGTGGCCATGTGTGGGTGTGGGGAGAGGTAGGGTGGGTGTGGGTGGGTAGTTCAGGGAGTTGTTAACTATGGGTGTGAATGTTGGTTGGTAGGTAGGTGAGTCGTTAGGCGTGGGTGGAGTCTGAGTGTGTGACTGTTGCGGTGAGGATGCATGGGTGTATGTGGTAGTTGGGTGTGGGTGTGAAGTGTGGGTGAGGATGTGGGTGGGTGGGAGGGTGTATGGGTGAGGATGTGGGTGGGTGGGAGGGTGTATGGGTGAGGATGTGGGTGGGTGGGAGGGTGTATGGGTGAGGATGTGGGTGGGTGGGAGGGTGTATGGGTGAGGATGTGGGTGGGTGGGAGGGTGTATGGGTGAGGATGTGGGTGGGTGGGAGGGTGTATGGGTGAGGATGTGGGTGGGTGGGAGGGTGTATGGGTGAGGATGTGGGTGGGTGGGAGGGTGTATGGGTGAGGATGTGGGTGGGTGGGAGGGTGTATGGGTGAGGGCATCGTCTGTGGGTGGGGTAGAGGTTGGGGTACGGATTGTAAGGTAGGCATTGGAGGGGTAGGGGAAGGGCTTGTAGAAGTCGGCGCTTGAGGGGTTGGTGGGGGAGAGGTAGAGTTGTAGGAGTTTTGTCTGGAGGGGTAGAGTTGACTGGCTGGGTGGGGTAAGGGTGGGGTAGGGGTTGGAGTGGTGGATGTGGTAGGGGTAGAGGTTGGAGGGATGAATGGGATAGGGATTGTGGTTTCAGGGATGGGTGTGGTAGGGGGTAGGGGTTGGAGCGGTGTGTCGTTGGGGTAGGGGTTGGAGATGTGGGTGTGGTAGAAGTTGGAGATGGAGAGGTGGGTGGAGTAGGGGTATTGCATGGAGGGGTGGGTGGGGTAGGGGTATTGCATGGAGGGGTGGGTGGGGTAGGGGCAGGAAAGGTGGTGGTGCATGAGTAGGTGGGTGGGTAGAGTAGGGATAGAGACGGAAAGGGTGGTAGGGATAGAGACGGAAGGGGTGGTTAGGGTAGGACTAGGGGTGGGAGGGATGAGTGAGTGAGGTACGGGTTGGTGGGTGGTGTGGGGTGATGGTAGGGGTGGGTGGGTGGTGTGGGGTGATGGTAGGGGTGGGTGGGTGGTGTGGGGTGATGGTAGGGGTGGGTGGGTGGTGTGGGGTGATGGTAGGGGTGGGTGGCTAGGGTGGGGTGATGGTAGGCGTGGGTAGGTGGGTTGCTGGGGTGGGGTGGAGGTAGGAGTGGGTGGGTGGGTTGCTGGGGTGGGGTGGAGGTAGGAGTGGGTGGGTGGGTGGCTGGAGTAGTGGTACAGACGGTAGTGTGGGTAGGATAGGTCTAGGGCAGGAGGGGTGGTGGGTTACGAGTAGGTGGGTAGGTGGTGTAGGGGTGGTTTGGTTGCTGGGGTAGAGGGAGTGGGTAGGGTTGGAGTAAAGGCAGGAGAGTGGGTGAGTGGGGTAGGGGTTGGAGGTGCGGGTGATGTTGGGGTAGGGGTAGGGGTATGGGCAAAAGGGGTGGATGGGGTAGGGTAGTGGTGGTTGGGCAGGTGGGTGGCTTGGGTGTAGGGGTTGGGTAGTGTGGGAGGTAATGGCGGGTGGGAGTAGGAGGAGGTTGGTGAGTGTGGAGGTAGGAGGGGGTTGGTGGGTGTGGGGGTAGGAGGGGCTTGGTAGTTGCTCTGGGAGTTAGGATGGGTATTGTGGGTAGTGTTGGTGGATGGGTGGGTATGGCAGTCACCGGGTGGGCGGGTGGGTGGGTGGGCGGGCAGGTGGATTGGTGGATAGTCGAGTGGGAAGGTGGTGGGTGGGTGGATAGTCGAGTGGGAAGGTGGTGGGTGGGTGGATGGGCTGGTGGGTGGGTGTGGGAGGGGTATGTGGGTGGATTGCTTCCAGGTCCAAAGCCTGAGAGCTATATAAATTGGAGGAGTGGGAATTGTAGGAATAGGAAGCTACGCTTCCCGTCCTACACCCTGCCTGCCTAACACCCTGTCCCTACTCCCAGGCTGACCTGTGCCAGTGCTGGTTGGTCCTACCAATGCCAGTCGATTATAGAAGGCTCGACTGTTAAACTAAGTACCTGCGACCCCCTAACTGAGGGTGCTCCCGCACGCTCACGGGATCCCTCAGCGGCTCGGCAGTTGCCCCAGTTCGTCCACCAGGGCCAGTGGGTGAAAGGTTTTTAGTAGAAGAGGTAAAGAAGAACCTGAAGCCCAGACGGCAACCCTGACTCCCGCCCTCTCCCAGCAGCTACAGGGCGTTGCCTCCACTGCATGCCGTGGGGGAGAGGTACGAGTTCAGATGTCGCCAACCTTCGTCAGGTTAAGTGGGTAGAGGGCTGGGAGAGAGAAAAAGAAATGTTGCTGCTACCGAAAGACAGCACAACTCCTCCAACAGGGTCTCTGGTCTGGTCTTCCACGCACCAACAGCAAGGGCAACAACCACCTAAAAAAAAAAAAAAAAAAAAAAAAAAAAAAAAAATGCAATTCACTTACAACATATACAGCCTTAACATACATCAATTTATTATACTGTATTTTATAATCAAAGATGAAAATACAAAATTTCAATTACAACAAATTATGAGAACAAAATATTCGATCCTGCTTGTATAAACAAACAGCATGAACTCAGACGTCGCCAACCTTTGTCAGGTTAAGTGGGCAGTGGGCACGGTGAGAGAAAAAGAAATGTGGCAAAAACATAATGACAGCACCACTCCACCTCGAACAGGGTCTCTGGTCTGGTCTTCCAATAAACGTTAGCAAGGGCATCACCAACCTGAAACAAACATTCATTAATACTAGATTCAACCATACCCATAAACATACATTTTTTCCTCTAACACTTTAAAATATCTTTGCTTTATAAAATATGGAAATAAGGATTAAATGGTGGTAGTACTAGTATACCACTAGCACTTGAACTATTACCAGTTGCTTGTTACTTTGTGAAGATCGGTGCCCTCCCTTTTCACGTATCACAAACCTACTTATCCTTCTAACCCGGCTACAACAACACACAAAATACATCTTTACACACTCAAGGTCTTAATTACATGGTTAAATAAATCATAACATACTAGCCATAGCCAGTAATAGGAAGAAATACGGGACCAACTCACCGCTTACCAACCACCACGCCATGTTGTTTTTCACTGTTTCCCGTAATGGCCGCTAGGGGGATTACATCCTACGTGGCGTTAGCTGCGTGGCGCGAAATTCAAGTCATTCAGTTTCCTTTATTGTTTTTCAAATAATTTATTATTATTATTATTATTATTATTATTATTATCATCATCATCATTATCATTGGTAAACATACGCTTATTTGAGGCAGTAGCACCTTACCAATTCCATTAATATTCCTCCAGTTTCTGTATTTTTCCTACTGTTTTCAAGGTGGTAAATTACCTCTTCCTGCTGGAAAATTTCCGACTGTTTTAATCATCATGTTCCATATACGGCGTAACGGAAGAAATCTTATTCAACGAACTGAAAGATTGACTACTTTTACCAACTTCCAAACTGGATGACAGGTAAGGTTAGGTTAAGTATATTAATTATGTGGTACAGTTAAGCTGGTTTGGTTATAGTTAGTCAACCACATAGGTTAGGACCTTAATCCTTCCTGCTGCAGTACCAGTATCCTAAGGGCCATTGATGAGAATTTGGATGCGCGGAAAAATGCATGCCATCTGATGTCAAAGATATAATAGAGAAGATAGATTAAAAGGAAAGGAAAACAGCAGAAGGTAAAGGCCCGGTAAAATTAGTCGTGGCAGTGATGAGAACCTGAGGAGAATGGAGAAAGAACCAAGTAGACACAAATGCAGCATCTATCCTGCAACCAAACCTCCCTACCCCATTGCAGAGCCCATTAAAGTACCCTGTGATAGCTTCCCTACACATCAAGTCCCAGTCGACACCTCTGAAGCCCTCCTATGACGACAACGAGCAAGGAAACAGGGCTTCAGTGGTGAAAATTAGGCTCCTAGAACCAGAATCTAATAATTCACAACATAGGGAGTTTCCATAATCCAGATGGCATGAACTACTGGTGTCAAGACGTCATTCCTTGAAGTCTTCCCCATTAGTACCAATTACTGTATCATTTTGAAGTCACCCAGTATCCCACATGGTACATTGTTCCACAACTAAGTTGAGTTAGACGTTGAACATCTCTTCAGGTTCACTCACCTCTGTAGCAGCATACACTGCAATAGATGAAGCCTAAAGTATGCTTAATTTCAAGCACAAGTAGGCTCACCAACTGGAGTAACCCTATCAGTGAAGGAAGCAAAGTGAGTAGATATCACCACAGCAGCACCTCTAAGATGGGCACCATTGTCACAGCCAAACCAGTAGTGTATTACCAACACTACTGATCTCCCCATTGATGAGCTGCCTCACATCAGAGATTTCAACTATAATGGAACCCCAGTCATCTCCAACTCCCATAACAACAAAGGCAGTCAGTCTTTCTCTGAGAGGCTTAGAACATTTATTTTCAGGTCCACACCCAAAGTGCTCTCCAGTACATTAAACCATTTTCAAGTCCCCCACCCAAGTGCCTTCCAAAGGTTAAACTCATGTATGGAACTTTGGATTTGTGTCACCTGCACCACTGTGATCTCCACCCCACATCCAACTGTTGGAATTGGTGCCAGCATGACAGAGCCTCAAGAGTCCTGCCTTGCCAGCAACTGAGGAGGAATCCTCAAGCAAACCTGGGGAAGGGTCAGCCGAGACCTTTTCACTTCTCCCAGTGCTTTTAGTAGCAGTGTCGGTTTTTAAGGGGATCGCTTGCAAACCCTTCTCTAGCCTCCAAAGTCAAGGAAAGGCTCACCACTAGCCTACTGACAGGTGTGGGATCCCTGGACACTAAATCTGTCTATCCAGGTTTATTATAGCAACATCACTTCTAGGCAGACTGCCAGCCAAGGCTAAGGAACTCCAACTATTCTATTAGATGGTCGTTGGCTTAAGAAGGTCAACCACTCTTGGACAGGTCTTGTTTTCTGTCCTGCTGGGTGTCTAGTCACCCTCCTCACTATGCAATGCCAGTGGGGTTGCCAGTTGTCGCTGGCAATTTGACCATGAGACAGGTAGTACTAGATTATATGCCTAATCTGACCTGACCTGACCCTATACACATAATGAATAGGTAAGTGCTACAAAGCCTATTTGAACAATAATACATACCTGAGTTTTTGGTGCCAATGTTGAATACTGGACCCACAGCCTCGATAATGCTCCTTAGCTTTTCTGTGACACCTTTTCTCAGTGCAGATGTTCAAAAAAATCCTACCCAGTTTCTGAAAGCACATCTATGATTAATCTCATATTGTAACTCACATTTTTGCATTGTTGCTATTTTCAAGAACTACTTTTTCAGCTTTGGGGAGACTTTGGGGTGTGGGAGTCAGTTTACATAACACCTTCCATGCAAAAGGCATTTTCTCAATTGAATATAACTGTCTAAAGGTTGCAAGAATGTATTAAGGAACTGATTTAACTGAATTCAGGGGTTAACAGCTTCAAAAACTTAACAACTGAGGTATTCAGAATATGCCAGTACAGATTATTATTATTATTAGTGTAACATAGGAGTAAACATCTCTGAGGAAACTATAAACAGCCTATAAACCCCATATAGTCTCAAGTGAAGGGCACAGATAGCCAAGTTATTCAAACTATGAGGATAAGCTGAAGTCTAATGTTCTCATGAGCTGCCAAGTGACCCTTCAAACTCCTGTGTTCATCATCCTTACCTTACTGCTGATAGTAGCCAGGTCTAGGTGTATACTGGTAACACAAGCTAAATAATTTACAGTATATACACACTACCACTACTACTGCTACACTACTGCCATTACTACTACCACCACCACCATGTACCTAAGTGCAACAGGGAGTGGTTAATCACAAATAATTACAAACAGGGGAAAGGAATAAATGAAAATGTAAACTTTAACTCGATACATATGTGAAAAATGTTGATTTAGGAATAAGCTGACAAATATGTGAATGAATGCTGACGAGTTAGAGTGACTGTGATGAAAGATGGCTGAAAAACCTGGTATGGATTATGTGAATAATGTATTGGACCATTTTGGTGTGCCAGGGGAAAACGGGACATGGATTATGGATATGCTCATATATATAAATATATGATAAGGACACGGATAACAGCTTTTTTTTTTTAAATGCCAGGAAGAAGGAACCAAAGGCCAAGGGTCTGCAAACTGCTCCCTCAAAAAAAAAAAAAAAAAAAAAAAAAAAAAAAAAAAAAAGATAACAGAGCCAGATTCAAGATCAATTCATTTCAAGATACCTGGACACACTGCGTTTGAAAGACTGAAGATTGTAGGCAGTAGGAAAAATAGACAGAGGGAAACAGTTCCAGAGTTGACATATTGCATACATTAAGTAATGGGAGTAGCAGTTAACTCTCACATTAGAGAGTTGGACAGAAAAGGGATGAGAGTTTGTTGCTAGATGGGTGCTTCGTCCCTGCCATAGTGGTGAGGGGATGCAAGCAGACAGTTCAGAGGAACAGTGAAAATTGAAGTAGTGATAGAAAAAGAAATAAAAATGCACCACTGCAGAGAAGAGACAGAGGTTGAAGGGAGCCAGTAAGAGGAGGAAATGAAACAAAAAGAGAGTTGGACAGAAAAGGGATGAGAGTCTGTTGCTAGATGGGTGCTTCGTCCCTGCCATAGTGGTGAGGGGATGCAAGCAGACAGTTCAGAGGAACAGTGAAAATTGAAGTAGTGATAGAAAGAGAGATAAAAATGCACCACTGCAGAGAAGAGACAGAGGTTGAAGGGAGCCAGTAAGAGGAGGAAATGAAACAAAAAGCCTTTGACCCCGCCCTGTTGAGAGGAGCTGTATGTGGGAAGCCTCCTCAAACATGAGAGTTGCACTCTACCGTACATGGGCGAATAAAACCTGTGTATAAAGTCGACAACTGTGCAGAAGTAAAGAAGGTATGGAGTCAGCTTAGCACACCCAATCTCTTGGATGCAGATTTTACAAGAGAGGTAACATGTTCTTTCCAAGATAAATCCTGAGAGAATGAAACCCCAAGTGTGTTGAAAGTTGATTCGGGATTGCGCTGGATATTGTTAAAAATTAGAGAGTACTCCTGTGGAAGATTTTGTCAGGTTCATAGATGTAAGAACTGAGTCTTTGATGCATTAAAAACAACAAGGTTTCTTTTACCCCAATCAGATACGAGCCAAGTCAGACATTAGGTGTGCCATAGCCTCATCCCTTGTTTGTTGAAGTAACTGCTGAGATGGGCAGGATACGAATGGAAAGGTGAAGGGTGGAATCATTAGCCTATGAGTGGACAGAGTTAGGTGTACAGCTTAGGTCACTGATGAATAAAAGGAAGAGAGTTGGTCACAGGATAAGACCCTGAGGAACACCACTACTGACAGCTCTAGGAGAAGAACAGTGACCGTCTACAACAGCATAGAACAACCAGAGAGGAAGCTAGAAATGAAGGTACAGACAGAAGGATAGAAACCGTAGGATGGTTGTTTGGTAATTAAAGATTATGCCAGACTCGATCGAAAGCCATTGAGATGTCAAGTGCAATGACAAAGCTTTTGCCAAAGTCCCAAAAGGAGGATAACTAGGAGTCTGAGAGGTAGGTGAGAAGATTGCCAGTGGAGCGTCCTTGGCTGAACCCATACTGATGATCAGAAAGAAGGCTATGATAGGAAAGATGCTATAAAATGTTTTTGTTAAGAACAGACTCAAAAACCTTTGAAATACAGGATGTATTGGGCGATATTTAGAGGGCTGGGAACGGTCACCCTTCTTTGGGACTGGCCGAATGGGAGCAAACTTCCAGTAAGAGGGAAAGGTGCAAGTTGACAGACAGAGACAAACGAGTTTATCCAGGCAAGGTGTAAGCACAGAAGCACAGTTCTTGAGGACAACAGGAGGGACTCCATCAGGCCCATATGCCTTGTTAGTACTGAGGCCAGCGATGGTAGAAAGTACATCAATTGAAGGCATTGTAATGTCAGCCATCAGGAAGTCAGAGGGGCGGTATCTGTACATAAATCAATGCATATCTGAACATATTCCAACATCACACACTGGGGTTTGACAATAGTAGTAACAGCATAATACAATGATCAAAAATGCCTTTTATTGCATATCCAGTACTGCTTACAATAACTGCAAGTGATATATCCTTGGGTAATGAACTGTGCCTTATTTATCAGTCTTAAAGCATGCATTCCTCTAGGCAAGCTGACCCAAAACTTAAATTTATATAATCAGCTCATAAAATGAACAGAAATGTTAACTATACTTGTTTCATAATGCTGTACTTACTTCGTCTAAATATCAACTGTATTTTTACTCATACAGTTCTTGTGAACGGCAATGAAAATTTTCCGTATCTGACCTACACTCAAAAATATAAATAAATCGTACATTAAACTATTACACATATTTTGTCTTGTTTCATTTTCTATACCTCCCCCTACCTGTGCATGGGTAACTTGGGTAAGAGAATGATGTTGATTATTATTACTGTATTATTAGTACCTGTACTCTACTACTTTTCTGTTCCACTCCTTGCTATTCCACTAAAACATAACCCAACACTACTTTGTGCATTACTTTCCCAGAATTACCACTACAGATGTTCTATGCAGTAATGATTATTAAAAAAAAGAAAAAAAAAAAAAAGAAAAATGTTTGCTGCCTTTTCCTGCACAAGAAACTACTGGAATACCGGTAATCAGATATCAGGAAGTCAGATACGAAAACGTTTACTGTGCTGTACGTGACATATACAGTAAGTCCTTGTTACATGCTGGAGATGGATGGCAAAGTATCATATCTTTTCTCCATACATCTGGAATTGTAAACTGGGGGAAGCTGGCAAAATATCTTTAAAGGCAGCAATGGAACTAACTATTATTTCTTTTTCATTATTATTACTCTGGACTTGTAAAAAAAAAAAAAAAAAAAAAAAAAAAGCCAATATATAACAAGGACTTTCTGTAATGATACAACTTATGCCATGTCACTGAAAGTAGTCACAAAAGATTAAGATACAGTAATACATTTCATGGCCAGTTAGTAGAATTTTACACTTGCATTAAAAAAACAAACATCATACTAATTCACAATCGTTTCCACTACTGTACAGTCAAGGTCAAAAGCCGTGCCCATGAGTAGCGGTGGACGAAGCAGTCTAAACTGCGTCAGAGAGTCGGTGATGAAAGAAATTACACACCTCCAATATTATTGACATCCAACACAACTTTTGACACTTATCATGCTTTCACCTGACACAGCTGTTGTCTCCAAGTAAACTTCCTTCCGAAACAGCTTGACGCTGACTGTACATATATATCATGGCACAACCTCGTCACCTGCAAGACTTCTTTATAAATTGCATATGAGTACTCTACAACTCACACCCTAGATTTTACAATGTTTAACCTTTCACAATTTATAAATCAGCATATACAAAGCTATAATGTATGACAACCATAAAGTTTGTAAAAAATCAGTCTATACAAAATAACAGCAGTAAGATAAATTTGTACATAATTACATACACACTTTATACTAATTACAGGCATAAATATAACCAGCAAAAAATAATGTATGTTTACAATATCAATCACTTGTATGTGCTAAACACTGACCTCAGCTGAAACTAGAGCTGACGATCAAGAAATACAAAGATTTAACCCAACTTAATCCTTTCAGTCTAGCTATCTATCTATCTATATCCAGACACCATAGGCCCATAAGGGGTGGCCACATACAAATCACCTCCATGTCACCCAGTCCTTCTCCATCAGACTGCTACTACTACTACTGCTATTTATCTTACGAGTGTAATCATGTAGCAGAAGAGGATATTAACCTTTGGCTGTGAATTACCAACTTCTCAATTTGTTCTGGATAAGCTGGAGAAACCTAGAGTACCAAATATATTACAAGCCATCATTATCAACTACTTGGCCCAGAATAAAGAACTTGATATTTTACTCCAATGATTTACTCGGCTCACTGAAATTTTCCACATCCTGAAGGTTAAATGCTGTATCTAACCCCTCCCCTCCACTTAGCAAAAGTCTCCTCTAACTTTAATAAAATTCTTTACCAAGAACAAACTGCAAATAACACACTTGGGCTGAATGGGTTAAGGGACAGAAAAGTAAATAATGTATAACAATAGCCAAAGCAACAACATCAAGCAAAGAAAATGATGGACAGTGAATAATACCCATGGAACCCAAATGATATCCTTTAAGTACTGTATACTATCACTACTACTACATGGCTCTATTCTTCTTAGGAAAGGCCTCTTGTTTCCTATACTCTCTTTATCTTGGCCTAAAACTGTCATCTCACCATTTTCAATGCTCAATTGTAATAACAGACTGGCACCAGAATAACTAGAACATGATGCCAGCCATGAAGAAGTGCTGTGACAAAGACGTAATGCCACAGTATTCTCGTATTCTGCTCTCAACCTAAGTGCAATAAGCAACAAAAGGACAAATATCTGGTCTATTACTGAAAAATAAAGAGCACACTATTAGTACTGTAGTTGTAGTAGTTCCAACCCCAAGTTTATCTGAACATAACCTGGCAGGCTACAGATTGAAGCTGCCCTCCTCCAGCAGTTTACTAGGCTCCTTTTGGAGGATAGGGAGGGAGCTGCTGGACATTCATATAACCAGGCAGCAGAGCTGACCAGTTAAATTGGTGCCACCACAAGATGGCATCCCTCTCCACCACCTCTTGTATTCTATGGGGCATATTAAGGCTGTATGAAACCTCTCCAATCTGAAAAATCTACTCAAAGTGCAATACTCATCAGGGGATGGCAAGAATAGAACAAAACAAATGTCCCCAGCCTGAACAGTTAAATACCAGTATAAGATGAAAATGAATAAGGGGCTGTTTTGTTACGAGGTTATCATGAAGCCACACTCAATCATATTTTTTCACATTAACTCCTGCTTTATGCCATTTTCTATTTTATTCCTGTAAATCCCAAATGATTTTAGTAAACTTTAGAAAGATCTCTCATAGTGAATGAGTGACAAAGGATATATCTACCCTCTTCACTCAGCAAAGTCTCTCCCAGGTGAAATAAAACTATCTATCTATCTATCTATAGCCCGACGCCCTAATCCCGCAAAGGGTGGCCGCAGACAAAACGCCTCCAAGTCACTCTGTCACCCACCATTTGACTCCCCTCCCCCCAACTCACCCCCCCCCTCATATACCTCTCAACTCCATCCCTCCACCTCATCCTCGGTCTACCCCTCCCTCTCCCTCCCTCCACCTCACCTACATACACCCTCTTAGTCAGTCTCTCATCCTCCATTCTCTCCACATGTCCAAACCACCTCAGTGTATTTCTCCTAATCTTTTCAACCACATCCACATCTACCCCACAACGTTCCTTCACTTCTTCATTCGTCAACCTGTCCCTCCACGTCACTCCACATGCTCCTCTCAAGTAATTCATTTCCACTGCTCTCACTCTTGACTTGTTCCCCTCTTGCAAGGTCCACGCCTCGCTTCCATACGTCAGGGTAGGGATCACAATACCATCATGCAGTGACTTCTTAACTTCCATACTCACCTCCCTATTTCTCATCACTGCTTTCAGTGTACCAACAACCTTTCTTCCCTGCTGTACCCTTTCACGTACTTCATCCCCCAAATAAACTGAAAATAGAAAAAATAAACCAAAAACAACAGTATTAGAGTACTGGGGATACAAACAGTCCACCACTGAATAATTCTATTGAAACTATTAAGGATCTTTGGTAGTGATAGGGTTCAAGATGGCTATACCAAACCCAACCAGTTGGAAGAGTCTCTGCTTAAAAAAAAAAAAAAAAAAAAAAAAAAAAAAAAAAAAAAGGCCTGATGTTAACATGAGTAATAAAGCTGATGTCCTGTGGTTGTGGGAAGTAAACCTGCAATAGATGAATAAACACTACCAAGATATTTCACAACACAAAGGTATTAACATGTATTTTAAGAACTAACAACATAACCAAAACTACTGTATAACATCTGTACTGTATTATAGGAGTGCAACCATCATCTCTGAGGGAAATTCACAACAAATTATTTCCAAAACTCACAACAAGGTCAAAATATATATGCTATACATTGTACACAACCTTCCTAAGACCTGCTCTACACGAGTATAATAGTTAATACCTCATGTAAAAATACTGTGACCAGCCTCAACTACGATATGTCCTTCCTATAACTTGTCTTTCTGAAGTTCATTTTTGCTATTAAGTGCACAGTAATTGCCAGATATATTCTTGATAAAAATTCCAATGCTACCTGTACTGCTGATAAGCCAGTTTCCACTAAATGACAGCGCCACAAAATAAGGAACAAGTTGTGATATATTAGAAAACATCCATGACTTAACAGAATTGCATGCATCTAGATGAAACAATTTGATACAATACACAGTATAATAGGCTCTTGTTATGTGCTACTGATGTATTCCAGATGACCAAAACTGGTATTATAAGATGGGGCATACTATATTATACTCTTTTCACCTAAACCTGGCCCATATTTAATCATTTTTCAGGTGAGAATTATGAACATCTGGGGCTGGGTTATGAAAGGCAGACCAAAATAGACCTGGGACAAGAAATAGAGTGACCTCAGGGATAGGGGACTGAATAGGGAGGCTGCCAAACAGCAAGCAGCATGAAGACCTGCCACTAGGTGACCAAGGTCGATGCACGAAAGCACACTGGAGCCTTTAAGAATAATATAATGTGGTACAATACAATTTCACATAACTCACTGGCAGAAAAAGACAATCTGACTACTATACATCCTTTCCTTAGTACTTTTTCATGAATAGCCCCACATTCTAAATTAATCTAATGTTACAACTCGGAATTCAAGATGGAGAGATGGCAATTTTAAGTCAAGTTAGAGTAAAAAGAGTACAGCAATTCAGCTTACAAAGGTTACAATGGAACTTTAACAGGCAATATAACTTACAATGGACTTATTCTCTTCAATCTGACAATATACCTGTACTCCAATTTCTTATCAAGCTATACAAGTTTTATTCACCCCAGGGAGCAGCTCTAGTAAAGGAAAATGTTACAGAAGGCAATGTGGTATTAACACTCTAGTGCACAGACTCTATGTAAGTAAAAGCCTGTAAAAGTAACAAGAATGACCTAAAAAATACATCACTGGACTGAAGGGGTTAACTGAAATAAAAGAAAACAGTAAAATAAAACTAATAATAAATAATAATAATAATAACAATCCATCCATCTCCATCATCCAATACTATGTCGCCCCATGAGGAGCGTAGAAGCCCGGAGCAAGACAAGTTGGTCCCGACATTTAAGATGAGAGTGAAATAAAAATAATAACAACAACAATAATAATAATAATAATAATATGGTAGTACAAGATTGCAGTAGCAGCAGCAGCCCAAGGTTGATCTGAAACATGAACCCAGTGGACTGCAGGCTGAAACTACTCTCCTCCTACAATCATCATCCCCATTTTGTGGGATAGGGTGGGAAACAAGGGACGTTTCTGTAACAGGGCAGTAGAGCCACCCAGTTACATCAGTGCCACCACATGATGGCATCCCTCTCCTGCATCAAAATAACATACAATGCAGATTTATTTAAGTGAACTTTAAACTCTTCCCTCTGATGTATTTTTTAGTTTATTCTTGCTGTTTCCATAAGGTTTTATTGAGGTTTGGAAAGAATTTCTGTTTTTAACCTGGTGGGGTTTGATACAGCTGAAAGTAGCCTCATCATCATACCTCTTCCTAAGCTGAATACAAATCATCTGGTGCTAGCAAGAATTAACTAAACAGGTCACTGGATGCAAGGGATTAAAGACCAAGACCTTATGTGGTATGGTAGATATTATGAGGTACAAAAGAAGAGAGTGCAACAGTTTCTTAGTGAACGGGCAGGCAGAGGAAGAGGAGTGTTTAAGCGAGTGAGAGGTGTGTGAGGACAAGGTAGCCTGGAGGCATTTCTGTCACATCCACACCCTATTCTGAAGTTCCCAAGAGAAAGCAAGGCATTGGAAATGAAAATGATAAGGAGAAGGATGACCATAATGTACTGTGGAAGGCTTAGGTGATTTTAATGTACATGCAAACATGATTATCTAAGAACAACCACAAAAACAAAAAATCAATAAAAAAAACACAAAGTAGAAGCATATACGAAAGAAATTCAGTAAAAAATATTAGGCTAGTAGTATCAAACCTGGGACTCGTGAAGCAGGCAAACCCACAACTTTTGTCATCAGTATCAAAACACGTGACAAAAACTGAAGAGCTTTCCCCTCTTTGGCAATACACCATCCTCCTTTCAGCGGATGGGAAGAGATGAAGGATGTTTATATAACCAGGCAGAGCATCCACCTAGCTATACTGGTGCCACCACATGAAGGTGTCCCCCTCCAGCATCAAGAAAAAAAAAAAGAAAAAAAAAAAAGAAAAAAAAAGTGGATGGTCATGTGAGGTGAAGTGATGATTCTGATGGCTTGAATGATAGGTGAATGGCTGTGTGACACATTTAGTTCTCCCTCTATCATGGCTTCTCCTTTGCTTTCTGGACCTTTCTTCACCCCACCCTTAGGTGTGAGAAAGGGGTTGAGATGATGATGATGATGATGATGATGATGATGATGATGATGATGACTATGACGACAATGATGCCGACAACAATGACATGATGATGATGTTGATGATGATGACAATGATGATGATAATGATGATGATGATGATGATGATGGCAATGATGACTATGATTATGATGATGATTAAGATAAACATGTGTAGACACGGCAGAGTGAAGATATATTGTACGGTGGGTGCCCATGTTATGAGGGATTTTTTTTAAAAGTGGTTGGGATGGATGGGGAATGAAAGGCTCACAAACAAGATCATACTGTACAATCACAGGTGAAGGAAGAATGAAGAGATGACTATGAATGAAGCAGAAAGCAAACTATGAGGAATATAAGAGGGATGAATCTTAGAATGGAAACTGAAAGATGAGATGCTGGACTAATACAGTTTAGAGGTACTTGTGGCACAGCATCCTTGGCTAAATGGTGGGAATACATATATGATAATAGACTGATAGATAAACTGACTGAAGGACAACAGATACACAATAAGGTTCCTAATTCAAAGAAGGAGAGTAGTAGTAGTTATAACCCCAGGTTCATTAAATGTGAACCCAGTGACTTACAGATGAAGTTGTCCTCCTCCAATAGTCCATCATCCTTCTTTGGGGGAATAGGGAGGGAGATAAGGGACGCTTGTATGACTGGGACATTGAGCCACCTAATTATACTGGTGCCCCCACATGAAAGCATTCCTCTCCACCACCAGAATGAAGAATGACAAAACATGACACATTAATATAAAGGGCAAGTTTGCTACCCTTTCTATATCCCAAACACATGACTGCATACAGCTGACAGACTACAGGAATTTGGAAAAATGGATGGATACACTGAGACCTTCTTCACATAAAAGTACTCTTCACAGCTTCAAGTCAATGACACTTTTTTTTTTTTTTTTTTTTTTTTTTTTCCCCCAAGCTTAATCTTACTGATACTTAATGACTTTTTCCAGCTGTGGAGGAGGACATTTTTTAGTGAAGGGGTAAATGCAGGATATACCTAATCCTTCCAAATTGAAAAGCTTATTCTAAAGTAAACAGAGTTGTATGGAGATTGCAGGAAGAAAATACAAAATACATCACCTGGTTGAAGGGAAACTCTGTCTGTAATAAGGGAAAGTGTTTATGGTAAGTGCATCCTTCTTTATGACATTGTTTTACCTCAGTGAAGTTACAGTTACTGGATTGACTAACTGATGCTTAGCATGAAGTGCGCTGGTGTGGATGCTTATGCCCGAGGTGGAGTCACATTCTGAGGGCCTGACTGGGAGTGTAGTCTATTCAACTGGGCAAACTTTGGTAGCATCTCATTCTATCATATTCTTTTTTTCTTCTGGCATTCTGGGCCATACTTCACCCCACCCTAGGGTAGGAAAAGAGGTCTGGATGATAATGAGGATAACAATGATGATGATAATGTTTACAATGAAGCCAGAATGAAATTTGAACAGGTTGAGATGTGTAGGTCATAATTATGGGAGATAAAGTGTGGACAATATGATACACAGACATTAGTTTTTTAAGACAATGATTTCTGTGGAGTCATTATCAAAGCGAGGATCTACTAATATATGGTCTGGTTGTAGTGACTTAGTGGATGAGATGGTTAAATGTTTGTACAGCTGGCAGCCTGCGTTTGCTTAAAAGTTACATGTATGTTGTGGCCAAACTAATATAATAATAACATTAATCTGACACAGGAGCTCTCTGAAAAGACCTTTGCACTACATTTTCATATGACCTCTTCCCCAGCATAGTCTCATCAAGTATAACCTTTAAGTCTTACCCATGCTCAAGGAGAACATAAAATTCTTTTGAATAGCTTAATTATAATGTAAAATACTGCACTACAGTAAAGCAACCTACAAATACTCTTCATTTAAGGATATTTTACAATAGCTATGTAACACTGTTTTTAGTCTGTTGATGAATTAACTCATATACTCAGGTACAATTACTCATGCTTCACTCTAACATTGCTCTGAAGCCAGATGATGCGAACAATACCAGATTACTGTTTAATTACTCCTTAGCTATAGGACACAAGCAGAGGCATAAGTTATGACTGTTTCACTTAATGCAGAATTTTGTCTGCACCAACAGCACAAATGTTAAATAAGAAATGGCTCTTCCCAGAGAGTTAAAAAAAAATATTTTGCCATTACAAAATCCCCACCCCTTTTTTTTAATGTTCTAAATACAGTAACAGTTGTCTGAAAGTAACAAAATTTATTTATATATATATATATATATATATATATAGTCACCGCTCACACAACACGCAATCCTAGTGCGTGAAACTAACATAACACGGGAGGCAAAATCTGAGGGCGAAAAATGGTCACAACGCGAAAATGATAGGCATAACGCAGGTGAAGGAAGCTGGCCAAGGCCCCAAATTATGGTTCAAACAGTCACAACGTGGAAAAATAGGGCCATAATGTGGTGGGAGCAGACATAACCCAGCCAGTAATAGCGCAGGTTGCATCAGCCTATGACATATGGCTATCACGTGTCTGTGTGGGGTGTTGTCACGGTCCACTAAGCATTCCTGCCCCAGTCTGGTGCACACATGCTCTGTGTGATCTTTGCTCTTTTTTTTTTACCACAGAACTCCACTCCACCTACCCCCAGCAAGCCCACAACCTATTCCACTCAAGGTGAGGAATCCTCCAGTGTTTGTATGTACAGTAATGAAATCATTATTAGGCTGGTATACAGGATGAAGTCTGAGTCACAGAGACTTTTACTTGATAACCTAAATCATATGGAAAGGAAAAATATGATATTTAAGGTGGCAAATCAGATGAAGAGGGATAATTGGGATATTATAGGTGAGCAGTGTGTGAAGAATGATGAAGGAAGGGTAGTGGTGAACAGTGGGGATATTAAAGATGCATGGAGAGAGCATTATAGCCAGGGATGGTTTGGAGCCAGCAGATCCAATGTTTAGTCTTTGGCTTTTGACTGACCCTGCTACTGTGAGTGAGGCAATAGGCAGGATGCAGGTGGGGAAGGCAGCAGGTGTGTCTAGGTTGACTCCCGAAATGTTGAAGGCCTCAGGAGATATAGGGGTGAGGTTAGTCACTGACCTGATAAATATGACAACATATGAGTGTGTTGTTCCAGATGATTGGTTGAAGAGTGTAACTGTAAATGTGTACAAAGGGAAGGGTGATGCCCTGGAAAGAGGAAATTATAGAGGTATATGGCTTTTAGATCAGATAATGAAGGTATTGAAGAGAGTTCTAAAAGGTATGATTAGAAAACAGTGAATAGTGATGAGAAGCAGTTTGGGTTTATGCCAGGCAGGGGGAACACTGTCATATTCATTGTTCAACAGCTTCAGGAAAAATATATTGGAAAGAAATGGGATCTGTATATTGTTTTTGTTGATTTGGAAAAGGCCTTTGACAGAGTCCCTAGAGAGGTGGTGAAGTGGGCAATGAGAAAGCTTGGCTTGGAGGTGTGGCTGGTTAGGGTGGTTATGTTCACGTATGTGGGTGCTCGCACCCAAGTAGGAGTGAGTGGAGATTTGAGTGATAAGTTATACGTGAATGTTGGTGTGCATCAGGGGTCAGTTTTGAGCCCCATGTTGTTTATCATGGTACTTGAAGTCCTCTCACATGACTTTAAAAACAGACTCCCGTGGGAGATGTTGTATGCTGATGATTTGGTGTTGATTGCAGAGAATGAAAGGGAGGCAAAGGACAGAATTAGGAAGTGGAGAGATGGTATGGTGCATAAAGGCTTACGGGTAAATGCAGATAAAACAAAAGTGATGATGTCTAGGGTTGGTGGCAGTACAGTCAAAGAAGAGGGAGGGTGGCCATGTGCAGTTTGCCACAAGGGTGTGGGAAGTAATTCCATCTTGTGCAGTGTTTGTGATAAATGGATGCACAGGAAATGTAGTGGTATTAGAGGCAGACTACGAGATAATGCTGATTTTATGTGTGCGGTATGTCGGGGTGAGCAGGTGGAGATTGTCAAGTGTGAAAGGATTGAACTTGCTGGTGAATCTCTTGAGTGTGTGAAAGAGTTTTATTTGGGAGACATGTTATGTGCTGGAGGAGGGGATGGAGCTAGCTCTGTGGCTAGGGTGAGAAGAGGTTGGAAGAAGTTCAAGGAGCTGTTGCCTCTCCTGACACTGAAAGGACTCTCCCTATGTGCTAAGGGGTCTTTGTATGCAGCATGGTTTAGGAGTGTGATGCTGTATGGTAGGGAGACCTGGGCAGTAAAGGAAGAGGATATTCGCAGGCTCAAACGTACAGAAATGACAATGATTAGGTGGATGTGCAGTGCATCCCTGCGTGCAAGGCCTGGGGGGGCTGGGTTTACAATGGAAGAGTTGAGAGGTAGGATGGGACTGGAGTGTACTGGTGTTGTGATGAGGAGAGGTAGATTGAGATGCTTTGGACATGCGTAGAGGATGGAGGATGCTAACTGAGTGCAGAATGTGAGAAGTGTTAATATTGGGGACGGGGCCGCGAGGGGCAGACCAAGAAAGATGTGGGAGGAGGTCATTAAGTGTGACCTCAGGGTTAAGGGACTGAACAGGAAGGCTGCCATAGATCGGGTAGCATGAAGAGCCGCCATTAGGTGACCTATGCCAACGCATGCAAGCATGTTGGAGCCAACAAAAAACGAAACAAAATGAAACGTAAATGTCTCTATCTCTATCTATCTATTGCCAGACACCTCAATCCCGTACGGGGTCGCCACAAACAAATCGCCTCCACGTCGCCCTGTCCCCCACCATTTCACTGCCCTGCTTCCAACTCACCCCCCCCCCTCTCATATACCTCTCCACCCCATCCCTCCATCTCATCCTCGGCCTCCCCCTCCCTCTAAACGTAAATGTCCTGGGGGGGGGGGGGACTCAAAAGGTGAACCTGGGGTTAGCTTGGGTACCATGAAGCCCTTTCACATATAAACATAAGGCCCTATAATGCAGAATTTTCATAAAGTGAGAGCTTCAGGGTACAATAATCCTGTGTTATGCGAGCAGTGACTGTATATATACATATGAATATCATTGAGACGGGGTTCAGTCCTGCTGTTATGAGTTGCTCACTGCCAAACAAAAAGGTTGTGGCATAGACAGGATGAGGGGAAGACACAACAAATCCCAATGAAGAGTGTGGGTGGTGGGCCAAGACCCTGGTGCAATTTTATTGAACAAAATTAACCCTAAATTGAATGTGGCTTAGGGGTCTGTCTGGTAAATGCAACTGACTTGTATTTTCTCAAGATAGGAAGTTATAGCTATTTACTTGTCACTTTAAACACAATTCATACTATCACCTTCAAAAAAAAAAAAAAAAAAAAAAAAAAAAAGGGGGGGGGGGGAATATGCAAAACAATTTCCAATTTATCCTGTGAAAACAAAACATTATATTTTCAAAGATTCAGGTTTCCATAATCTGTTACCACGAAAAGCAGAAACTGCTGGTATCTAAATAACTGCATTTCAAATGGTAGTTTCAGATTTTTGATAAGCATTTATGTCATGATAGCAGAAAAAAAGTAAAATTTACAGCAGCCAAGTTTCACTGGCAAACGGACTTTTTATCCGTGTTTAAGAACCTATACCTACTGTCATAAACCTGCAAATTTCCTTAATTAAAGAAAATATATCACATGTTCTAGCTGACAGTTTGGCAAGAATCTGACAAAACATCAATTTCTAGCAAATAGCTTTATATATAGTTTTTTCCATTCAATGACACATGTTGCTGAATCAAGTGCCATGTTGGTCTTTGAAATTAAATGATGCATAAGTACTAGTCATGAGACATAAGGCGATGAAGGACTCATGATGAAGTACTTCTATCTTGTAACTGTGTTCCACTGCTTGTGTAAATACATACAATACTGATAAGACTCCAGAAACAATATCTGAGTTTTCATATAAAAAACTCAGGCAGTATTGTACAGTGCAATGAAAATAACTGGGAAGTAAACAAATACATGAAAGATATGTATAAATCAAATAAAGTAAGATCATTTCCCTATCTGTAACCTCAAGCTGGGAAGTATCTAATTTTCACTGGTTATATATGTTACTTAGAATGTACTGTAAACACAATTTCCATAATACATTTTCAACATCATACCAACACTGCCTTGCAGTCACTTCAAGATACTCTACACTGTAAACATGCCAGACTTATTTCCTAATATACTGAGCAAATTTATGCAGCTGTTCTACAACAACAGCCACCACAGCATTAACTGAATCATCAATCAGCCCTTGCATATAACTTACTGCCTCTTCATCAGTAAGGTCCAGTCTGAACTTGTCTTCAACTTTCTTAACAGTTTTGTCTGGCTCAAGGGCAATATCAGGCACATTGGCATCAACCATGAGAGAGAAGAGGTTGAGGATTAGGCTAGCATGGCGCCGTAACTGGTGAAAAGCTGTGTAGCATAACTTTCGGAACTCGTGGTAGTGTTCAGACTGAGCCCCACCCATCCCTTCAACCATCTCTCTGCACAGCTTCATTGGAGGAGGAAGGGGCTTGGGGTCTCGGCCCAGGATATACCCAAAGTCTATGTGTAGAAGGTTACCTGAAGTTGTTAGCAGAAGGTTATCAAGATGGCGGTCACCAATGCCAAGCAGATAGGTTATAACACAGTAGCCTGCACAGGACTTTATATATGTATCCATCACTTCAGCCGCAATGCCATACGGGCCACTCTCTGAAGGTGCACAGCGACGGAAGAAGTTCTGGATCCCTCCTTCTGTACGCAGCACCTGTCACAAATAAAATCAAGTAATATTATATTGCAGTGATCAAACAATTATGGTACTGAAAGCCCCTGTTTAAAGTTGTTCCTTTTGATACCTTTAGCCATGACCATCTGCTTCCTGTCTCTTCACACTAGGATGCAAGTTCCACACCAGAGAGATGAAGGGATTTGAAAATTAAGATTTCAAAATTACATTCAAACCACTTACTTCAGGTTTCAAACTTACCTACTAACCTACAGTGTTATCATTCCAGGCAAACCTTGAAACAGCTCAAAATTCAGAGTTGCAATGCTAAAAGTACTGTGAATTTTGCTTTTTGGGTAGAAAAAAAATCCAAGCACAGATGAGTTTAAAAGGCTGAAAGTATTCAAAGTGTTTCATTATTACCATTAAGTTGTAACTAAATTAACACCTTTCCTCAGTTAAAACTGTTAGTGATTTATTATAAATCTTTCGAATGTCAGAAACAAGTGTTTTTATGTCTATCGCTCATGAACCAGTAGCATACCTCACTTAACAGTTGTTACACTTAAAAGTTTTTTTTTTTTTTTTTACAATAACAGAACAGAGGAAGGAAAAACAAAAGAATAGACTCTAAGCAAAGACTGACTTTATGTCTGTGATGTGCTCATGTGCGTGATGTTTTTGGGGCACACTGGCAAATCACATTTTTCATAAAGTAACTGCTACCAAGGGCATTGGTCGGTCTCTTATGCTTAAAATAATGTTCTGGACTACAGTCAAGTTGCCTAATTTGCGTATATGTAATCCATGGATTTGTAATCCGCGGTACTTTGCAAAACCAGTCCCTATTTTTTTTTATTCCACAGAAAAAACTTGAAAAATGCAGTTCCTAGAATCCAAAGTGGCTCATTTCCGAGAAGATTTACAATATCTGGGCAGCCATGATGTATTCTGTGGCTGCTAGCCAATCACAGACAACCTAGACCCAGCAGCCAATCACAGCCTGGCCCTGGTGGCATGTGTGCACGCTACAGCAGTCATGTTTTGTTTACCTCCTGTCCTGCCAACCGCCAACTACTTGTGTTCCCTCGTGAGTTCTGAGCGTTACCTGGCCTTTTTTTTTTTTTTTTTTTTGTCAAGGTTACCTCTCCCTGGGCTCTACCCACCCCATCCACTTAAGCATTTTCGTCCTTCGGAGTCAGGTGAAGCCCCTTAACTATTATTTCCACTTAATTATTGTTTATTTCCATTAAATACGTGCACTGAATATTTCTAAGATTGTCTATTTGTGTTTGCTGTTGGCTAGTCAGGTGTATGTAGGCTGCTGTAGGGGGGTTCCACGAGGGTCCAAACTAAATATCCTTTTTTCCCATTGGTTCTTAACTTTGTAAACCGTGGAATTCATAATCCGTGAGAAGGTACCAGTCTCTAATTGCCACGGATTAGGTGACTTGACTGTACAGATGCCTGTAAGTGCTGATGGAGGTAATAATGAGACTGGCTGTTACAGTACTCATATACCACGTTCAAAAGTTGCTGTGACAACACAGCTATTGTGAAGAAAGATAAACTACAAAATGTTACCTGAACAAATACAAATACTGTAGTTTACATTATACAAGTAACTGTATGGAAAAAATAATAAAAAGGGAAATGGTCAATACAAGCAAAAGTTTTTATAGCTGTCTACATTATCATACACTATAATCAAATTAAAATCCCATTATCAAAAATTTTTAATATCTCATCAGGAGTATAGGGGCCCAAGGCTAGGGAATTCAGTCCAAGTATTTATGGCAACAGTGACCAGCTGTTTTTCTTTGAGTGACAATGTGTGTGAGCAAGCAACCCTGATAACCCCTCAGATTTAAATCTTTATGGACTTTATCTGGCTGGAGTGCAAAAAAAAAAAAAAAAAAAAAAAAAAAAAAAACACCCACACACAGTGTACATACATCAGCTACAGCCTGACTTTCGACGAACTGAACAAATCCATGTTTGCTGCTGGTGGCTAAAACCTTGTAGGGAGTCAGCTTCAGGTCCAATTTCTCTCTCCTTAGAAGCCTGTCCATCAGGGTTATAATCTGAAAGGGAACATGATTTTAAAAATGCTGAAAACAAGTTCCTATACTGTATTTATCACTGAACTAAGGTCATGTAATGTTTTGAAATGATATATACAATAAACAAGGTACTAGAAGGTTGGCTGTCATTGACCCTGGGAGAATATATCATGAGTGAAGTGTGCCTATTAGCTTGGTAACCAGCTATATAAACATCACTCTTAGGCCAGAAACCCAGCCATCATACTTTATACCCCTTTTACTCTAACTTGCCCCCAATTTTTGTCCTTTTGCAGCTTATACACACTCTTCCAGTCAGCCTCTCATTCTCTATCCATTCCACTTGGCCAGTCCATCTCAGAACATTTCTCTTAATGTTTTCACATCCGCATCAACACTACAATGTTCCTTCATTTCCTCATTTGTCTGTCTGTGTCTCTACATGTAAATCCACATGGTCCAGGCAAATACAATGAAACTCATTTCTGCTGCTCTCACTTTTGGCTTGTGTCCTTCTAACAAGGTTCAAGTTTCACTTCCACTGCTTCATACAATCTCATGGCAGCCAACAGACAAAGCATTACATCTTGACATCAATAAATACCTTAGTTGTATTGGAATTAACATTAAGAAAATAAAAAAATGATACTAATACTGTAATTCATTCACTCAAGGAACTGAAAATAATCCTTTAACTCTCTCAGTCTTCTATGACTCACTCTCAGCTGATAACAACTGCCTCATGTTAGCTGGGATAGAATACTACAGCCGTCCTGACCATGAAAGAGTTACTAGTGATGGTATTAATATCAAGGCTCCTAGGATTCACTCTCAGCTGAATAAAATCATCTAAAGTTAGTTGGAATAGAACACCATGGCTGTCCCAATCATAAGAGGGTTAATAAGGAACTCATTCAACTACTCATTGTCATCATCATCATGCAATCCTATTTTTGCCCCATTAGGAACGTTCGAATCTGGGGCTGGGCTTAGTCCATCCATCTATCATCCAGTCCCATGTTGCCCCACGAGAAGCTTAAGAGCCCAGAGCTAGGTACGTTAGTCCTGACATTTAAGATGAGAGTGACCAGCCTCACTCATCCCTGGGTGGCATTACATAAGCAATAAACCCCAACCACCCCTTGGATATAAACCTACACTGGTCCTGACATTTGATGTGAGGGTGACAAGTCACTTGCCCAAGTAGCATCGCATGAGCAACAGATCTCAACCACCCCTCAGATACAAACCAATGTGGGACACATCCTCTTCGAGCACCTTAACCCACTAGACTGCCACTCGTGTTTAGTTACGTGGTTACCACCCAATGAAGTAAATGGCTCAACCAGTGGTTCAACATAAGATGGCATACCTGTATAATGAGCTGGTCCTGGCGCAGGTCATCACCATGCTTGAAGATGGCCACATACTCTCCCCCTGTCACAGTCTTGAATGTAAGGCGGCATGGCTCCAGGGCTGATTTAAATAAAGTTGCTCGACTTGGTATAATTCCCGTCACTATTACCTGAAGTGCAGAATGAATATAAAATAATGCAAAAGTCATACATTACATGCAAGATTACCATAACTGCCCAGGCCAAGCAAATATATACATAGATTCTAACTTGACTTAGCACATGACAGACTAGAGTGCAAGGTATCACTTGAGTTCATGACTATTCACAGCTATTTTCTAACAGGGCATTAAATGAATATATACTTACAAAAGATTCTCCCTTAAAAGTGAACAAAACTGGAGTTGTGATGATCCAAGGAAAGTTAGATAATTAAATGGAGAATTGGGGGATATGAAAGAAGAGATAGCTGAACATACAGAATACTTTCTTTACTTTCTTGTATTGTACCAGACAACACAAATGGTGAAAACTACATGTTTACGGTACAAGAAAGTAAAGAGGTAAGATAAACCAAAGGATGCAACAAGTAAAGATGTTAGACGGCAGAGAAAATATTCAAAGTGAAAATGACAACAGGAGTGGATAGTGCAACAGAAGAAATGCTAAAAGTATGTGCGATGAAGAAATGGCAATAATGTATTATGCACACAATAGGTCAAATGGTTAAAGACACTGGAGTTATACCGGAAAACACGAAGACAGAAAGCATCTCAAATATACGGATGAAATTAGGTAGACTGGGATGATATGGGTGGTTTTAGATTTAAAGAAACACCTAAGGGCTAAGATGAATTAAGACTGTTAGCAATCTGTCATGGTATAGCTAAAGCGCCAGTTAGATACCCAGGGCATTTTGACCATCCTCACCTTATTCCAGTGGGCATAAGGGTCAAGATGTTAGGTCAAATAAATGCCATGGTTAGGTCTAAGTAGCACACATCAGGCTGAATTAGCTTTAAGTGGGTTTCTGGTCAGGGCAGGTAATGGGGTACAGTATGTGTGTGTATTTACATACAGTAATTATGTTCAAGTAGGTTTCCTATATGGATAGACATGGGGGGTGGGTGACTGTTCTAGCAGGCAAAGGGGTATTAAAAAAAAAAAAAAAAAAAAAAAAAGGGGGGGGGGGGCATATTGAACTAAAATACCCATTTACCCTTACCTCACAATGCAATTTTCCAAAATATAATCATTTGTGAGAATAAATACTGTAAGTTGCATTATAGGTGACCTGACTATAACTGAAATAATTGTCAGTAATAAACAGTATACACTGTTAGTTCAAACTCCTGGCAGGAAGTACAAATTTTAACACTAAAGCCAATATTTCACCTACAGGTTAAAACTGAGCACTGCATATATACAAAGGGTTTCATTACAACAATACAGTATTATAATTAGTGTTGTTGTTGCTGCTTAATCACAGTCTGTCTGGCCATGCACACATATCGACTATGGGTAAGCAACTGTTTCTGCAGGACTGTCCTACAGGCAGAGTACAGTACATACACTGTTTGGGGATCTGGTGACCCCTTGTAGCAAACAATGTCTCACTTGGGTCAGATCAAGGTCCTTCCCCATGGTGAGGTGCAGGGAATATTCAAAGGTTTGGCTCTCATGTGGACCTGAGAAGGTTCTGCTCCCAGGTGTATGCTACAACTGTTCCACCCAGATTACACAGCACTATCACCTGTAGGTTCCTCATTAGCACTTTCAATTTGTGCAGAGCTGATAATCAGTCAGAGTTTTCCCTCAAAAATACAATATATATATATATATATATATATATATATATATATATATATATATATATATATATATATATATATATATATATATATATATATATATATATACAGTATATATATATATATATATATATATATATATATATATATATATATATATATATATATATATATATATATATATATATACACATTAAAAATGTTGAGCCATAAAAAAATAAATAAATACATTTTCATACATTACCAAGTAGTGTTAACTAACCTCTGGGTCTAGTGGCAGTGGCAAGTTCTCAAAATTGGAAAAGTTTATTTTTGAATTTTCTGTGTCAGCCAACAGTGCTTGCAGCTTCTCAATCTTGCGCATTCGATTTCCACTATCCTTTGCTACAGTCTGAAAGGTAATAATAATGACGACAATGATTTGTCTAGATTATCAAATGGATCAGTTCTTCAAAAGAATTCATTAGCACTTAATACCTTGAAATAACAACATGAACATCAAACCATCAGCAGTATTGTTTCGGAACATTAATGATCTCCAATTTAAGTCTGATGTATTAAGATGAAAAATCCTATCTGGAAGGTAAGCATAAGTAAATGAAAGGTGTGTGTGGGAAAAAAGTAATTATCAGGACCTGCATTAATGAACATATCTGGGGATGGGGTTGCAGAACAAGACAAGAGAATGGAATTTTCTGGAAGTGAATGATATTATTAGCAGGATGAGGTAACTTATGATGTTTGGTCCTTTATTCATTCCAGGCTATGCATGAACTGGGCATATAATACTGTATGTACTCATATGAAGTTCTCATGTGCATGTACTGGAGTATCAAACAAATCCTCACTTTTTTTTTTTCCTGCTAAATCTGGCATAAGCTACACAAAAATTCTATATTTAAGTTACACTGATATCTACTAAGCCTATTTCCCTGTTCCTCCAATTAAGCCTGCAACCCACTGGGTTCACATTTCAGATGAGCCTAGACTGCAACTACTGTACTACTATAACTACTACAACTAGGCCTAACCCCTCGTGTCTGGTGAAGTACAGTAACAATTATTCTTTCTGCTGCCTGACGATGCAGCTATTCAGATTATAAGAGCACTCAATGTGAAGGGGTTTAGAGAAGGTTCGATCTACCACATCCAAATAAAAAACCCTTCCTAAAGTTTACAAAATAATCTATAGTTAGTCAGTCATATAGTTTTCATCTGACAGAACTGGACTACCCTCACCTGATTACTATGTCGTGGTTGTATGAAATTCACTGAGCCTTGGCTATGAGGTGAAATGAATCTCACTGGTTACAGTAATGGTCTAACCAAGAGGTCAGCAACCCTTAAACCTAGAAGAGCCATTTATTTTAAAGTTTCATTTAAAAATATATATACTGTATATAGAACTCTCGGAGCCGCAATACAAAAAAATGTCTCATAAACCGAAATCTGCAGCACTTCTAAATCTAAACAAAACATTACGGTGATATTGTTCCATCTACTTGTATTCACAGTAAGTTCAGCTTAGGAAGGACATATGGCTTGCATTTCTAGAAATCATAACAATTGATGCCTATAGATCTTTTCAAAGTTGAATTAAAAATCTAATGTTGCCTTGCACTTGTTATATGATGCTTTCGTTCTGAAAGAATAAATGTTTCTTTACGAAGCTCCTGGAGCCACAAAAATGTCCTAAAAGAGCCGCACACGGCTCCTGAGCCGCAGGTTGCCGACCTCTGGTCTAACCAAACCTACAATCTAGCCACACCTGGCCATCAACCGAGCTGAAAGTGGTTAAGGATCTCTGTCTGATGAACACAAACCAACTATATATTTCGTTTCAGAAGGGTAACAAAAATTAAGCAAGAAATGCATCATTTGAGTGAAGTGGTTAACCTACCTTAACAAGATCAACAAGTTTCTCCATAAAGTGATGCTGACGAGTGAGTGAGTGGAGGGAGTGTTTAGCTTCCTGGCTGCCCTGTTGCAGTGCCAGACGGAAGCGCCGCAACACCCACAGGTACATTTCTCGCACCTTTGAAGGAAAAACAAAAAAAATCAGAACCTATCCTCCACAGATACACCCTCTCAAAAATTATTCAGCATCCCTGGGTGCAATGAATTTGAAATGATTTGTAGAAACAACACTGAGCTCATTTGGCCGAGTTAGTAATTCTAAATTCTTGGTTCATGTGTCATAATGTTATCACACAACATGTGTTGCATAATTAAGGATGGGCAGAAAGAAAGGTATGATTAGCACAGCACCATACCTCCCACAGGTAGCTACCCCCACTGAAAAATTGTTCAGCACCCATTGGTGCAATGAGCTTTGAAATTATTCATACAAGTGAAACTGTATTCACTGTACTGTTAGTAATTTGGAATCATTGGTGCATGTGTCACTTAGCTGCATCACTCCATAAGGGTGGAGGATAATTATTTGTGGGTGTACATTTCTCACACCAATAAACAGAACGAAAAAGATCAGATTATCCTAATATGGCATTTTCCCCAGATGTACCTCTCTCTCTCTCTCTCTCTCACACACACAGAGTGCGTGCGTGCGTATGTGTGTGTATGTGTCCAAGTTAACCTTTTGACAGTTAGAATTTCTCTTAATTGAAAGTGCTAGTAAGTTTTGCTGTAAATGCTATTTCTGAAGTGTTCCCCAAGAATTGCACACTGAATGGAAAACAAAAGGGATGGGGGTGTCATCATCTACTGTATTGGAAATTATTATACACAGGCACTAAGGAAAAGTGTGAAAGCTGTAGAGATGGAATTATTCTATATGAAGGTCTTAGGGATGTGTGTCAATGCATTCTACCACTATGTCACTTTCACTGGGAACTGAACTGACAGATAGTTGTCCAATTTTCAGCTTTCTTTTCCGATTCTTGGATCTTCCTTGCTCCAATTATAGCAGCAAATAGGGTATGGAATTGGATTAAGCAATTCAGAAGTGGGGGAGGACAGAATATGGAGAAGCTAACATATTACAACAATTTCACACTAATAGCTAACTGACTGATTTTTGCCCACACTACAAATAAAGTAGCTGATAAAAAATAATATGACTGCAGTTACCACCAATTCCATCATCACCCCAATCCTAATGCCCACCTACATGAAGCTAAATGAATGCAATGGATCATTTTATACCCTTATCAGTCAAATAAAATAAAAATGATGGGTAAACATATGGCTTAGTTCAAACAGCAGAAAAACCTTACCCAATTCACTCATCCTGTTTGATATCTATTTTTTTTATTAAATTTACAGTAATCACAGGGGAATTTGTCTTCTTAGTGTATGGTAACATGAAAAGTGCACGGTAGGATACTTACTGACAGAGGTAGGGAAATAACAGAGGAATTAGTTGGTGAAGAACAGGTAGGGTTTAGGAAGGGAAGAGGTTGTGTAGATCAAATGTTCATTCTTAGGCCTTAGTGGAAAAGTTTCTACAGAAGGTAAAGAAGTTGTACGGTACCAGGTATGCAGCCTTTATGGATTTAGAGAAAGCATATGACACGGTAGATAGACAAGGAATGTGGAATACATTAAGAATATATGGAGTGAATGAGAGGTTGTTGAATGTCATGAGTATGTATGAGGGGGTTCAGGCTGCAGTGCGTGTGGATAGTGAACTAAGTGAATTTTTCTATATGAATGTTGGATTGAAACATGGATGTGTCATCTCTCCAATGCTGTTCAATCTGTATATGGATGGGGTTATAAAAGAGATACAAGGTAGGGCAGTGAATGTTGAAGCAGCTTTAAAGAGAAATGGCAGTGTTTGGAAACCCCCTGTACTGTTGTTTCCAGATGATACTGTATTGTTGAATGAAGACAAAGGGGAACTGCAAGGCTTGTTGAATGAGTTTGTAAAAGTGTGAAAGAAACAGAATCTAGAGTTGAATGTAGGGAAGGGTAAAGTTATGGTCTTCGAGAGGAATGAAGTCACTCGATGTAAAGCAACGTTGGATGATGAGGAAATGGAAAATGTGAGTCCATTTAAGTACCGTAAAGTGGGGTGAATTCGGACTTGGGGACGACTTCAGACATTTCGGGAAAAAATGTAAACCAATTAAAATACTGTACAGAGAAATGAAAATCTGGTTGTGAAAATAATATGAGTATTATTAATGAGGAATGTTGTTGCTATAACTTAGATAAAATAATAATGTAATCCCATTTACACATTCATTCATTCATTCATTGCCAGACACCATGTATCCCAGACAGGGTGGCCAAGGGCTTAGAGTTAATTATAGGGAGGGGCACTAATCCTCCACCAACCTCACTTAACGTAGGGATGCCAACAGCATCTGGTGTTCCCAGGCGGTCACCCATCCAAGTACTAACCAGACCCAACGTTGCTTAACTTCGCTGATCGAACGGGAAGCGGTGTACTCAACGTGGTATGGCCGTTCATTGAATACGTCATAAAAAAAGGCATGTTTTTTTGTATCGGTCAAACTTCTACTGAGCATAAAGGATGGGAGGGTGTGAAGACAAGTGACCATCGCCAGAGTGTCGTAAAAACATTTGCGATACCACACATACAGTTACTTTGGCCTCAGTGTCCGTAGTTCAAGGTCCACAGGCCTAACAGCAAATTTTCTTCTTTTTTTAGATTTAATGGGGTTACTTCGGACAAGATCTGGGGTTACTTCGGACAGGGAAAGGAAAAAAATATAGCTTCCAACTTGTGTGTGTGCAAGCAGACACACAGACAGTATTTCTACCTAACTATACATAGCAAGCATCCTTTCAATCATGACAACATCTGACACTTGCTACCTTCTTAAGAAACCTTAACTATATAAGGCAACAGCGTTGACATGATTTGGGGGATGCTTGCTGTGCATTACTAGGTGAAATTACTGTATATTAAAGTTGTCTTTCTTTTACAGGAGGCAAAATGCCAAGGAAATACATCCCAAAAGTGCAAAGTGAAAAGAGGAACTGTATTAGCAAAGTAGATAAAGACCGAATAAAAAATGCCAAAGATGACATTAAAAAACAAATAAACACCAAAGTGTGCATAAGGCAGCTACAAAATGGAACTTAAGTAAAAGTACCTTATATGACTGTCTAAAAGGAAAGCATATGAAAGCGGCTGGTGGACAGACTGTGTTGTCATTAGTAGAAGAGAAATACCTATGTGACAGAATGATTACACTGAGCGTTTTCTCAAACATGTCAATGGAACACATACAGGTAAGGTGTTCATTAACTGTACCACAGATGATTACAATGATGCAGACAAGGATGACATTGTTAAAACATTGCCAGAGCCAACACTTGACAAAAAATGTTGTACCAGGTATGATAATCAATGTGGATGTCAATAGCTGGCCTGTGAGAGAGAGAGAGAGAGAGAGAGAGAGAGAGAATTATTGGGTAATGAGACTCAACGTGATCAGTAAGTTTAGATTAACAGGTGTAGATGAAGCGGATGAGTAAGAAAAGCGATAATCAAGTAATACAAATATTTGTTTAATTTATGGGCTTTAACTTTGCATATCATTACTACAGCAAAATGGCACAATGAGCCATAAATTTCTCAGGCTGTATTGTATTAAGTCTGGTGCTACTTGTGATACTTATATTTACCTAATTAAGATTTATTTGCTTTATCTCAAGAATATTACTTTTATTTTTACAAGAAGTTGTGTCACAGGTGTGCCTTACATTTTTAAAGCGTCATTACATGTATTTCACAAAGAAAGTCATATATTTTCTTAAGTTAGAAAAGTTCCTACACTTTCTGTGTACCAGAATTCAATTGTGATAAACACTTACGTGGCTTTATTTCAAACACATGTATGTGTTCATTGTGACAAAAGGAGTGTAAAATAAATTATAATCTTTAATTAGTCCTATAGGGGTTACAAAAATATGTTTTCACAGTTTCTTTTTTTTTTTAAACCTCTGTCAGTGTCCAAAGTCACCTCAACAGTGTCCGAAGACGTCGCCAAATACACGTGCTCCCATTTAAAGGGCAAAAGCATTGACTGTCTGAAGTCACCCCACCCCAGTACGGAGTCACCCCACATCGATTATGGCTTCGGACAGCATTATAAACTATCTATCTATCTATCTATTGCCAGACGCCTCAATCCCGTTTGGGGTGGCCACAAACAAATCGCCTCCAAGTCGCCCTGTCCCCCGCCATTTCACTGCCCTGCTCCCAACTCACACCCCCCTCTCTCATATACCTCTCCACCCCATCCCTCCATCTCATCCTCGGTCTCCCCCTCCCTCTTCCACCCTCCACCTCACTCACATACACTCTCTTCGTCAATCTTTCACCCTCCATCCTCTCCACATGGCCAAACCACCTCAGTGTGTTCCTCACAACGCTTCCTATCACATCCACATCCACACCACAACGCTCCTTTATATCCTCATTCGTCAGCCTGTCTCTCCACGTGACTCCACAGGCTCCTCTTAAATAACTCATTTCCACTGCTCTCACTCTTGACATTATAAACATTTTGTTAAAATACAAGCAGAGACCTGAATTTTTTTTCACCTGTCTCATTATAAAGCTACGTTCTTAAGCCACACATTCATGCAAGAAATGATCTTGTTAAAGCTTAACATGCTGAGTTACAACTTAGAACATGTAAAAATCGTCCGGTCACCCCACTTTACGGTACTTGGGTAATGTGATGAATAAGGATGGAAGTTTGGAGGGTGAAGTGCTTGAAAGGATAGCTACAACAAGGAAGAAAGGGTGCTGGTTCTTTGAAAGCAGTCGTAAGAAACAGGGAAGTGTGCATGGAAGTAAAAAAGTCGCTGCATGACAGTATTGTGATACCAGCTCTAACGAATGGTGCTTCTTGGGTATAATGGCAGATACTACAATCTACTCAAATTCTTTTTCTATTCAGGCAGGTTAGATTCAGTTAATGTAGGTTCTAGGTCAAGCAAGCTGGGCTGGGTTGGTTAGATTGCAAGGTCTCGTCAGGTTAAGTTGCACTGTTTCGAAAGTTTACATAGTTTAAGTTAGATTAATTACAGTAATTGCCCTGGTATGTAAATTTAGGCTATCAGCAATAAATTTCAGTAGATCTTATAAATTTTGCCATCACCCCTGTGAAGCCTACATCCGTAAGAACTATTAAGAAATCGGACTGGCACTGACAGACAAGAAAATGAACACAAAACAATCACTTAGGCTACCACAGTAAAAACAATTATTACGCAATACTGAAATCCACCAAGAAAAACTGAAATGGTAAGGTATTTCTAATGCTTAAACTACGCCATACATTTACCAAATGATATCCTGCTTCACCATAATGATCCCCATACTGATGGTAGATTGCACACACACATTAGCATTTTATCTTATTTTTTTTTATTTATTTATTTATTTTTTTTACAATAGGGCAGGGTAAAAAGAAAGAGAGAAATTACAGGATACAGAGGCAATTGTTGTTGTTGCTTAAACCCTTGTCTGTCTGGCTGTGCTGACCATATGTATGCAAAAGTGTCCTGCTGGTACAGTACAGTACAGTACATACACCATGTTGGGATCTGGCACCCACTTGTAGTACACAGCACCTCACCAGGGTCCTTCCCACAGTGAGGTGAAGGGAAATGTAAGAAGGTTTAGTTTCCAGATGGACACTACAGCTGCTCTACTCAGGGTGCACAGTGCAGCCATATGTAGGTTCCCCATCAGCACATCGGCCAAGTAAAGTATTAGCATAGCAGTATATAATCTCCTCACCTTGACATCGTGCTTAAGCCCAGGCTCTTGGTCCTCACACTCCACCAGCAGGTACCAATAAAGGTAGTTGGCTAAAGTGCTGTTCCTGGTTGCACGTTGTATCAGGAAAGAAGCCAAATCCAGGCCTGTGTCCATCTCAGCTAATTCTGGCAGAGCTGAATTTGGGAGTGAAGACGTTTGAGCGGAACTGTCTTGCTCTACAAGAAGTGAGGTTGCTGGTGATCTCTGGATGGTGGCTGCCACACTCTCCTCCAAAGATGAAACAGAATGTGTGAGGTCTCCAGCCCCAGACTCACACGATTCATACAGCTTATCTTGCATAGATATCTCTGGAGTTGGGCCAGGAGTTAAGCCCTCCGTCATACATGTTTCCCCACTGGTGTCACTTGATGAATAATGGGATAAGTCACACAGGCTCATGTCAACATTGTCCAGGGCTTCGTACTTAAGAGCCTGAACGAGCTGCAATAAGTACAACAGGAGATCTTCATCCGACGCGTGACTGAGGCGCTCTACTGCATAGCGTCTGACATCAGGGTGTGTGAATCCCGGACCCAACAACTCCAAAGCATCATCAGCATCAGGTGGAACCCATCGGCTAAGAAGTTCAATGGCTTGCTTGGCCTCACCGGCGAGTTTCCAGTTAACACCTTTGAGGAACTTGGTCAGAGCTTTTTTCTGTGAGCTTAGGTAAAATCTGTACTTCCATACCATGTCCTGCTCATCACTCGTTAATTGCTTGGTAGGGGGATATTCCATGATGGTGTGTAGATTATCCCTGATGGCTGAGTTTGGTTTCAAATCGCGGTCCGTGACACCCGAGCGCAGAGATCTTGCCAATCTGTGATGCTTGGACTCCTGAAGATTCTCCAATGCAATTTCAGAATCAGGTATTCGGACAATATTTCCACTGGTGCGATGTTCATGCTTTTTTTCTCCCCCGCGCTCCCACCACACAATGGAGTATATCACCCCCTCATGCTCAACGCGGGGAAATTCTACCATCAAGTACATATAGTTGGAGGATCGCTTTTCTTTTTCATTGATCAATTCAATTTCACGGAAAGTTAAGCGATCCAACCAGTCCATCGTCATAATCTGTCCATTTCTGTACTTCTTGGTAAGTTTGGCAAGCCTCTGCATCTGGTCTTTGCCGTGGTCTTGTCCCTGTCCTGGGGTATGGTCTGGGTGGGCAACACAATTCGGCCACACTCGCAAATCATGCAGACCTTCTCGGAAAACCCCATGCTTGCTGAAAAACGGTATTGTTGTGCCACCGATGGGCTCAGTTCTACGTGGGCCATAAGTGTCATATAACGTGAGGGCCAACACAGCATTACGTGGCAGGTCACTGAAGCTAAGAGGCAAAGTTAGCCATTCATTCCAGTTCCAACGGCCTGAGAATGCTTTGTATGAGGTTCGCACTGGCAGGGTTAACTCCCGACCATCAGCATACACTTGACATGATACAAACAGATCGGAGCAGCCGGGCTGATACAGCCCAGAATATTTGAGCAATGGATCTTTTAACAACGCTTCGTAGTTAGGCTTCTCTCGCTTCCCATCCAAGTTGCCAATTTTCACCTGTATGTTCACATGTAAATCACAGCTATGTACATACCAAAATTTATCACTGTTTGGTTCCATTTTGTGTTCAGCTGCTTTTCAATGAACCTATCATTGTAATATATAGGCTGGGACGCACAACACACACGTCTTGCCCGTCACTCCAGTCAGCTGAGGTAAACATACAGCAACTGCGGGGCTAAAAGCATTCATGTCATGTCTAAAATTTTTTGTTACAAATATACTAGTAAGACATTTTGAATAGTTAACAGGATTTACAATTTACTGCGCGGCCCTCTATGTAACTGTTTTTCTCTTAATTTATATTTTGGGGATATAAATAAAATGTTTTGACCCCTTTACTCCAAGGAGGTGGACTAAAGCAAAAGAACATGTTCTTTTCTTGAG